>NC_041380.1:139906202-140025595 GCF_002162155.2 Triticum dicoccoides
CACACAGACACACGCAACCCTCGAAACCATTGGTAGGTCGCCGCCATTGCCGGCGCCTCCATCATCAACCTCTGCCTATGTGCCAGGGAGCTCGAGGAGCCAATGGCCAAAAAGAGGTTTATCGCGACCTTTTCGCCCGACGCCGGCGAGTTGGCTGCTGAGGTGTCCCCGTCGTCCTCCACGGGCCCGATCCTCCATCGCCGGTCCCCTAATCTGCCCGCCGCCGCGCCCCTATGCCGGTTTGAGGACTTCCCCGTCCTCCTTTGGACCCGGCAGCCGACGAAGTCCTACCTCAGGGTCCGGCAGCGACGGTGGGGGACGTGGGTCGCCGAGAGTACAGATCGAGAGACACACACCCACTGGTGGCTCGGTAGCTTCCACACGGCCGAGCTCATGACCATTGAGTACGACCGCTGGCAGGTCCGCTACCACGGCAAGGTGGCTAGGCTCAATTTCCCCTTCGGCACACGTCCGGTCGACCTTGTTCTTCCGGAGCCAAGGGTGGTGAGCTCGGCTATGGCGCGAGAGGACCGCGAGGCATGGGAGCACCTCGAGGCCGAGGCTGTCGACTAGGCCTACATGCAAGAGCTCCGCCAGCAGCACCTGGAGTTCATGGAGGTGGAGCGGGCGATCTTTGCCGGCGCGGAGGGAGGCGAGGTTATCGCGCTCTCCTCCGATGACGAGGTCGAAGGCGGCGAGGACGGCGGCACGGAGGGCGGCGAGGTTATAGCGCTCTCCTCTAATGACGGGGTCGAAGGCGGCAGCTACGGCAATGCGGAGGGCGTCGAGGTGGGCCCCGAGGACGAGGAGATCGATGTCGATGAGTGGATGAGTGCCTTCCCCAACGACCCGACGACGGTACCGGCCCGAACCAGGCTCGCGGCACACCGTACATGATGAGGAAGGATTGGCTCGACCTCTACTTCGACCGAAAGTAGTTTAGCTTAGTTTAAATATATGTTTTTTGTTCGATTATGCAAAACTATCTATGTTTATGTTTGAATGCATGCTACTTTCGGTTGAACCTACTTTGAACTTCATCAAATTGATGATTACAACCTTAAGTTTAGGGGATCGACTAGAAAAGGCCAAAAATTGATGGATTATATATATATCCACTAAGGGTTTTAGTCCTTTAACTTTTTAAGGATCGCCTAGAGATGTCCTTATGACTTGTTTATTTCAGTTCTTCACAATGTGATGCTCTATATGTGCAACTATTTGCCGTGCAGTTCAATTTCATCAATAACAGTTTCAACAATACCACTATGAATTACGATATTTTGTTGCTGTTAAAGATATTGCAGTTAACATGCCTTTTCGTTTTTCAATTGTTGTTTAGCAACATGAATTGTACTGAATGACTAAACATTGAATCACAGGCTACATAGCAACAAGGAAGAGTGTTACCTTAATGTTCTGATGATGTTTAGATATACATGTAATAAGATCTTATATAATGGGATGGATGGAGTGTTGTACTACATCATTTTTCAATTGTTGTTTAGCTTCTAATATTAACTTGGTGCTTTTAGGTACATATAGCATTGCCAAAGATCCACACTTCGACCCTTTCTGCGTATGGAGCAATGAGATATTCATGAACCAACATCAAAGTGAGGAAACTGATAAAGATTGTTCTTAAAATGGGTCAAAAGATGTCAATCGAACTATTTGTTTACACTTTATGCAAGACTGTTGGGAACGCAGTAATTTCAAATAATTTCCTACGCACACGCAAGATCCATCTAGGTGATGCATAGCAACGAGCGGGGAGAGTGTGTCCACGTACCCTCGTAGACCGAAAGCGGAAGCGTTTAGTAACGCGGTTGATGTAGTCGAACGTCTTCGCGATCCAGCCGATCCAAGTGTAGAACGCACAACACCTCCATGATCTGCACACATTCAGCTCGGTGACGTCCCTCGTACTATTGATCCAGCTGAGGCCGAGGGAGAGTTTCGTCAGCACGACAGCGTGATGACGGTGATGGTGAAGTTACCGACGTAGGACTTGGCCTAAGCACTACAACTATATGACCGAGGCGGAAATCTGTGGAGGGGGGCACCGCACACGGGTAAGACAACTGTCAACTTGTGTGTTCTAGGGTGCCCCTGCCCCTGTATATAAAGGAGCAAGGGGGAGGCCGGCCGGCCCTCATAGGCGCGCCAAGGGGGGAGGAATCATCCTCCTAGTTGGAGTAGGACTCCCCCCTTTCCTAGTCCTACTAGGAAAGAAGGAAGGAGGGGGAAAGAGAAGGAAGGAGGGGGCACCGCCCCTCTCCCTAGTCCAATTCAGACTAGGCCCATGGGGGGGAGCCCTTGGCAGCCCCTCTCTCTCCCCTAGGCCCAATAATGTCCATTACTCCTCTAGTGGTTCCGATAACCCTTCCGGCACTCCGATATATATTCGGTGACCCTCAGAACTCATTTGGTGTCTGAATATAGTTATCCAATATATCAATATTTATGTCTCGACCATTTCAAGACTCCTCGTCATGTCCGTGATCACATCTGGGACTCCGAACAACCTTCGGTACATCAAAACACATAAACTCATAATACCGATCGTCATCGAACATTAAGAGTGCGGACCCTACGGGTTCGAGAACTATGTAGACATGACCGAGACTCACTTCTGGTCAATAACCAATAGCGGAACCTGGATGCTCATATTGGCACCTACATATTCTACGAAGATCTTTACCAGTCAAACCGCATAACAGCATACGTTGTTCCCTTTGTCATCGGTATGTTACTTGCCCGAGATTCGATCGTTGGTATCTCAATACCTAGTTCAATCTTGTTACCGGCAATTCTCTTTACTCGTTCTGTCATGCATCATCCCGTAACTAACTCATTAGTCACATTGCTTGCAAGGCTTATAGTGATGTGCATTACCGAGATGGCCCAAAGATACCTCTCCGACAATCGGAGTGACGAATCCTAATCTCGATCTATGCCAACTCAGCAAACACCATCGGAGACACCTATAGAGCATCTTTATAATCACCCAGTTACGTTGTGACGTTTGATAGCACACAAAGTGTTCCTCTAGTATTCGGGAGTTGCATAATCTAATAGTCATAGGAACATGTATAAGTTATGGAGAAAGCAATAGCAATAAACTAAACGATCATAGTGCTAAGCTAAAGGATGGGTCAAGTCAATCACATCATTCTCTAATGATGTGATCCTGTTCATTAGATGACAACTCATGTCTATGGCTAGGAAACTTAACCATCTTTGATTAACGAGCTTGTCAAGTAAAGGCATACTAGTGACACTCTGTTTGTCTATGTATTCACACATGTACTAAGTTTCTGGTTAATAGAATTCTAGCATGAATAAGAAACATTTATCATGATATAAGGAAATATAAATAACAACTTTATTATTGCCTCTAGGGCATATTTCTTTCAAAGACAACAGTGAACTGCAGGATGGTAAGTAAGAACCCTGTAGCCTTCTTTTTACTGCCCGTAATGAGTTGTGTTAGATGACAATATCTGAATCTTTTTTTCTTTTGAGTGGATCCTGAAGCAGTTTACTCAAGATTACCTCTCAAACTCCATGATTGGCAGCCGACCATCACCAGGGGTTGGACTAGAGTCATGCATGCCTTCTGCATCGAGGAGAGCACAATAGGGCCATTTCGCTTCACTTTGTTCAGCAACTGGAATATCCGTCGCCTCTTTCTTTACCATCTGTAATAGTACAAGTATAGAACCCTGCTACACCATTATTTATTTGGTTCTTATGTAATTCTTAAACATATGTACCTATGAATCGAATAATGCATTGGTTGTTTGAACCTAATGGATATGAATAAAGCTATAGCCTACTTTGAAGTTTAAATTAGGTACAATTTTAAATAGCAGCAATTAAATTAGGGCGAAATTATTTTGTGTGGTTCATTACGGCACACACGGTTGGTAAAACACAAACGTTGTGATATACACCATAATCTGAGACGGTTCACAGAGAGGAAATGTGTGCAAGCATGCACACAGTTGCCATTTGCAAAGTGTGTGTGATGTCAGACACTATCACATACGATGCGGGAAAACTAAATGTGTGTGATTGTCTACCTATCATACACGGTTTATAATCATTAACTGTTTGTGATGTGTCAGGCATCGTAAAACTCACGTGCGTAGAATCTGCCTGGAAAACTCTTGTGCCTGGAATCTTCCTGGTTTTAGGCAAAACCACAAAACTCCGATTGCGATGGCAATGCGAGCACAAATGAGTAGCAAGGATGAAGCATTATTGATATTCGAGATATCAGAAACGGTTATATAGGGACAACTGTATGCATCAAGGCTCCCTATCCCCGACGGTTTCTGGGTCGTGTGGGAAGGACCCCCCTATCGCCCACACTCACTCGGCGACGGATCCAAATGCCACCGCGGAAAGGGGTTAAAAACCGTTTGTATAACACCGACGCGCACCAGTGTAAAGTCATATCCTTATTCCTCTCGGTTGTTGACCATGTTGACAACACCGTAGGGCGGTGCCACGGCGAGTGAACCAAGGCAGAGGATGATGGTGAGTCCTCGGACGGGAATGAACAGGAGCCGAGGAAGATGGGCAGAGTTTTAGGGTGCGATGTGGCCACGATGCGTGCACGGCAGCACAACCAGCCATGGGAGGCGGGAGCAGGCAGTCCCGCCGATGCTGGTTTGGCTTTGGTGACTGAAGGAAGAAGAGACTGAAGAAACATGACAGATGTTCAATGTCAATCCAACGGTCAAGGTTGGCGCAATCGTTTGTTGAATAAGCCGACACCAAATAGCATACTTTTTATATATATGAAGAAAAGAAAAACTGAGCTTGTTTGCCTGATAACATTCCCGAAACAGCGACCGTTCGATCTTGCGTCGCAACTAAAACTACGAGGAAAATGCGTTCTTCTGCGGTCCTCCTCCCAAGGAACGTTCGTCACATAAGTGACTAGCACCCTTGGTTTTCAACCGAGAGGTCTTGGGCTCGAGTCCTAGGAACTCTCAATTTTGTCCTCCTTCCTTGCTCGTAAAAAAGAAAGAAAATCAAAGACTTGAGAAGGCGTATAGAACAAGCTAGTGTACCAGTAAAGAGACATTGTTGGGTTTTAGAAAAAAGAGAGACGTGCTCCTGTAGCTGGTTCAAATCCAAACCTAGACTATGACTATATATGGTGCTATGCTACTCTTCAAGTAATGAAACTGACATATCCAACATTCACTTCTCCTCTTCTCTACTTACTCTGCCTAGCATCAGAAGCTCTGGCCGCAGCACCCATGTCCGCTGGCTGCTCGTCCACCTGCTCTTCAGTAGGCAACAACCAGATATGCGCCAAGTCGCCACCCGTACCATCGCCTGTGGGTCTCATCACACCCCCGCTGGCACACGCACTGCAGCCGGTTGCTCATCACAACCCGCTACCATTGGTGTGCTGCCACTGCTGCAAATCACGCAGAGTCATCCGTCGCGTCTCAACCCTGGCCGAGTCTTTTACAAATGCCCGAATCATGGGGTAATAATATGTTTAAGTGTTGTTCTACTGCTTTCAGTTGCTGATTTTTTAATAGTTTGGCTGATGATCTTCCAATTTGATTCGTGCAAAAAAGGGAAGATTCATGTGATTTGTATTTTTGGGAAATTGCTGATGTGGGGGAATGCAACTACGCTAATTATTTGGTTAGCCAAGGAATCCCAATACCAGTAGGTTGGGGTGTTGGGCAAGTAACTGAAGGAACGACAGAAGAGGAAGATGCAGAGCAGAAGGTTAAAGATGCAGTTCCTCTGATCATGGCCAAGCAACAGCTGCTGAACGGCCTTGACAGAAATGAGGAGATGAAAGAGCTTGTGAAGTCAATGGGCAAAATCGATGTGCTCTGTGATGTTGCTTGAATATACGTCGATATTTCCCCAAAGAGGAAGGGATTATGTAGCACAACGGTGGTAGGTATTTCCCTTAGATATGAAACCAAGGTTATCGAACCAGTAGGTGAACCAAGAAACAAAACGTAAACAGCCCCTACACACAAATAACAACCACTCGCAACCCGACGTGTTAAAGGGGTTGTCAATCCCTTTCGGGTAACGGCGCCAGAAACAGTGCGCGAACGGAAGAAAGTTGTAATAGATTAAATAAATAGTTCACAAATAAAATAAAGTGTAGCAAGGTATTTTTGGGTTTTTGGATTAATAGATCTGAAAAAAATGCAAGAGAAAAGTAGATCGCAAAGGCAAATATATGAGAAGAAAGACACGTGGGCCGTACGTTTCACTAGTGGCTTCTCTCGAGAAAAAGAGAAAATGGTGGGTGAACAAATTACTGTTGGGCAATTGATACAACTTCAAATAATTATGGCGATATCCAGGCAATGATCATTATATAGGCATCACGTCCAAGATTAGTAGACCGACTCCTGCCTGCATCTACTACTATTACTCCACATATCGATAGCTATCCAGCATGCATCTAGTGTATTAAGTTCATGGAGAAACGGAGTAATGCAATAAGAACGATGACATGATGTAGACAAGATCTATCTATGTAGAGATAGACCCCATCGTTTTATCCTTAGTAGCAATGATACATACATGTCGTTTCCCTTTCTGTCACTGGGATCAATCACCGTAAGATCGAACCCAGTACAAAGCACCTCTTCCCATTGCAAGATAAATAGATCAAGTTGGCCAAACAAAACCCAAATATCAGAGAAGAAATACGAGGCTATAAGCAATCATGCATATAAGAGATCAAAGTAAATCAAATAACTTTCATGGATATAAAAAGATAGATCTGATCATAAACTCAATGTTCATCGGATCCCAACAAACACACCGCAAAAGAGTTACATCATATGGATCTCCAAGAGAACATTGTATTGAGAATCAAGAGAGAGAGATGAAGCCATCTAGCTACTAACTACGGACCCGAAGGTCTACAAAGAACTACTCATGCATCATCGGAGAGGCACCAATGGAGGTGGTGTAGCGACCAGACCTCAAACAGTCTGATCTCTGTGCTCCGGTGTCATCCCTGGATCAGTAATGCTGACACCACATAGTACTCGAAGGATTTATAGCAGAGTAGCAATCACACACTTATTACATCGAGTGTCTCAAAAGAGAACTTATTACAATAAATATGGCTTAAGGCCATCTAATTACGATAACAGTGGAAGGCTTGGAAGATAAGTGAGTCCATCAACTCCAACAGCATCACTGAGTATAGAACCACGACCTAAAAACTCCTTAATCATCGTCTAAAAAGTCTGCAACATTAACGTTCCAGCCCGAAAACGGGTCAGCACATGGAATATGCTGGCAAGGTAACACATAGAGAGTAATGGAATGAAACAGCTATACTATATGCATATTTGGCTGGTGGAAAGCTCTATCGTTACAATCTTTGCATAAAGCCAATTTTTCCCTATTCAAAAGGAATAAATTTAATTACTATCATGGTGGTTGTTAAACATTGAGAATGGTTGACAGCATTCTCAATCCCAATTAAACATCATCATTAACCCAACAACATTAATTTTAGAGTAACATGTTGAGATTCACGTGATAATTCAGATACTAGATACTCAAGATGTCCATAACCGGGGACACGGCTAATCATGATTAGTTTGTTACACTCTGCAGAGGTTTGCGCACTTTTCCCCACAAGACTCGATTGCCTCCGTTGGATTTCTCACACTACATGGTGTTTGAGAAACGGATGACCGAGACACAGTCTTTCAGAAGTGCTAGCACCTTACGATGGATAGACCGGTACACCTACTTTCCCCTACATCTGCTAGTCTACCCTGTAAGAGTTCGCACGACTTAATCAACTATGCCAGAGCCCATAATGGCTTGTGGCTGCACACGGAAGTTTCTAGTTTGAAAAATCTCATGATCCCTTTGAGCCTGGGTGGCGGTCCAAAAGATAACAGGCATGTCCTGGAATACCCAGGTGCCTCAATCCACCCAGATGTGTATTTAAGTTGCCACCTTAGATAAACCATTAATTATCAATCTCACATCTGTCATGGATTTCACTCACCCAATCCACGTCTACTAGCATAGCATGGCATAATAAGCAAACGTAGAAGTAACTCCTAAAGGTTTGATAATAAACAGGTAATAGGTACTACCTCATCTACTTCCCATCCCACAGTTTAATTAGATCCTAATCATGCAATGTGTGAAGATTGATCTAATGCAAAAAAACTGGGTTGTAGAAAAGGTATGATCAAAGTGTTACTTGCCTTGCTGATGATCCGTGAAACCTAACGATTCGAAGTAACAGGCGGCGCACTCCGGGTACTCTATCGCAGGCAAACAAACAAGCATACAATAAGTACTCATCTAATGCACATGTAAAATTCAAATAAGAGATCTAACCAGAAGGTTCAACTTAAGAACTCCGGTTGGCAAAAGGAATCAAATCGAACGAAGCAAA
Source organism: Triticum dicoccoides (assembly GCF_002162155.2). Classification (NCBI taxonomy): domain Eukaryota; kingdom Viridiplantae; phylum Streptophyta; class Magnoliopsida; order Poales; family Poaceae; genus Triticum; species Triticum dicoccoides. Next base: position 139,914,646 of record NC_041380.1, read on the forward strand.
GAAAGTCAAACGGCGAAAGAAAACAACTTCATTCTAGTAATCTGAACCTAAGTCAAATTTTACAGTAGCAAAAACTTGTTTAAGTTGATTATTCGGATAGAGGGTTTCGAGATGAAACTCCAGGCGCTTGAATCGCCTGAATCCGATAAACGAGCGAAAAGAAAAACTAAAACGAAAATCGGATCAGAAATCACGATCAGAAAATAACCGCGGAAAAATCCGACGAAAAAGAAAAACGACGAACGGAATGTTTTTATTTTTTTAAAAACGGCACGGATTTTGAGGTGCGGCGAACCTCAGGCGACGCGCGGCTCCGGCGGATCGGCGGCGGGGCGGCGGCGGCGGCTGGCAGCGGCGGCGGCGGCTGGCAGCTAGGGTTAGGGTTCGGGCGGCGGCTGCTGGTGGGCTGGCTCGGGCCCGAGGCGCGGCTTATAAAGCCCCCCGGCCGGCAGAGTTCTGGCCGGTTACGGCCCGTAGTCAGTTGCGTTTTTTTTCGCTCGGAAGAAAAATAAAAATAAATACTAAACAAACTCCAAAAATCCCGAAATAAATTTTCCCGGGCTTCTAAAATCAAGCCCGACAAAGTGAACATTTATTTGGGCCCTAAATGCAATTTTGAAAAACGCGCGTTTTTCCTAATTCAAATAAGAACAACAAGAAAACTCCAAAATAAAACTATTTGATTTTTTTATTAAATCCTCGATATTTCTATATTTTGGGAAAGTCATTTTATTCCCTCTCTCATATTTTTGTAATAGAAATAATTGATGATAAAATAAATAAATTCAAATGATCCTATTCTCAAAATTTGAGAAAACTCAAATATGAAAATAACGAAATCCCCAACTCTCTCCGTGGGTCCTTGAGTTGCTTAGAATTTTCTAGGATCAAAACCCAAAGCAAATAAAATATGATATGCATGATGATCTAATGTATAACATTCCAAATTGAAAATTTGGGATGTTACAAACCTACCACCCTTAAGATGAATTTCGCCCTCGATATTCGGGTTGGCTAGAAAATAGGTGAGGGTGGTCTTTGAGCAAATGTTCCTCTCGTTCCCAGGTGGCTTCATCCTCCGTGTGGTGGCTCCACTGAACCTTGCAAAACTTGATAACTTTGCTGCGAGTAACTCGGCTGGCAAACTCGAGGATCTTAACTGGTTTCTCCTCGTAGGTCAAATCGTTATCCAACTGAATAGTTTCCAAAGGCACTGTGTCTCTCAATTTTATGTCCGCCATCTCCATGTGACACTTCTTTAACTAAGAAACGTGGAACACATCATGAATTCCTGACAATCCTTCGGGCAATTTCAACTTGTAGGCCACTTCTCCCATACGCTCCAAAATTCGATATGGTCCTACAAATCGTGGCGCTAACTTCCCTTTAACTCCAAAACGCTTTGTTCCCCGAAGTGGAGATACTCAAAGATAAGCTCTGTCTCCAACTTTGTAAACTGTCTCCTTGCGTGTAGAATCTGCATAACTCTTCTGTCTGGACTGGGCTACCTTGACCCTATCGCGAATCAACTTCACTTTCTGTTCAGACTCCTTAATCAAGTCAGGTCCAAACAACTGGCGGTCTCTGACTTCGTCCCACGACAATGGTGTCCTGCACCTTCTTCCATACAAAGCTTCGAAAGGGGCCATCTTCAAACTGTTTTGGTAACTGTTGTTGTAAGAGAACTCTGCATATGGCAAATTATCATCCCACTAGATCCATAATCTAGCGCACAAGCTCTCAGCATATCCTCCAAAATCTGATTGACTCTCTCGGTCTGTCCATCTGTCTACGGATGAAAAGCTGTACTGAATTCTAGCCTGGTTCCCAAAGTTTCGTGCAACTGCTTCCAGAACTTTGAGGTAAACTAGGTTCCTCTATCTGATACGATACTCCTCGGAACTCCATGCAGAAATACTTTTCTGGTCATGTATATTTTTGCCAACTTAGCACTGGTATAAGTGGTCTTTACTGGGATGAAATGAGCTACTTTCGTCAATCGATCGACTACAACCCAAATCGATTCATAGCCTGAACGAGTCCTGGGCAATCCCGTGATAAAATCCATGCCTAACTTATCCCACTTCCATTCGGGTATCGGCAATGGTTGTAACAATCCTGCTGGCTTCTGATGCTCTGCCTTTACTCTCTGGCATACATCACAAACTGCTACATACTCTGCTATTTCTTTCTTCATTTCGGTCCACCAGAAAATATCCTTCAAATCCAGATACATCTTGGTATTCCCTGGGTGAATTGAATAGGGTGAATCATGGGCCTCTTGCAGAATTAACTTCCTGATCTCCGGGTCATTGGGCACATAGACACGGTCTTCAAACCATAGGGTATCGTGCTCATCCTCACGAAATCCTTTAGCTTTTCCTTCTTTCATTTTCTCCTTTATGGAAGCAATCTCCTTGTCAGTCTTCTGAGCTTCCCTGATTCTGTCCATCAAAGTTGACTGAATTTCCAACGTTGCTACATAGCCTCTCGGAACTATTTCCAAACATAGTTCACGAAGATTTTCTGCTAACTCCTTGGGTATTTCTCCCGTCATTAACATATTGACATGGCTCTTGCGGCTTAATGCATCAGCTACTCCATTAGCCTTCCCGGGATGATAATGCAATTTCATATCATAATCCTTGATGAGCTCCAACCATCTCCTTTGTCTGAGGTTCAACTCCTTCTGTGTGAAAATGTACTTCAAACTCTTATGATCCGTGTACACCTCACAATGATTTCCGATGAGGAAATGTCTCCATGTCTTCAAGGCATGCACTAAGGCTGCTAACTCCAAATCATGCGTAGCGTAATTCAACTCATGGGGCTTCAGTTGTCTTGATGCATATGAAACAACTCTCCCTTCCTGCATAAGCACTGCTCCAAGTCCTCGACGTGAAGCATCGCAATGCGCCTCATAATCCTTGGTCTGATCTGGCAAAATCAACACTGGTGAGGTAACCAAGCGTTTCTTCAACTCCTGGAAACTAGCCTCACACTGCTCAGTCCATTTGAACTTGGTATCTTTCTTCAACAACTCCGTCATAGGCTTCGAAATCTTTGAAAAAAAATCAATAAACCTCCAGTAGTATCCTGCGAGTCCAAGAAAACTCCGGATCTCTCCAACGGTAGTTGGGGCTTCCCACTTGGTCACGGTATCAACTTTAGTGGAATCAACAGCTATACCTTCTCCAGATATAACGTGTCCGAGGAATCCTACTTCCTTCAACCAAAACTCACATTTGCTGAACTTGGCATATAATTGATGTTCTCTGAGCTTTCCAAGTACCAAACGCAAATGCTCCTTATGTTCCTCTTCATTCTTTGAATAAACCAGGATATCATCAATGAACACTACGACGAACTTATCCAAAAACTCCACAAACACTTTGTTCATCATGTTCATAAATAGGCAGGCACGTTAGTCAGACCAAATGACATAACGGTATACTCATACAGCCCATACCTGGTGGTAAAAGCTGTCTTCGGAATATCCTGTTCTCGAATCTTCAACTGGTGGTACCCTGATCGCAAATCGATCTTGGAAAACACTTTAGCTCCTTGCAATCAATCAAATAGATCATTGATCATTGGTAGCGGGTACTTGTTCTTGATTGTTACTTCATTCAATCCTCGATAATAAACAACCATCCTTAACGATCCATCCTTCTTCTCTACTAATAGTACTGGTGATCCCCAAGGTGAAGAACTTGGGCGAATGTAACCTTTATCCAGTAACTCCTTAATCTGTTTCTTAATTTCCACCAAATCCTTTGCTGGCATCCTATATGGTCTCTTTGATATTGGCCCTGTGCCTGGCAATAGCTCAATCAAGAACTCAATATCTCTATCCGGTGGCATGCCAGGCAACTCCTCTGGAAATACATCAGGGAATTCCCTTACCACTGGTACTTCCTCCTGCACAACTCATGTTAATGAATTTACTTGTGTCTTGTTTGGCGCATGCCGGGATACATACTTGATCCTTCTCCCTTCTGGGGTGGTAAGCAAAATTGACTTACTAGCACAATCGATGTTTCCTTCATACATCGACAGCCAATCCATACCAAGAATCACATCCAGACCTTGAGATTCCGGAATAATTAAATCTATTATTGCATCGGGCTGAGCTTCAACCTCCTCCACATTAACGTGGTTCACCTGTCCCCTGTTGAAAGGGTTCGGATTCTTCCCAGAACTTCCATTGCCGTTTTGGCCTTCAGGACATTCATTGGCATAATGTCCGGTCTTGGAGCACTTGAAATAGGTGACTTGACTCAGATCTCTCTTGGCTGGGGTTGATGGGGTGCTGCGGTTCTGGCCATTGCTTCCTCCATTCCCATTACCATTCTTGGTGCCATTGTGATTGTGCGAGCTACCTACTCCATGGGTATGCTGAAAATGTCCTCCCGGTCTAGGGGTAAAACGTGGCTTCTGCTGAGCTCCTGAATTATCTTTCCTTCTCCATACTTCCTCTTGCGGTTCTCAATTTTTGCTGCTGCTTCCCTTCAATCATAAGAGCACGGTCTACCAACTCCTGGTAGTTGTTGAAGGTGGCTACCATCAACTGCATACTCAACTCATCATTCAGTCCTTCCAGGAACTTCTCCTGCTTAGCTGCATCCGTAGCAACATCGTCTGGGGCATAACATGCTAGCTTACTAAACTCCTCCACATACTGGCCAATTGTCTGTCCTCCTTGGCGCAAGTTACGAAACTCACGCTTCTTCATGGCCATTGCTCCTGCTGAACCATGGGCAGTACGGAAAGCCTGCTGAAATTGATCCCATGTGACAGTGTCGACTGGAAAGGTGGCTGTGAAATTCTCCCACCATGAGGTTGCTGGTCCTTCTAACTGATGTGCGGCAAACTTAACCTTCTCCGCATCTGTGCATCCTGCGGTGGTCAACTCCCTAGCTGTCTTGCGGAGCCAATCATCTGCTACTATCGGCTCGGTGCTACTGGAAAACACCGGTGGATTCAGCCTAAGAAAACGGGCTAAGTGGTCAACAGGTGGTGGTGGTGGGTTGTTGTTGTTCCCCTGATTCTGATTCTGAACTAGCAACTGCATCAAGGTGTTCTGCTGCTGGATCAGCTGGGTGAGCTCCGGCGAAAAGGCAAATCCGGGGTCACGTCTCGGAGGCATCTGGGGTTTAGAAGAGATGATATATAAGAATAGAGGGGGTCTAAAGAGAAAACACTACCCATATGCACATGAGGCAAAAGCAAACAATTCACTTCATTCAATCAAACAAAGGCATACAATCGATCTAACTATCGCAAGGTGCTCGGACTACTATATTTACATGGTGGACTACTACTACTGATGAGGTGGTCTACTAGAAAGATTCTACGGTTGTAGACTCCATGATATCTGCTCCTGCTTCATCAACATAGTCATCATCACTACTATCTGCTTCCGAGTCGGTGCCGTCGATGATGATGTAGTCTTCCAGGCTAATCTCCTTGGGTTCTTCGTCTTCATCTACTGGTGTCGGGCCTCCCATAAATATTTCAATCTTCTTGATCAGGTCGTCATTCTTCTCCACCAATACTTCAATTTCTTCTTCATAATCTTCGCGGGTAGCCTTGAGTTCTTCCTCCAGTTCCTTGATTCTAGTCTTAGCCTTCTTCAGATCTATCATGTCGGCGCACATCTGATTCTCCTGTCATCGAATGTGCTTATTTAACTCCTGAATAAAAGCTGCAATTGATCTATCTTTCCTGGTGCTGATCATCTCCCAGTGTTCATCTCGGCGCCCACAAATCTGGTATATAGAATCCTTAAGATCCTTGCGGTAGACTTCTCCAATGCGTCCCATGGCGATGTGAGCTGCCATGCTCTTTCCTAGACTCCAAGTTGGTGCATCAAAAGAAAACTCTATGGGCTCAGTGACTGGCATGAACGTCCTTCCTGGGATTTGAACTTGAATCATCCAACGCTCTTCTTCAGGTAAAGTGGAGTTGTAGGTTCCTGTGAAGCTTGGTACTCCTATGTTCAGGTATCTAGTGACTTCCTTCAAGTGGCGTCCAAAGGGTGTATCTTCATCCGATTGGGTGAACATGTTCCTTGTATCCGCCATCCTAAAGAGTAGAGAAGATGAGAGGTCAGAAGAGAAGAGGGTGAGTAGTGATCTAGGTCTTTAGCTTAGTGGTCGTGTCCTACAGTCAGTGTGTGCTCTGATACCATCTCTGTAGCGACCAGACCTCAAACAGTCTGATCTTTGTGCTCCGGTGTCATCCCTGGATCAGTAATGCTGACAGCACACAGTACTCGGAGGATTTATAGCAGAGTAGCAATCACACACTTATTACATCGAGTGTCTCAAAAGAGAACTTATTACAATAAATATGGCTTAAGGCCATCTAATTACGATAACAACGGAAGGCTTGGAAGATAAGTGTGTCCATCAACTCCAACGGCATCACTGAGTATAGAACCACGACCTAAAAACTCCTTAATCATCGTCTGAAAAGTCTGCAACATTAACGTTCCAGCCCGAAAATGGGTCAGCACATGGAATATGCTGGCAAGGTAACACATAGAGAGTAATGGAATGAAACAGCTATACTATATGCATATTTGGCTGGTGGAAAGCTCTATGGTTACAATCTTTGCATAAAGCCAATTTTTCCCTACTTCAAAAGGAATAAATTTAATTACTATCATGGTGGTTGTTAAACATTGAGAATGGTTGACAACATTCTCAATCCCAATTAAGCATCATCATTAACCCAACAACATTAATTTTAGAGTAACATGTTGAGATTCACATGATAATTCAGATACTAGATACTCAAGATGTCCATAACCGGGGACACGGCTAATCATGATTAGTTTGTTACACTCTGCAGAGGTTTGCGCACTTTTCCCCACAAGACTCAATCGCCTCCGTTGGATTTCTCGCACTACATGGTGTTTGAGAAACTGATGACCGAGACACAGTCTTTCAGAAGCGCTAGCACCTTACGATGGATAGACCGGTACACCTACTTTCCCCTACATCTGCTAGTCTACCCTGTAAGAGTTCGCACGACTTAATCAACTATGCTAGAGCCCATAATGGCTTGTGGCTGCACACGGAAGTTTCTAGTTTGAAAAATCTCATGATCCCTTTGAGCCTGGGTGGCGGTCCAAAAGAAAACAGGCATGTCCTGGAATACCCAGGTGCCTCAATCCACCCAGATGTGTATTTAAGTTGCCACCTTAGATAAACCATTAATTATCAATCTCACATCTGTCATGGATTTCACTCACCCAATCCACGTCTACTAGCATAGCATGGCATAATAAGCAAACGTAGAAGTAACTCCTAAAGGTTTGATAATAAACAGGTAATAGGTACTACCTCATCTACTTCCCATCCCACAGTTTAATTAGATCCTAATCATGCAATGTGTGAAGACTGATCTAATGCAAAAAAAACTGGGTTGTAGAAAAGGTATGATCAAAGTGTTACTTGCCTTGCTGATGATCCGTGAAACCTAACGATTCGAAGTAACAGGCGGCGCACTCCGGGTACTCTATCACAGGCAAACAAACAAGCATACAATAAGTACTCATCTAATGCACAGGTAAAATTCAAATAAGAGATCTAACCAGAAGGTTCAACTTAAGAACTCCGGTTGGCAAAAGGAATCAAATCGAACGAAGCAAAGAAAGTCAAACGGCAAAAGAAAACAACTTCATTCTAGTAATCTGAACCTAAGTCAAATTTTACAGTAGCAAAAACTTGTTTAAGTTGATTATTCGGATAGAGGGTTTTGAGACGAAACTCCAGGCGCTTGAATTGCCTGAATCCGATAAACGAGTGAAAAGAAAAACTAAAACGAAAATCGGATCAGAAATCACGATCAGAAAATAACCGCGGAAAAATCCGACGAAAAAGAAAAACGATGAACGGAATTTTTTTATTTTTTAAAAAACGGCACGGATTTTGAGGTGCAGCGAACCTCGGGCGATGCGCGGCTCCGGCGGATCGGCGGCGGGGCGGCGGCGGCGGCTGGCAGCGGCGGCGGCGGCTAGCGGCTAGGGTTAGGGTTTGGGCGGCGGCTGCTGGTGGGCTGGCGCGGGCCCGAGGCGCGGCTTATAAAGCCCCCCGACCGGCAGAGTTCTGGCCGGTTACGACCCGTAGTCGGTTGCGTTTTTTTTTCGCTCGGAAGAAAAATAAAAAGAAATACTAAACGAACTCCAAAAATCCCGAAATAAAATTTCCCGGGCTTCTAAAATCAAGCCCGACAAAGTGAACATTTATTTGGGCCCTAAATGCAATTTTGAAAAACGCGTGTTTTTCCTAATTCAAATAAGAACAACAAGAAAACTCCGAAATAAAACTATTTGATTTTTTTATTAAATCCTCAATATTTCTATATTTTTGGAAAGTCATTTTATTCCCTCTCTCATATTTTTGTAATATAAATAATTGATGATAAAATAAATAAAATCAAATGATCCTATTCTCAAAATTTGAGAAAACTCAAATATGAAAATAATGAAATCCCCAACTCTCTCCGTGGGTCCTTGAGTTGCTTAGAATTTTCTAGGATCAAAACCCAAAGCAAATAAAATATGATATGCATGATGATCTAATGTATAACATTCCAAATTGAAAATTTGGGATGTTACAGGTGGTGAACCTCATCCGAGATGGTGTCTAGATTGGATCTAGTGGTTCAGGACTCTGCGGCGGCTGGATGAATATTTCGTCGACTCCCGTAGGGTTCTGGGATTTTTGGGGTATTTATAGAGCAAACAGGTGGTCCGGGGGGCACCCGAGGTGGGCACAACCCACCAGGGCACGCCTGGGCCTCCCGGCACGCCCTGGTGGGTTGTGCCCCCCTCGAGGCACCCCCCCAGGTGCAGCCAGGGCCTGTTGTGTTCCTTCTGGCCCATAAAAGTTCTGTGTAAAGTTTCGTGGCATTTGGACTCTGTTTGATATGTATTTTCTACGATGTAAAAAACACAAAAAAACAAGAACTCGCACTTGGCACTATGTGAATAGGTTAGTACCAAAAAAATGATGTAAAATGACTATAAAATATTTATAAAACATCCAAGATTGATAATATAACAGCATGGAACAATCAAAAATTATAGATACATTGGAGACGTATCAGCATCCCCAAGCTTAACTTCTACTCGTCCTCGAGTAGGTAAGTGATAAAAACAGAATTTTTGACGTGGAATGCTGCCTATCATGTCATATCATATTCTTTTCTTTATAGCATGGACAATTGGACTTTTAGTTGTTCGAAGCAATATTCTAGTTTTGACATGATAATTTAGATACTCAAGCATATCAACAAGCAACCATGTCTTTCAAAATATCAACGCTAAAATAAGTTATCCCTAACCCATCATGCTCAAACATTGATCCATTCATGAAACACACTTGAATATTAGTAACACTCAATACTTAAGTACGATCATATTGCCTCCTAGTTGGTGCTTTTATAAGAGAAGATGGAAACTCAAAATAAAAATTGCATAAAGTAAAAGAAAGGCCCTTCGCAGAGGGAAGTAGGGATTTGTAGAGGTGCCACAGCTCAAAGCGAAAAACCTAGAGATAAAAACATTTTGGGAGGTGTATCCATCCCACCAATGAAAACGACTTAGAGTTCCCAATACTTTCCATGCTTAGATATATCATAGGCGGTTCCCAAACAGAAAATAAAGTTTATTCCTTTTTCCACCATACTTTCACTTTCCATGGCTAGCCGTATCCACGGTTGCCCTCCATACCAACACTTTCCAAGGAATATATTATTTGGTAACATAAAGTAAATTCATTTTTTCATTTCGGGAGTGGGCATCCCTAATACCTTTGCCTTACTCTCGTGCAATGACAAGTGAATAAACACTCATCGTGAGAATAACACATCTAGCATGGAAAATATTAGCCACCCCTCACCGCTCCGCGAGCGAAACAAACACAAAAAAGAGAAGTTTATTTTGAAAATTGGAGATGGCACATGCAAATTTGCTTAGAACGGCAAAAGAATACCGCATATAGGTAGATATAGTGGACTTATATGGCAAAACTGGGTTAAAGGTTTTTGGATGCACAAGTAGTGATCATACTTAGTGCAAAATGAAGGCTAGCAAAAGATTGGGAAGCGACCAACTAAGAAACAGATAATCTCATAAGCAAGCATTGAGCATAAATAACACCGAATAATGCACCACAAGTAGGATGTAATTTCATTGCATGACTATTGACTTTCGTACTTGCATAGGGTATCAAAACCTTAACACTAACATTCTTACTAAAGCATAGTTACGCATCAACATAACTCACATATCACATCATCATATCTCAAAACTATTACTAAGAATCAAGTTTATTGTGTCCAATGATCTTCATGAAAGTTTTTATTATATCCTTCTTGGATATCTATCACTTCGGAACTAATTTACATGTGTTGCTTTTGACAAGCTCCAACAAATATAAGTGAAGATCATGAGCATAATATTTCTTTCTCTCAAATTAATTTAAGTGAAGCAAGAGAGAATTTCTTGAAAATTTTACTAAATCTCAAATAAATCTAAGTGAATCAAGAGAGCATTTCTTCAAAAAATACTAAAGCACACCGTGCTCAAAAAGTTATAAGTGAAGCACTAGAGCAAGTCCATAGCTCATAAAAGTTTAAGTGAAGCATAGAGAGCAATTCTAACAAGTCATGACATAATTTTGGCTCTCTCAAATAGGTGTGTCCAGCAAGGATTGATGACTTAAAACACAAAATAAAACAAGCAAAGACACATATTATACAAGACGCTCCAAGCAAAACACATATTATGAGACGAATAAAAATATAGTTTCGAGTAAAATACCGATGGTCGTTGGAAGAAAGCGGGGATGCCACTCAGGGGCATCCCAAGCTTAGTCGGTTGCTCATTTTTGGATAAATAGCTTGGGATGCCAGGGCATCCCCAAGCTTAGGCTCTTCCATCCTTCCTTCATCCATCGTAAGATAACCCAAAACTTGAAAACTTCAATCACACAAAACTCAACAAAACCTTCGTGAGATCCGTTAGTATAAGAATAATAAATCACTACTATAAGTACTGTATCAAACCAATTCATATTTTGTTTTTGCATTATATCTACTATATTCCAACTTTTCTATGGCAAAAACTCATCAAAGAAAACCATAGAGCCATCAAAATAAGCACCCAACACAAAGAAAACAGAATCTGTCAAAACAGAACAGTCTGTAGCAATCTGACTATTTTGAATACTTCTGTAACTCCAAAAATTCTGAAAAACTAGGACGACCTGAGAAATTTGTATATTGATCTACTGCAAGTAGAATGGGTATTTTATCACTCTCTGGTAGAAAATAAAAATTAATTTCGTGAGCATAGAAGTTTCTGTTTTTTCAGCAAGATCAAACAACTATCATCCAAGAAGATCATAAAGGATTTACTTGGCACAAACACTAATTAAAAAATAAAAAACACAATCATAACACTAGCATAATTGTGCTAACACACAAAAATAGGAAGAAAAAGCAAAAATAAATTCTATTAATTGGGTAGCCTCCCAACAAGCGCTATAGTTTTACACCCTTAGCTAGGCATAAAGCAAGGATCTAAGTTTTGTCATCCTTGTCCTTAACCTTCTTAGAGGTGTTTTCATCATGGTGTTTTGTGAACACAACATAAAGCATATCATCCATATAAACCTTAGCATTCCTAGGTAGATGTTCATCATACCCTTTTTGATTTCCCTCAATAATCCAAGAGTATTGTTGATTAACATTATTGAAAACTTGTTGGATTATATCTAGAACGGGGACTTCCTTTTTGAGATTCTCATCAAAGATTTTATTATCCCCCAGCAAGTGTCTTAAAGCATAATCACTATTGTAGAGAATTTCATCTATCACAGGGTTTTCACGATTCATACCATAAAAAATCAAAGATTTCCCTAGCTTCCCGTATTATGTAATCAAATTCATTCATAAGGACAAGAGTGGCCAACTTTTTAGCTCTAGGACTCTTTATATCGGGAAGCTCAAAAAACAATCTTTGCAAAGTAGGATGGGTACGAATAAATTTATTTTCATGTTTCAGAACTAGTGCTGAAATAGCATCCGCATAAGATCTAGTAGTTTTAAGTATAGGAGCATCATCAAGACTCAAATTTCCCACACAACTGAAAAATTCATGGATACATTCTTTTCCCATAACGTTCCCTTGCCCCAAGATAAAAGTTTTAGCATCCAGATTGCCCATACGTCTAGTCTTAGGAGTTAGGACATCATCTGTTGGTGCCATACCAAAATCACTCATGATTGCAAGCAAAGGATAGATCTGGCGAGAAAACGGCGAACGGAAAAGAGAGGCGAATAAAATGGCAAGTTTTTGTGAAGTGGGGGAAAGGAAAATGAGAGGCAAATGGTAATTAATGTAAATTGCAAGGAGATGAGATTTGTGATTAGGAACCTGGTATATGTTGAAGATCCTCCCCAGCAACGGTGCCAGAAATTCCTTTTGATGTCGCTTGAAGCTACATCGGTATTTCCCCAAAGAGGAAGGGATGATGCAGCACAGCGGCGGTAGGTATTTCCCTCAGATATGAAACCAAGGTTATCGAACTAGTAGGAGAACCAAGCAACACAATGTAAACAACCCTTGAACACAAATAACAACCACTCGCAACCCGATGTGTTAAAGGGGTTGGCAATCCCTTTCGGGTAATAGCGCCAGAAGCGGTGCACGGATGGGAGAAAGTTGTAATAGATTAAATAAATAGATCGCAAATAAAATAAAGTGCAGCAAGGTATTTTTGGGTTTTTGGATTAATAGATCTTGAAATAAATGCAAGAGAAAAGTAGATCGCAAAGGTAAATATATGAGAAGAAAGACCTGGGGGTCGTAGGTTTCACTAGTGGCTTCTCTCGAGAAAAATAGCAAACAGTGGGTGAACAAATTACTGTTGGGCAATTGATAGAACTTCAAATAATTATGACGATATCCAGGCAATGATCATTATATAGGCATCACGTCCAAGATTAGTAGACCGACTCCTGCCTGCATCTACTACAATTACTCCACACATCGACCGCTATCCAGCATGCATCTAGTGTATTAAGTTCATGGAGAAATGGAGTAATGCAATAAGAACGATGACATGATGTAGACAAGATCTATCTATGTAGAGATAGACCCCGTCATTTTATCCTTAGTAGCAACAATACATACATGTCGTTTCCCTTTTTGTCACTGGGATCAAGCATCGTAAGATCGAACCCACTACAAAGCACCTCTTACCATTGCAAGATAAATAGATCAAGTTGGCCAAACAAAACCCAAATATCGGATAAGAAATACGAGGCTTTAAGCAATCATGCATATAAGATACCAAAGAAACTCTTCTTTCTCTTCTTTCTTTCTTTCCTTCTTTCTTTCTTTCTCTTTTCTGGTCTTACCTCAAGCCCTTAAGACATTGTGTTCTTTCCCTTTCTTTTATTTAATAAAAGTTGCAGTGGGGTTTTACCCTACTGTCTATAGTAAAAAAAAAGAGATCAAAGAAACTCAAATAACTTTCATGGATATAAAAAGATAGATCTGATCATAAACTCAAAGTTCATCGGATCCGAACAAACACACTGCAAAAGAGTTACATCATATGGATCTCCAAGAGACCATTGTATTGAGAATCAAGAGAGAGAGAGAGAGATAAAACCATCTAGCTACTAACTACGGAACCGAAGGTCTACAAAGAACTACTCACGCATCATCGAAGAGGCACCAACGGAGGTGGTGAACCCCATCTGAGATGGTTTCTAGATTGGATCTGGTGGTTCTGGACTCTGCGGCGGCTGGATGAATATTTTGTCGGCCCCTAGGGTTTTGGGATTTTTTGGGTATTTATAGAGCAAACAGGCGGTCCGGCGGGCAACCGAGGTGGGCACAACCCTCCAGGGCGCGCCTGGGCCTCCTGGCGCACCCTGGTGGGTTGTGCCCCCCTCAGGGCACTCTCCCAAGCGCAGCCAAGGCCCGTTGTGTTCCTTCTGGCCCATAAAAATTCTTCGTAAAGTTTCGTGGCATTTGGACTCCATGTGATATTGATTTTTGGTGATATAAAAAACACGGAAAAAACAGGAACTGGCAGTTGGCACTATGTCAATAGGTTAGTACCAAAAAATGATATAAAATGACTATAAAATGATTATAAAACATCCAAGATTGATAATATAACAACATGGAACAATTAAAAATTATAGATACGTTGGAGGCGTATCACTTTGTAGGATGATTGTCTCTTTAGTTGCAGTGTATGTAGCACTCATGATGTATTTAATGGCTGTGACATGAGCACTTTGCTGAAAACTAGTAATGAATGAAACCTGTGTAGTAGGTTGGGCGTAGTGTTGTGAACATCTAATGATTTCTATTAACGAAAATCAGGGGTACTCCCTTTTGCTCATAAATAAATAAATAGAAGAGGCCATTTTGGTAATAAATAAATAAATTAGCAGAGGCCCTGTCGGGTCAGATTTGTTCCCATTCGAAGATGTTGAGCAAATTGCAGTCCAACAACAAACTATGTCATCAAATTCAAGTTTCGCAGCCAAATATGAGTACAACTAAACAACAATGTCATCATGTTTTAGTCGTCATAGAATCACCAAACACAAATCAACATATATAACAAGTGATGTTCTCATAGTAAAATACTAAACAACACATTCATCAGGTTTTAGTTGTCATAGCAAAGACAATTTCACATAGTAGATAAAAAACGTCTTTTGACAGGCAAATACGACAAAAGCAATCTAATCATCATCTGCAGTAGCAACGTCAACATCTTCGCCATGTGTATCAGTCTGAATCGTAATTCCCCACAGTGTCATCTTCTTCTTCATCCTCAATGTCCTCGAATGTTGGCTTCTTCTTGATCAACTCTTGTATGTCCACAACACGACAGGCAATCTTTTCGCCAGCGTCATTGACGTGATGGTTCTCAAAGATATTAGGAACATCTATGAAATCTTGGACATCAAGAGCAGTGTAAGCATCATCTTGTTGTGCAACTTCATTAAACGAATTCCTCTTCTCAAACCTTTGCAGTACTCTACAGTCATCGCTACGTGCAAATGTGTCTTCCAAGAAAAATATTTGTGTTGCTTGATTGCCGAAATAAAAGGCTCGTTCGTCTAGTATGCCGCCTTGACATTGATGGATTTGAAATAATCACCAGCTTTGGGTTTTGCGATCCTGGAAAACAGGTTATACCAATGACAACACAATAGAACCACACACCGATGATCCTCAAAACTGGAGATATACTACAGCTGAACAATGTCTATTATGTTAGCATAGATTTCAGTTGTCTCTCTGTCATACGTATATGTGCTCATGATGGCACTGTTTTGTGTCTTCCCGCCTTTGTCGCGTGCAAGGGTGTTGTAGCACACATCTCCAACAATGCAAGATTCATAATGTCTTACCCGAGTATTAGGACCTATTTCTAGTGCGTAAAGGGCATCATCAACTGCTTGCCCATCCTCCCGAATCTTCTTAACCTATGGTTAGAAAATAGACAAGCTGGTCATCTTATGTACTCAATATATTAAAAAATTGACAGTGCAATAAAAAACCTTACATGGCTCTTGAACCATTTCGCAAATCCTGCCATTACCAGTTTGTCAATGTTTCTTGGATTTGTGGCAGTAACTCCTTTTTGTAGATGTTGCACAACATAGTGATCGCGTCAAACATCTAAATATATAAGGATGTGCTGCAAGTTTAGTAGATTATGATGTATAAGCTCCAGTACTTAGCACTTACTTGATATAAGGTAGTATCTCAGGACAGTTATTCAACACATACCAAACCATTTTGTCCAAATATTTAGGTTTGTCCTCTTGTCGACTCTTCCCTGTAACTTGAATAGAATAATCGAAAACATTGAGCCTGGGATTGTCTTCACCCACCTCTTTGCTAAGCTGATCGGCTGTTTCAATGTATTTTGAGCAGAATGTCAACGCTTCTGTAGCAATGTAGGCCTCTGCAATGGAACCCTCGGGTCTAGCTCTGTTCCTAACATAGCCCTTGAAAGTGCCTAGCCGCCTTTCAATAGGGTACATTCAGCCATACTGTACTGGACCTCTAAGTAGTGCCTCATCAGGTAGATGAACAGCCAAATGCACCATCACATCAAAGAAGGCTGGAGGGTATATCTTCTCAAGGTTGCATAGGATAGTTGGTATCTTGTCTCTAAGAGGCTCCAAAGCATCTATCCTGATATTTCTACTGTAGAGTTCCTCGAAGAATTGTCCCAACTCTGCAACTGCTCTGTATAAGTCAGGGCGGCCCAATCCTCTAAGGATAACATGTAAAACCCTTTGAAGTAGGATGTGGCAATCATGAGTTTTCAACCCTTGTACCTTGTTTCCATCTTCACTGACTCTCCTTTCAGGGTTGGAAGCAAATCCATGTGGGAATCTCACACGTGACAGGACCTCGCAGAATTCTTTTCTTTTTACCTTGTCCAAGACGTACACAACCGGTGCCATATCCCGTGGTTTACCTTCATATTCCACCTGCAAATCCTTTCTGATACCAAGGTGTATCAAATCAATCCTAGATTTTAAGGTATCTTTCCTCTTGCCTTCAATATTAAGAAGTGTGCCGATAATGCTGTCACATATATTTTTCTTGATATGCATCACATCAAGATTATGCCGCATATCCAAATCTTTCCAATACTCCAAGTCCCACAAAGTGGACCTGTGGGTAAACAATAATCTCTCTTCTACCCTGACATGCTTCCTTTTCCCACTACAATTACCAGGATGGTTTCCTGGTGTAATATGCCTGACCTTCTCTAATTCCACTCGCAACTCATCGGCGGCGAGCCTCTTTGGCGCATCACAGTTTTCATGCTTTGCATTGAGCACATGTCTTCGGTATTTTGTAGGATGCGGCTTGTCCTTGGCAAGGAAACATCGGTGTCCAATGTAACAGATCTTGCTAAGTATTGCATATGACAGCGGATTCCTGTCACAATGAACACATGCATTGTAACCATGTGTCATTCGCCCTGACATAGTGCCCAAAGCCGGAAAATCATGGATGCACCAAATTATAACAGCACACAGAAATAAATCAGCTAGTGGGCTGCTATATGTGTCTCGAGTGAGAACACCCCTCCATAGTTGTTGAAGTTCCACCATAAGAGGCTCCATGAATAAATCAAAATCCTTTCCAGGACTTTTTGGACCTAGGATGAGCGGCCATCATGTAGTTTCTCATAGCCTGATTTTTGGCCCTTTCTTTTTCTTTTGTTTTTCTGAGATTTTTGCTTGAGTTTTCTTTTTCCGTGGCTATGTGGTCTGGAAACTGAAGAAGATGCCCTCTTCTTTCTTTCCAGAGTGGCTTGTTGATAAGTCTCCAATGTATCTATAATTTTTGATTGCTCCATGCTATATTATCTACTATTTTGAATGTTTATGGGCTTTATTATACACTTTTATATCATTTTTGGGACTAACCTATTAACCCAGAGCCCAGTGCCAGTTTCTGTTTTTACCATGTTTTAGGGTTTCGGAGAAAAGGAAAAATAAAACGGAGTCCAATTAACCTGAAACTTCACGGAACTCATTTTTGGAAGGAAAGAAGCCCAGAAGACTTGGAGTGCACGTCGGGGGATCTGCGAGGAGGTCACGAGGCAGGGGGGCGCGCCCTCCACCCTCGTGAGCCCCTCGTGGCCCCCCTGATGTACTTCTTCCGCCTATATATCTCCATATACCCTAAAAACATCCAGGAGCATAATAGATCAGGAGTTCCGCTGCCAGAAGCCTCCGTAGCACTCATTTTTGGAAGGAAAGAAGCCCAGAAGACTTGGAGTGCACGTCAGGGGATCTGCGAGGAGGTCACGAGGCAGGGGGGCGCGCCCTCCACCCTCGTGAGCTCCTCGTGGCCCCCCTGATGTACTTATTCCGCCTATATATCTCCATATACCCTAAAAACATCCAGGAGCATAATAGATCGGGAGTTCCGCTGCCAGAAGCCTCCGTAGCCACTGAAAACCAATCTAGACCTGTTCCGGTGATGTCTACTACACAACCTTCTTCTTGTAGACATTGCTGGGCCTCCAAGTGCAGAGGTTTGTAGGACAGTAGCAAATTTCCCTCAAGTGGATGACCTAAGGTTTATCAATCCGTAGGAGGCGTAGGATGAAGATGGTCTCTCTCGAGCAACCCTGCAACCAAATAACAAAGAGTCTCTTGTGTCCCCAACACACCCAATACAATGGTAAATTGTATAGGTGCACTAGTTCGGCGAAGAGATGGTGATACAAGTGCAATATGGATGGTAGATAAAGGTAGTTGTAATCTGAAAATATAAAAACAGCAGGGTAACTAATGGTAAAAGTGAGCGTAAAGGGTATTGCAATGCGTTGGAACAAGGCCTAGGGTTCATACTTTCGCTAGTGTAAGTTCCCTCAACAATGATAACATAATTGGATCACATAACTATCCCTCAACATGCAACAAAGAGTCACTCCAAAGTCACTAATAGCGGAGAACAGACGAAGAGATTATGGTAGGGTACGAAACCACCTCAAAGTTATTCTTTCCAATCAATCCGTTGGGCTATTCCTATAAGTGTCACAAATAGCCCTAGAGTTCGTACTAGAATAACAACTTAAGACACAAATCAACCAAAACCCTAATGTCACCTAGATACTCCAATGTCACCTCAATATCCGTGGGTATGATTATACGATATGCGTCACACAATCTCAGATTCATCTATTCAACCAACACAAAGGACCTCAAAGAATGCCCAAAGTTCCTACCGGAGAATCACGACGAAAACGTGTGCCAACCCCTATGCATAGGTTCATGGGCGGAACCCGCAAGTTGATCACCAAAACATACGTCAAGTGAATCACGTGGTTTCCCATTGTCACCACAGATATGCATGGAAAGACATACATCAAGTGTTCTCAAATATTTAAAGACTCAATACGATAAGATAACTCCAAAGGGGAAACTCAATTCATTACAAGAGAGTAGAGGGGGGAAGAAACATCATAGGATCCAAATATAATAGCAAAGCTCGGGATACATCAAGATCGTATCACCTCAAGAAAATGAGAGAGAGAGAGAGATCAAACACATAGCTACTGGTACATACCCTCAGCCCCGAGGGAGAATTACTCCTCCTCGTCATGGAGAGCACCGGGATGATGAAGATGGCCACCGGAGAGGGATTGCCCCCTCCGGCAGGGTGCAGGAACGGGTCTAGATTGGTTTTTGGTGGCTACGGAGGCTTCTGGCGGCGGAACTCCTGATCTATTGTGCTCATGGATGTTTTAGGGTATATTGAGATATATAGGTGGAAGAAGTACGTCAGGGGGGCCACGAGGGGCTCACGAGGGTGGAGGGCGCGCCCCCCTGCCTTGTGACCTCCTCGCAGATCCCCCGACGTGCACTCTAAGTCTTCTGGGCTCCTTTCCTTCCAAAAATGAGTGCCGTGAAGTTTCATGTCAATTGGACTCCGTTCGATTTTCCTTTCTTCGAAACCCTAAAACAGGGTAAAAACAGAAACTGGCACTGGGCTTTGGGTTAATAGGTTAGTCCCGAAAACAATATATAAAAGTGTATAATAAAGCCCATAAACATTCAAAACAGTAGATAATATAGCATGGAGCAATCAAAAATTATAGATACGTTGGAGATGTATCAGCATCCCCAAGCTTAATTCCTGCTCGTCCTCAAGTAGGTAAATGATAAAAACAAAATTTTTGATGCGGAGTGCTACTTGGCATAATTTCAATGTGATTCTTCTTAATTGCGGTATGAATATTCAGATCCATAAGATTCAAGATAAAAGTTCATATTGAGATAAAAATAATAATACTTCAAGCATACTAACTAAGCAATTATGTCTTCTCAAAATAACATGGCCAAAGAAAGTTCATCCCTACAAAATCATATAGTTTAGTCATGCTCCATTTTCATTACACAAGAATGCTCTCATCATGCACAACCCCGATGACAAGCCAAGCAATTGTTTCATACTTTAGTAATCTCAAACTTATAAACTTTCACGCAATACATGAGCGCGAGCCATGGATATAGCACTATGGGTGGAATAGAATATAATGAGGGGGTTATGTGGAGAAGACAAAAAAGGAGAAAGTCTCACATCAACGAGGCTAATCAATGGGCTATGGAGATGCCCATCGATTGATGTTAATTCAAGGAGTAGGGATTGCCATGCAACGGATGCACTAGAG
This sequence comes from Triticum dicoccoides, assembly GCF_002162155.2. Taxonomy (NCBI): domain Eukaryota; kingdom Viridiplantae; phylum Streptophyta; class Magnoliopsida; order Poales; family Poaceae; genus Triticum; species Triticum dicoccoides. The sequence continues at coordinate 139,934,913 of NC_041380.1, forward strand.
CTATAAATGTATGAAAGCTCAACTAAAGAAACTAAGTGGGTGTGCATCCAACTTGCTTGCTCACGAAGACCTAGGGCACTTGAGGAGGCCCATTGCTGGAATATACAAGCCAAGTTCTATAATGAAAATTCCCACTAGTATATGAAAGTGATAACTCAAGAGACTCTCTATATGAAGAACATGGTGCTACTTTGAAGCACAATTGTGGAAAAAAGGATCGTAGCATTGCCCCTTTTTAATTTTTTTATATTTTTTTGGCCTTCTTTTTTTTTCTTTGGCCTTTCTCTTTTTTTGGGGGACAATGCTCTATTGAATGATGATCATCACACTTCTATTTATTTACAACTCAATGATTACAACTCAATACTAGAACAAAGTATGACTCTATATGGATGCCTCCGGTGGTGTACCGGGATATGCAATGAATCAAGAGTGACAAGTATGAAAGAATTATGAATGGTGGCTTTGCCACAAATACTATGTCAACTACATGATCATGCTAGCAATATGACAATGATGAATGTGTCATGATGAACGGAATGATGGAAAGTTGCATGGCAATATATCTCGGAATGGCTATGGAAATGCCATAATAGGTAGGTATGGTGGCTGTTTTGAGGAAGATATAAGGAGGTTAATGTGTGACAGAGCGTATCATAGCACGAGGTTTGGATGCACCGGCGAAGTTTGCGCCAACTCTCAATGTGAGAAAGGGTAATGCACGGTACCGAAGAGGCTAGCAAGAATGGAAGGGTGAGAGTGCGTATAATCCATGGACTCAATATTAGTCACAAAGAACTCACATACTTATTGCAAAAATCTACAAGTCATCAAAAACCTCGGTACTACATGCATGCTCCTAGGGGGATAGATTGGTAGTAAAAGACCATCGCTCGTCCCCGACCGCCATTCATAAGGAAGACAATCAAATAACACCTCATGTTTCAAATTTGTTACATAACGTTTACCATATGTGCATGCTACGGGACTTGCGAACTTCAGCACAAGCATTTCTCAATTTCACAACTACTCAACTAGCACGACTTTGATATTATTACCCCCATATCTCAAAACAATCATCAAGCATCAAACTTCTCTTAGTATTCAACACACTCATAAGAAAGTTTTATTATTCTTGAATACCTAGCATATTAGGATTTTAAGCAAATTACCATGCTATTAAGACTCTAAAAAATAACCTAAGTGAAGCATGAGAGTTCATCTATTTCTTCAAAATAAAACTACCACCATGCTCTAAAAGATATAAGTGAAGCACTAGAGCAAATTACAAACTACTCCAAAAGATATAAGTGAAGATCAATGAGTAGTTGAATAATTATGCAACTATGTGAAGACTCTCTAACATTTAAGAATTTCAGATCTTGGTATTTTATTCAAACAGCAAGCAAAACTAAATAAAATGACATTCTAAGAATGGCAAACATCATGTGAAGAAGCAAAAACTTAGGATCAACCGATACTAACCGATAGTTGTTGAAGAAGAAAGGTGGGATGCCAACCGGGGCATCCCCAAGCTTAGATGCTTGAGAATTCTTGAAATATTATCTTGGGGTGCCTTGGGCATCCCCAAGATTGAGATTTTGTGTCTCCTTAATTCCTCTCATATCAAGGTCTCCCTAAATCTCAAAAGCTTCATCCACACAAAACTCAACAAGGACTTGTGGGATAAGTTAGTATAAGCCATTGCCAAAACCTTATCATACTCTACTGTAGAAAATCCCTAAAATTATTATTCAACATTGCATACTAAATGCCTCTGCATATGTAATAGTCCTATCCTCAAATAGAATCATTAAAGAAGCAAACATATGCAAACAATGCAAACATAACAACAATCTGCCTAAACAGGATAGTCTGTAAAGAATGCTGCAACATCCATACTTCCCTAGCTCCAAAAATTATGAAAGAAAATTCCCACTGTAGTAAATTTATCAGATCTTAATATGCAAAAAGTTTCAACATTTTATCACATTCTGACTTTTCTAGGGAATTATTGCAACAGCGGTAAACTTTCTGTTTTCAAACAGCAACATGTATACTTGTAACATAGGCATAGTAAAGGCTATCAATGCCATTTTTATTGAAATAAAAGATGCAAAACATTTTTATAAATAACAGAAAGCATATATTAACAAAATAAATTGACGCTCCAAGCAAAACACATATCATGTGGCGAATAAAAATATAGCTCCATGTAAGGTTACCGATGAACGAAGACGAAAGAGGGGATGCCTTCCGGGGCATCCCCAAGCTTAGGCTCTTGGATATCCTTGAATATTACCTTGGGGTGCCTTGGTAATCCCCAAGCTTAGGATCTTGCCACTCCTTATTCCATAGTCCATCGAATCCTTACCCAAAACTTGAAAACATCACAACACAAAACTTAACAGAAAACTCGTAAGCTCCGTTAGCGAAAGAAAACAAAACACCACTTCAAGGTACTGTAATCAACTCATTCTTTATTTATATTGGTGTTAAACCTACTTTATTATAACTTCTCTATGGTTTATAAACTATTTTACTAGCCATAGATTCATCAAAATAAGTAAACAACACATGAAAAACAGAGTCTGTCAAAAAACAGAACAGTCTGTAGTAATCTAGATCAAACGTATACTTCTGGAACTCATAAAATTCTTAAATAAATTGATGGACCTGAGGAATTTTTCTATTAATCATCTGAAAAAATAATTAACTAAATAGCTCTCTCCAAATAAAAATGGAAGAAATTCTCGTGAGCGCTAAAGTTTCTGTTTTTGACAGCATGATCAACAAGACTTTCCCCAAGTCTTCCCAAAGGTTCTACTTGGCACAAACATTAATTAAAAGCATAAAACCACATATAAACAGAGGCTATATGAATTATTTATTAATAAACAGGAACAAAAAGCAATGAACTAAAATGAAATTGGGTTGCCTCCCAACAAGCGCTATCGTTTAACGCCCCTAGCTAGGCACGATGGTTTCAATTATGCTCATATAGTAGATAAGAATTGTAACATAAAGAGAGCATCATGAAGAATATGACTAGAACATTTAAGTCTAACATACTTCCTATGCATAGGGATTTTGTGAGCAAACAACTTATGGGAACAATAATCAACTAACATAGGAAGGCAAAACAAGCATAACTTCAAAACTTTAAGCACATAGAGAGGAAACTTGATATTATTGCAATTCCTACAAGCATATGTTCCTCCCTCATAATAATTTTCAGTAGCATCATGAATGAATTCAACAATATAACCAGCACCTAAAGCATTCTTTTCATGATCTACAAGCATAGAAAATTTACTACTCTCCACATAAGCAAATTTCTTCTCATGAATAATAGTAGGCACAAACTCAACAAAATAACTATCATGTGATTGAAAATTAAGATCAAGATGAAAAGTTTCATGGTTATCATTATTCTTTAAAGCATATGTGTCATCACAATAATCATCATAGATAGGAGGCATGCTTTCATCATAGTAATTTTTCTCATCAAAGCTTGTGGGAAAAAAATATCATCTTCATCAAACATAGCTTCCCCAAGCTTGTGGCTTTGCATATCATTAGCATCATATATATTCAAGGAATTCATACTAACAACATTGCAATCATGCTCATCATTCAAATATATAGTGCCAAACATTCTATGTAATTCTTCTTCTAGCATTTGAGCACAATTTTCCTTTCCATCATACTCACGAAATATATTAAAAAGATGAAGCGTATGAGGCAAACTCAATTCCATTTTTTGTAGTTTTCTTTTATAAACTAGACTAGTGCTAAAACAAGAAACTAAAAGACTCGATTGCAAGATCTAAAGATATACCTTCAAGCACTCACCTCCCCGGCAACGGCGCCAGAAAAGAGCTTGATGTCTACTACACAACCTTCTTCTTGTAGACGTTGTTGGGCCTCCAAGTGCAGAGGTTTGTAGGACAGTAGCAAATTTCCCTCAAGTGGATGACCTAAGTTTTATCAATCCGTAGGAGGCGTCGGATGAAGATGGTCTCTCTCGAGCAACCCTGCAACCAAATAATAAAGAGTCTCTTGTGTCCCCAACACACCCAATACAATGGTAAATTGTATAGGTGCACTAGTTCAGCGAAGAGATGGTGATACAAGTGCAATATGGATGGTAGATAAAGGTATTTGTAATCTGAAAATATAAAAACAGCAGGGTAACTAATGATAAAAGTGAGCGTAAACGGTATTGCAATGCGTTGAAACAAGGCCTAGGGTTCATACTTTCGCTAGTGTAAGTTCCCTCAACAATGATAACATAATTGGATCACATAACTATCCCTCAACATGCAACAAAGAGTCACTTCAAAGTCACTAATAGCGGAGAACAAACGAAGAGATTATGGTAGGGTATGAAACCACCTCAAAGTTATTCTTTCCAATCAATCCGTTGGGCTATTCCTATAAGTGTCACAAACAGCCCTAGAGTTCGTGCTAGAATAACACCTTAAGACACAAATCAACCAAAACCTTAATGTCACCTAGGTACTCCAATGTCACCTCAAGTATCCGTGGGTATGATTATACGATATGCGTCACACAATCTCAGATTCATCTATTCAACCAACACAAAGGACCTCAAAGAGTGCCCCAGAGTTCCTACCGGAGAATCACGACGAAAACGGGTGCCAACCCCTATGCATAGCTTCATGGGCGGAACCCGCAAGTTGATCACCAAAACATACATCAAGTGAATCACGTGGTATCCCATTATCACCACAGATACACACGGCAAGACATACATCAAGTGTTCTCAAATCTTTAAAGACTCAATCTGATAAGATAACTCCAAAGGGGAAACTCAATTCATTACAAGAGAGTAGAGGGGGGAAGAAACATCATAGGATCCAAATATAATAGCAAAGCTCGCGATACATCAAGATGGTATCACCTAAAGAAAACGAGAGAGAGAGATCAAACACATAGCTACTGGTACATACCCTCAGCCCCGAGGGAGAACTACTCCCTCCTCGTCATGGAGAGCACCGAGATGATGAAGATGGCCACCGGAGAGGGATTGCCCCCTCCGGCAGGGTGCCGAAACAGGTCTAGATTGGTTTTTGGTGGCTACGGAGGCTTCTGGCGGCGGAACTCCCGATCTATTGTGCTCACGGATGTTTTTAGGGTATGTGGAGATATATAGGCGGAAGAAGTACATCAGGGGGGCCACGAGGGCCTCACGAGGGTGGAGGGCGCGCCCAGGGGGTGGGCGTGCCCCCTACCTCGTGACCTCCTCGCAGATCCCCCGACGTGCACTCCAAGTCTTCTGGGCTTGTTTCCTTCCAAAAATGAGTGCCGTGAAGTTTTAGGTCAACTGGACTCCGTTTGATTTTCGTTTTCTTCGAAACCCTAAAACAGGGTAAAAACAGAAACTGGCACTGGGCTCTGGGTTAAAAGGTTAGTTCCAAAAATGATATAAAAGTGTATAATAAAGCCCATAAACATTCAAAATAGTAGATAATATAGCATGGAGCAATCAAAAATTATAGATACGTTGGAGACGTATCATCCGGCACCCTGCCGGAGGGGGCAATCCCTCTCCGGTGGCCATCTTCATCATCCCGGTGCTCTCCGTGACAAGGAGGGAGTAGTTCCCCCTCGGGGCTGACGGTATGTACTAGTAGCTATGTGTTTGATCTCTCTCTCTCTCTCATGTTCTTGAGATGATACAATCTTGATGTATCGCGAGCTTTGCTATTATATTTGGATCCTATGATGTTTCTTCCCCCCTCTACTCTCTTGTAATGAATTGAGTTTCCCCTTTGAAGTTATAACATCGGATTGAGTCTTTAAAGATTTGAGAACACTTGATGTATGTCTTGCCGTGCATATCTGTGGTGACAATGGGATATCACGTGATTCACTTGATGTATGTTTTGGTGATCAACTTGCGGGTTCCGCCTATGAACCTATGCATAGGGGTTGGCACACGTTTTCGTCATGATTCTCTGGTAGAAACTTTGGGGCACTCTTTGAGGTCCTTTGTGTTGGTTGAATAGATGATTCTGAGATTGTGTGACGCATATCGTATAATCATACCCACGGATACTTGAGGTGACATTGGAGTATCTAGGTGACATTAGGGTTTTGGTTGATTTGTGTCTTAAGGTGTTATTCTAGTAGGAACTCTAGGGCTGTTTGTGACACTTATAGGAATTGCCCAACGGATTGATTGGAAAGAATAACTTTGAGGTGCTTTCATACCCTACCATAATCTCTTCGTTTGTTCTCCGCTATTAGTGACTTTGGAGTGACTCTTTGTTGCATGTTGAGGGATAGTTATGTGATCCAATTATGTTATTATTGTTGAGGGAACTTGCACTAGCGAAAGTATGAACCCTAGGCCTTATTTCCACACATTGCAATACCGTTTACGCTCACTTTTATCACTTGCTACCTTGCTGTTTTTATAATTTCAGATTACAAATACCTTTATCTACTATCCATATACCACTTGTATCACCATCTCTTCGCCGAACTAGTGCACCTTTACAATTTAGCATTGTATTGGGTGTGTTGGGGACACAAGAGACTCTTTGTTATTTGGTTGCAGGGTTGCTTGAGAGAGACCATCTTCATCCTACGCCTCCCACGGATTGATAAACCTTAGGTCATCCACTTGAGGGAAATTTGCTGCTATCCTACAAACCTCTGCACTTGGAGGCCCAACAACGTCTACAAGAAGAAGGTTGTGTAGTAGACATCACTTGTCATCCTCAAAACCTTCCCAAGACCTTTCCATTTTCATCCTAGCCCAACCCCAATATTCTTTTGCTAGGGAATATTCCTTTTTTTCTATTAAAGGAATAACCCTGCCTGCCCTAGGTTGTGAAGCAACCTATATTTCTATCAGTCCTAAAATTCCCAAATAATTCTCATAAACTTTTTGGGTCATATATTCATCAAATATGGCAAAACTTTTCATTGCCATGTTCAAAATTAATTCCCAAATATTCCTTTCCTATTCTGTCCTAAATGGCACATTGAGAAGCAAGTGCTATTTATCTTTTCTCAGTTGACCCCAAACTTTTTGGACATCTTTTTTGGTCCAAATAATTGCCTAATGCCAAAATTCAACTTCAATTGCCTAGCCAATCTTCCTTAGTTATTTTTCAAAGTCCCTGTCTAAGGGAAGCCTTTGTGAAGGAAGTACTAGCCAAGGTTATCCAAATAAGTTGAAATTTTGCACACTCCTTCATGTGCTCATATCATCACCCTCCTCTAATTGTAAGCTTCCCGCAATCATCTATGTGAGCACAACCTCAAATCTTTGATTATGTTAATATTTCCAGGTTGTGAAGCAAGCATATTTTATATTGCTTCATTAATTCTGACAAATTACCAGATCATGCTCCTACACAAATAACATCTCTCACCGAATATGGGATCATTTACTTAAGCCATTCGATCACGAAAATTATTTCTAGATTTTGGACAAAGAGGATGTTTGTGAAACAAGTTCGTTTTGGTGAATCCAATTGGTATGAAATTTTTACAGCATCATTATATGTCCAAATCATAAATCGTTGCCAAATTTAAGCTCAGGTGGTTACTCCTAGAGAGTGCTACTTCATCATGACTTAATTCTGGACCAGTTTATGCAGTTGCAAAGCAAGTGCATTAAAAATTGTCCAAATCCCACCGAAATGCACAGGATTGGAGTCCTTCCTAATCTAAATACCCCAGACAACTCAATCAACCCTTAGCAATTATCTATTCATCACAGTGGTATGATCAAGTTTGATACAACAAACTTCAGAGCTCACTTACCATTTAACCACAAAGCCTTTCATCGAGCTACCACTGCAGTTGAAACCTCCCCTGGAAGAACTCCCCCCTAGACAACAATTGCCAGTCATTTAGCTCTTCTTGATGCCAGCTCAGGCAGTGACCATGGGTCATGACAGCCAAACGCGCAATCTGGCGCCTCTGTCCTCTTCTCCCGCTCTCTGCTCGGCGTCTCAGCGAGCACGACCATGTCCCCTAGTTTCCTCTCATCGTCGCCGTCCTCCTGGAGCCATCTCCCTCTCCGGAAGCCTTTCCGTCGGTGCTCGTCGCCACGTGCCCACGGGTAAGCAGTGCCGACATGCATTAATGGCGCTTGACCGCTTCTCCCCTCGACCTCTTCTGCTCTGTGACCGCAGCACCTCGTCCGCTCCCCTTTCGCCGCGTTCCCGCACCTCCCTGTGATCGCTGCGCGTCGCCAGAGCCTTGGCCGAGCTCGTGCGGTAGTGACCGGCTTGGGCACCTCGCCCCCACCTATAAATAGGCCACCCAAGCCCCTCCTCTCCTCACCAGTCGCCTCACCCACCTCCCAGTGCCCTCCCTAGCCTATATCCCAAGCTCGAAGGGCTCCCCTACCCGCCCTTGGCCGAAACCCATCCGCGGGCCACCGCCTAAATACCCTTGATGCTGAGCTCTTCTCTCCACCCTACCACAACCAGAGGACTCCACCACCCCTCTAGAACCACTCCAGCACCCTCCCTCTCCTCCGGTGGCCTCTGGCCATGATCCCCATCTTCAACCGAACCACTCATCCTCCCCTCCCTAGCTAGTTGTTGCTCTTGTCCTCCTCGGTGTCCGTGTCCAGCTGGAACGGAGGCAGCGTCCTCTCACGAGCCTGCCGGTGGTCGCAGTGCCCCAAATGGTGGCCCGAGACGGCCAAGCAAGCGTCGGTGCCGAGGACCTCCTCTTCTCTGCGAGCCGACGTCGAGAGGAAGAAGAGAATAGAAGGGAGAGAGAGAAAGAGGAGTGGGACCCACCTGGCAGCGAGACAAGGCCTCGGCCCCGCCTCTGCCAGCGTGGCAAGTGGAAGTGTAATCCCCTCAAATACGCTTTTGTTTCAGTGAAAGCATAAACTACTACGGCTTCAGCCAAAAATACGCCTTCACTGTCCCAAAAGCGTAGTTCCTAGAATGCGCTTTCAGTTTTTCTGTTTTGGCCTAGTCTGTAAAACTTCTATTATAGATAGGCCCTAGCAGAAAACCTCTCCTAACTTTTTGCTCAAAAGTCCGATTGAGGTGAATCCAATGCTCACATCTTAGTCCCGTCGAGCCCGTTCTGTTCCCATCATTTTCACTATGATTTGACACACTAGAAATGACTAGTTTGCCCTTGCCCTTATCTAGCATCCTTCGAGAGAGAATCTTTTCTGGTGAATCTTTCTGTGGCTTCACCGCACTTCTCCCCGAAGCCTTCTTTATCCCCAGGCAAGCCACAACCAGCATTTGCATGATAGCCATGCAGTAGCATTGGTTTTCAACTTGCATCATTAATAACTGTATATTTGTTTTGCTACTGCGGTCGTTATTTCGGTTATGCTTATGGATCGATGGTTACCATCATGCTATGTTTTCTTGCACTCTGTTACCATGTTCTACCTGCTAGTATTACTTCCATATTGGCCATGCTTGGTAGTAGTACATGTTGGGTTGGTCATGTTCTTCGGTGCATGACTGTCGTCGATTACCGAGTACCATTGATATGCATTGTTCCTTCGTTGTTAGTTGGTTAAGTGTTCACTCGGTAATGTTATTGATGTGTTCTTGCCTGGTATTTATTATTGATGCTAGTGGTCATGTTATGCTATGAGTAGTTTCATACTTGTGATATTCATGCTCGTCATTATGTCATGCTCAGTTGGATATGATTCATTGTTGATATGGTTGATAGTTATGTTGCACCCCATGCTTGTATCATGCTCATGCATTGTTATTGAATCATGTTATTTTATCATGGCTCAGCATATTGCATTCATGTTTAACTGGATTAAATTGAACTTGAACAACTGTTGGATGAGTCATGGTGCCACTATATCGAGCTGACTAGTGCAACCACATTTGCCTTTTATGGGGAGGTCCTAACTGGGTCTATTGTCATGCCTCTCGCCGGCGCCTCCAACGAGGGAAGGTTATGGACGGGCGCTACCTTGGCCGGGTAGGACGACATAAGCCTTGTGTGTCCGTAGTTGTTGTAGCCGGCTTGTCCCCGTTTGGGACCATTTTTGGTTTGCCACAACGGTGGCCGTTAATGCCTTCGGTAGGCACGGGGCCACCTAGGACTTATCCCAAAGGGGAGTTGGTTGGAGTGGACGGGGGAGTGTCATGGTAGTAGGATGGTTTTGTCGGAACGCCGTTGGCCCACCCGAATGGGAGTTCGAGGCCATGGGTTCCATGGTGTGGGTACAGTGTGCTACCTCTACAGAGTGTGTAATAAATCTATCGATAGCCGTGCCCGTGTATATGGGCCCAGTTCATAGTTGGTCACACTGTGGGTCAACCGTAATAATAATGTGGTTAATAACAACCCTAGTTCGATGATGAGAAAGAGATTGGTTGTGATCGTGAGATGATCACCGTAGTATCGAGGATACTGAGTTGATGGATATTTATGGTATTATGCGAGAGTCAAGGGTAAAGATCAAGCTCCTTGTGGTCATGTAATGATTACTATTGTATTGTTAATACCAAGCTTGATTGGATCCTGAGATGATCGTGTGATGTCATTGATGGTTATGAGGTAACCCGAACAGAGCAAGTTGGTGCATGATAACATCATCATGTTGCATGATAATGTCATCATGTTTATTTTCATGCCATGCTCATATTGTTCTAGCTGTATCATGTTGTTCATGCCATGTTGTTCTGATAGTATCATGTTACTCCTTGTTAACCTGTAATTGCCATGTTGTTGTCTATCTTGATTGCTTTGGTTGCTATGAGCTTGCAAGTACATTCAATGTACTGACCTAGCGTGTCATGCCAGTTTGCAGGTCATGCTAGATTTGATTGCTTGTTTGTCATGGATCCCTTTTTTGCGAGCTAGCATAAGTGTTCCAGCCAGAGTCCATGCAGAGTGGAGTTCATCACCGTCGTCGTTGTTCCACTGCCAGTAGTTATTCCGCTGCTTTGTGTTGTTCTGCTGCTTGCATGGAGCAACTGTGGCAGGCGTAGTGTTGCCACACCGATGTAATCCCCTTGTATCCATATAGCTTTTAATAAAGAGCTGATTTGTTCTATGCTAAGTAGTGCCATTTTCCAGAAGACTTCTCCTCAATCTCTAGGATGGAATACGGGGCGTTCCGGTTTCTCTGAGCCGGGGTGCCACATAGTTTGATTCTTTTGTGCAGACATTTGGAGGCATGTTGTAAGGGATAACAAGCACTGTCCACATGCTATATGTGGCGCTCTGGTGGCCAAATGGGTTAAATCCATCTGAAGCTAAGCCAAGTCTAATGTTTCTCGGGTCAACAACAAACTTTTTGTGTTTATGATTGAAGCTTTTCCACTCACTACCATGAGATGGATGGCTCATTACATTCTGATCTCTATACTCCTGGTTCCTAGAATGCCACAGTACATCCTCTCTTGTTTCAGCATCATGAAACAACCTCTGCAATCTTGGTATAATTGTAATATATCTCAGAACATTATGAGGAATCCTCTTCACAGCATTGCCATCTTTCCATCTTGATGATTTGCATTTCGGGCATTCACTTAAGTTGGTATAATCCTTCCGGAATAGAGCACAATTATTCTTACAAACATGGATCATATCATATCCAATTCCAACTGCACGAAGGAAATTCTTCATTTTATTGTAGGTGTGTGGCAGCTCACACGCATTTGGGAAAGATTTGCGGAAAGCAGCCAACATCGCATCGAATGATTTGTTGGTCATCCGCTTAGATGTCTTCACCTGAAGAAAGGTGACCATAGCTTAGAATACTGACAGCTTATTTCATGGGGTGATAGCCATGTTGCATTGTTCCAACATGTGGGCCCACCATTTTTCTTCTGCAGGTGAAAGTTCACGAAATGCACGAGCATTTTGTAGCATTATTTCAATGATGGTCAAACTCACTGGCTCCGCCACCATCACCTCCTCCTCCTCTTCCACCTGAGCATCAGGCAGATCAAGATGGTGATCTGCTGCTTTCACGTAGTCAGTAACATTGACGTTCACAACTTCACCATGATGAACCCACCTAGTATATGTGACCGACATCCCATACAAGTGTAGATGATTTTGCACAGTTGACTGGGGTCTTGTAACTGAATTCATACAACTGCTACACGAGCAGAGCACATCTGATTTTGGACCGCCGTACTCTACTCGGATAAAGTTCATGAAGTTTTCAACCCCCTCGACATATGCAGCAAAGAATCTTTGAGTAGAAGTTATCCAAGTCCTGTCCATCTGTTAGACATACAAATTAGTTATTCTACTAGATATTACAGGAAAAACATATATGCTTTTTTATGAAGTCCAGAAAAAAATACCTAGGTCGATGTCTAAAGCTATGGCAAGATCTTTGGACGAGCAGATCTAAGTAATGAAATATATGTAAAGCTAATTCAGCAAACAGATTTGAGTGCTAAATTATGGCGGGCTGTTTCAGCAGTCAATGAGGCCATCGCACAAGGAAGAATTCATGGTACGCATCCGACAACCTCACTGGATATGCAAGTGAAGGAAAACTAGTGGGGAATGCAAGAATCGACAAGTCTTGAGGAAAGACAATATTGAGACACCATCTTGGCAGTAGTTATCGAGGTCAGCCTCCTCACACCCGACAAAGTGAAATTATTAATCCAGTCAAGATCATGCATAATCTGTAATGAGATCCGTACAATCACACGTGAACCAGATAAATATCCCGAGACTCAAGACCAAAGTATGAATTGCAAGATATTGCACATGACAGTACTCAAGGCCGCGAAAATAGCCAAGGATATATAAGGCTCCACTCTTTCAGTTAAAGATCCAGATGAAGAAAATAATAATAAAGGAGCAAGACCAACAATACAGATATGCAGGAGTATTGTGTGAACAATGCGGTATGAAGGCACAAGGCAGTCTTATTTCATATCAAGCACCATAAAGATATGCCTAAGCGGTATACTCAATTGTGGTAAGGACCTCATAGAGAGGCACTAGCTCAGTCCACAGTATGCTCAGAACTGTTAGCATTGAATACCCAAGTCAGTCAAGTCCGACTCAAGGATAGCTTGATATATTGACCCTAATAACCATGCTAAAGTATCGCACGACCTACTATCCACATGAGAATACCGACAAGATGAAGAATCGGGGTATTAAATCACAAAGCATGTGCTCTCGCACATGGGAATAGATTAAAGAATAGCCTGGTGAGTGGGATTCTTTGCCAAGATCACTGCCAGTCAAGTCTGCAAATGTTATCATCAGGAGATGGTGCATTTTTCTATCAGTCACGTCAAGCGACAGTCAAACCTTTGGTACAGATTGGATACTCAAGACGGTGAAGCCAGTCAAGATAAGTCAGAAACTCCTGCAAGATCTCAGAATCCATTAGAAGAACAGGTATGATTCACATCACTGTTTTGAACCCAGAAGGCATGCATATATTTTTGAGCAACACGATGTCTGGATAGACGAGAGTCCTTGTTCCACGGGAAGATGTGTTCCCCACTCCGTGGAATATTCTCGGTACTCGATACAGAATAATACTTCTCTTAAGGATTAATATCGAGAAGGGAACCTATGTCAGTAATGATAATCTTTCGGACCTCAGCTAAGCCAACATATATGAAAGAAAATTTGAGTCAGTATGAACATGAACATATGAGGTAAGTCGTGTAAAAATGTCGGATACGGTGAAGCAAACCACCCCATATCAAGGCATCAGTCAGATCAAATTCAGTAGGAACATTATATGAGGGTAAATAGGGGAAACCCGAGTTTAAAACGGGTTCTTAAAGTCAGAATATGTGCGAGGACAAGATTTATTTAAGGGGGTAAGGTTTGTAACACCCTGGATTTTCCCTTTTCTTTTTCTGATTATTTTCTTGGATTTCTTGATTGGATTTGCTTTTCTATGGCTATGTGGTTCTGAAACTTGGGAAGATCATGTCTTCCTAGGTTTTATAGTGGCTTGTCATCCTCATCATCATCCCAAGATCATGTCATATTCATCCTTGACCTAATCCAATATTCTATTTTTGGGAATATTCCTTTTCTATTAAAGGAATAACCCTTTAAACCCTAGGTTGTGAAGCAACCTATCTTTCTGTCACTCCATATATCCCCAAATAATTCTCATAAATAGTTTGGGTCATATCTTGCTCAAATATGGTAAAATAGTTCATCGCCATGTTCAAAAATAATCCTCAAATAATTCTTTTCCTATTCTGCCATAAATGGCACTTTGCAAAGCAAGTGCTATTTATCTTTACTTGGTTGACTCCAAACTTTTTGGAAACCTTTTCCTGTCCATATAATTGCCCCATGCCAAAATTCAACTCAAGTTTCCTAGTAAATATTCCTGAGCTATTTTCCAAAGTTCCTATCCGAGGGAAGCCTGCGTGAAGGAAGTACAAGCTTGGAATATCCAAATGAGCTGAAATTTTGCAAGGTCCTTCATATGATCAAATCATCACTCTCCACCAAAGTTTAGCTCATGTAATCATCTTTGTGAGCCTAGCTCCAAATCTTGGTTTCTGGTTAGATTTTCAGTTTGTGAAGCAACCATATTTTATATTGCTTCATTTAAGCTGAAAATTTACCAGGAGATTCTCCTATCCATATCAACTCTCTCCACCAAGTTTTGGCTCAATTCATTAATCCATTTGCCCTATGTAATTTTCCAAGTTTTTTTCCAAAGAAATGTTATATGAGGCAAGTGCTAGTTTGGCTACTCCAAATGGCATAACACTATTTGGGCATCTTCATATCTTCAAACCATTGGGTCATGCCCATTTTCAGCTCAATCCAATCAACTATGTGAGTGCACCTTCATGATCTTGATTTTGGACCAGATTATGCAGTTGTTAAGAAACCATGATAAATCTTGGTCCATTTCCCCTCTAACTTCATAGGATCATAGTCCTTCCTATCCTAAACACCCCAGACATCATGTTTAGCCCTTAGCATCTCCTTGTGGATCGCAGTGACTTGATCAAGTTTGAGACAACAAACTTCAATGGATCATTACCACTTAACAACAGTGCCCCTGTTCAAGTCATCACCTCATTTGTAACCTATATTGGAGGGACTACACGCCAGACATGGTCGGCCCAGCCAGAACGCGCCGCTTACACCTGTGCACGCGGTGATCATGCTTGCGTCATGACTAATTGCGTGCTCTGGCTCATTCCGGCCACCGTTCTCGTCCGCTCCCTCATCGTCTCGACGTCCAACCTTGTCCAGGAGCTCCCCTGTGCTTGTCTGCGTCATCTCGTGCTCGGGCCCCCTCCTGGTTTGCCATTAATGTGCTGCTAGCGCCATGCCCATGCCGCGTCCAGCCGCTGTCCTCCATTAGAGCACTGCTCTAGCTCTCCCATGATGCTCTAGAGCCCTCCCCGTGGCTATAGGAGTGCCTCGAGTCCTTCCGCAGCTCACCCACTCCACCCTTGCCTCTCCCGGCCGCCGGAGTTGCCTCTCCTCACCGGTTCTTCTTTGGTCATTGCGGCCATCACCGGAGTTCGTCTCGGTTCCGACCACCATTGGCCTCCCCACGCCTCCCCTCCACCTCCACCAAGTCCGCTCCTCCCCACGGTTCGCCCGACAACCTTCCCCCTCGCCGGAGTGCCCACATCACCGGTAACCACCACCACTGCCTGCCTCCTGTCCTCCTCCTGGCTCTGCCCCTCCCCTCCACCCCACTCCTCCATGGTGTTGCCTTCTCCTCTGAATGAATATGCCTCGGCCTCCCGCACCCACAGGTGTTCGTCGCTCGGCCGGAGACGACCTGAGCTGGCCGGCCCCCAGGTGCCCCACTCCTCTGTTCTCCTCCTCTGTCCAGTGTGGGACAGGAGCGAGGAAGAAGACGACGAGTGCCTGGCCCCCCATGTCGTGTGGGCCCCGCCTGTAAGCGAGGCAAAGCCCGAGTCCAGGTACGTTAAGTAGAGACATATTCTTAAAAATATGTTTTCATCTCCAGAAAATGTATTTTCCTCCTTGAGCCCAAAATGTGCTTTATCAGCTTTGAAAGCGTATTCTCTTCTAACTGCAGCTCAAAATACACTTTCCTTTTGAGAAAACGTATTCGGCCGGAAGGCGCTTTCATTTTTTCCTCCAGGGGCCTGTTTGCTGAAAATTTTCACCGATAGGTCCCTAAACTTCCACCCTTCGTATCTTTTCGACCGTAACTCCGATCGAGGTGAAACCAATGCTCACTTCTTCGTCTCGTTGAGATCTTTATGTTGGTAACATTTTCACTAAGTGGTCCCAGAGTGAAAATGACCATTTTCCCCTTGCTTCTAATCAGCCCCTTCCGAGAGAAAACCATCCGTTGTATCGTTCCGCGGTTTCACCGCACTTCTTCCCGGAGTCTCCGTCACCCCAGGCAAGCCACAACAGCTACTTGCATGATAGCCATGCAGTAGACATGGTTTCCACTTGAATATTTAATAAAAAATTGCCTCTTATCGGTCTACTTGTTTGCTACTACGACTGTCGTTGTTTCGGTTATGCTCGTGGTTTCATGTTCACTTTCATGCTATGTTCCGATGCATCTTGTTACCTTGTACTACTTGCTAGTATTATTTTCTCATGTTATGCCTGGTAGTAGTAGTACATGCTGGTAGTAGTGATGTTCAGTCTGATGCATGTTTACCGTCTGTTATCCAATACCGTTGCTATGCATGTTCCGTTGCATCTAGTTGGTTACATGCTTACTTGGTAGTATTGGTATGTTCTTGCACGGTATTTATTTCCGACACTAGTATTCATGCTATGCTCATGGGTAATGTTTATGCTCGTCGGTATGGCATGCTCATTTGGTTAAATGCTTCATCTTTGTTATGCTCGATGATTGTGTTGCACCTCCATGCATATGTTTATATCATACTCATGCATTGTAGTTGCATCATGTTATTTCATTATGGCTCAACTTATTGCATTCAAGTTTAACCGGACAATAATGAAATTGAACAACTGTTGGCTGAGTCATGGTGCCACCAAATCGAGCTGACCAGTGCAACCACATTTGCCTTTTATGAGAAGGCCCTAATGCGGTATATTGTCATGCCTCTTGCCGGTGCCTCCAACTAGGGAAGGTTATGGGCGCGCGCTACCCTAATCAGGTAGGCGGACATAAGCCTTGTGTGCCTGTTGTTGTTGTTTTGGTACCGGGTCCCCATTTGGGATCATTTATGTTTGGCCACGATGATGGCGTTGGATGTCACAGGTTGACATCGGGGACACCCATGGCTTAGCCCAAAGGGGAGTTGGTTGGAGTGGCCGGGAGAGTGTCATGGCAATGGGTTGGTTCTGTCGGAATGTCGTTGGTCCACCCAAATGGGGGTTCGGGGCCATGGATTCCAATGTGTGGGTACAGTGTGCTAACCTCTATAGAGTGTGTGTCAAATCTATTGATAGCCGCACCCGCAGGTATGGGCAGTTCATAGTCGGTCACACTATGAGGCAACAATAATAATAACTTGATTAATAATAAACCCGATTCGATGATGAGAAATATATTGGTTGTGATCGAGAGAGGATCATGGAGGTATCATGGATACCGAGGTTGGTTGATATTTATGGGATCGAGAGAGGATCACGGAGGTATCGTGGATACCGATGTTGGCAAGTTGATGCATGAGATGGTTACGAGATAACACCGAGCAGGAGTAAGTTGGTGCATGATAATGGTTAACTTGGTGCATGTAGTATCATGCTATGTTTGTTCTAGCCGTATCTTGTTCAATTTGTGCATGCCATGTATCATGTTCATGATTGCTTTAACTTGCTAATGCTATGCTGTTGTTTGTCTTGACTACTTTTGGTTAAATGTGAGCTTGCAAGTACATTCAATGTACTGACCTGGCATGTCATGCCAGTTTGTAGGTCGTGGCTGGTTGCTTGCTTGTTTGGTGTGGTTCCCGTGTTTGCGAGCTAGGATAAACGTTCCAGCCAGAGTCCCAGCGGATTGGAGTCCATCATCGTCGTTCGTTGTTCCGCTGCTAGTAGAGTTTCCGCTGCTTGCATAGAGCAACTGTGTTTGGTGTAGCATCATCGTGCCAGTGTTATTCATTGTAATATCGGAGACCTTGTATTTGTATTTGTGTTGTAATAGAGCTGGTTTGTTCTATGCTAAGCAGTGCCGTATTCCAGAAGACTTCACCTTGATCTCTGGGCTGGAATATGGGGCGTTCTGGTTTCTCTGAGCCGGGGTGCCACAGCCCCCTCCGGTAGTTATTTGCTCTAGTATTTTTTTATATTCCAAAATAATTCTCCGTAAATTTTCAGTTCATTTGGAGATGTGCAGAATAGGTGTCCTGACATAGCTTTTTCAAATCCAGAATTCCAGATGCTGGTATTCTCCGTCTTTGTGTAAACCTAGCATATTATGAGAGAAAAGGCATTAGAATTACTCCATAAAGTATTATTATGCATAAAAATATTATAAATAATAGTAGGAAAACATGATGCAAAGTGAAGGTATCACTCACCAATGCTCAATGGCAGCCAATGCTTGACGCAGTTAAGGAGTTTATCCCGGCATGGCAACATGGATTGATCACGAGGCATGGTAGCCTTGTGCTAGTTAAGAGTGTCATCGCTACAATACACATCCACCAACTATTGGTGCTTGACCCCCCTATTTGGGTCTTCGAGGAAATTGACAAATGGATGAGGGCTTTCTTTTGGGGTGGATTGGACAAAGTCCATGGAGACACAGTTTGTCGTCCCACCGAGTTTGGAGGACTAGGAGTAATAAACTCAAAGTTTCAGGCATCAGCGTTGTGCGTATGATTGGAATGTCCATGTAGGATGGACCCCGTTAGGCCCTAGCAAGGCCTATCATCGTTCAGTGTTGATGTGGGCAGGTGCATTTTTGATAGCCTTGTGCACATCCGGTTCGGAAATGGTAAATTCCTCCTATTTTGGAGAGACCGCCGGATGAATGGTACGACAGTGGCAGACATAGCGCCCCTTGTCCCAGCGAAGGTAGCTACGAGATGCATCAACAAAAGAAGAGTCCATGAGGCCCTAAGCAGCCTAAGCTGGATCACAAACGTAGGTGTAGCCCTGCCACCACAGGGTCTTCGGTAATTCTCAAACCTTTGGCCTGCTTTCAGCATCATCTCTCCAACTAATGACACCCTTGGCATTTTCTCCTGGAGATGGAGTGCCTCCGGTTAGTACTCGGTGCAATCTACATGCAAGATTATGTGCCATGGCATGATTCGCCTTCCCACTGCTCATTGCATATGGAATAGTTGGGTGCCGCTCAAATGCAAAATATTCATATGTCCTGCTCTCCAGTACCGGGTCTGGACCTTGGTAGACGATTCTGACATGGACTACAAGATGCGGGTGCCCCATGCTTCACTTGTGGCCAGGAAGAGGATACTATCGACCACATTCTTATGCACCATGTTTACGGTAGAGAGGCATGGCATGCATGTTTCACTGTGCTAGTTGTTCATATCGTCCACCCTTTCATAGATGACAACCTGGAGGAGTGGTGGGTAAGATCGCGCAAGAAGTGCCGAAGACAAGAGGAAGCTTTGATTCGCTAGTCATTCTCATTGCTTGGTGCTTGTGGAAGGAAATAAATGCATGTGTTCAGGAATGTGGTGCAGTAACGTACTATCCCACAATTTGTTAACCTCATATTTAGGGAAAGCAAAGCTTTATAACTTAACGGTGTTCAGGTAAATGACCCTGAACATAAGCAGCCACCTAGGCTGGAACATCGTACCTCCACTCCTCATAGTGGTGTGGTTTAAACAAGTGGCCAATGCTGCCAAGTTCATGTGCCACAAAATTGGCAGAACGCCTACACACCGAAATAACAAACTTAGAAAACCACAACTTAAGCCGATATTTGGTGTCCTCTATCACCGTTGCATACGTCGAGTAATCCACCTTTTGTATATCCAACGCTTCCAATAACAACTTTGAGCCAGTCTCGAATTCTACGTGTACCATGCCCAGTTCTGCAGCAAGAGTGACAGCATGGGACATAGCTGTAGCTTCAGCAGTAATAGGATCCCCAGTGTTATCCTGGCTTCCAGCACGTGCACACACTAAGCTGCCATTATGATTCCTGATGATGATTCCCCACCCTGCATGGTTCTCTCCAGGGATGAAGGAGTCGTCGACATTGATCTTATACATATCATTCGCTGGTGGCTTCCATTTATCTGCATAAATCTTCTTCGGGACTGCACCGAAAATCCGCATATACTCTAAAACATTGATCCTTATGCGGCGTGCTACCTCGTGAGACCCACATGGGAGCTCCCCTTCCCTTAATTTATTCCTAATCGACCACCAAAGCCACCAAAATGTTAGGATATGCAGCCTCTTGTTTACATCTAACTCCCAAAGGTAGTCTAGCATTTCATGTATAGACATAATCTGCTCTAGCTCAATCCTTTCCTTCTCCGAAGACAGCTCCCTCCAAACCTCCTTGACAGACTTGCATTTTATGAACAGGTGTGCACCATCTTCAGTAGCCCAACCACAGAACAGGCACTTAGTGTCATTGATAGGAATACCTTTTCTTTCAACATTAGATCGAAGGCCTAGGGACTCATGTTTAATCCGCCATATGAACATTGAATATTCCGAGCGCAAGGTAATTTCCACAATATTTTCCACGTGTCAATAGACGTACTGTCCAGATTACTAGTAGACATCGTACTTGCTCCCATTCCCCCATTCTTTCGCATCTTTTCAACTTGTACATGGAGCTTGTAAGCACTTTTCACAGAATGTACTCCTTTACTATCGAACTGCTAGGCTATGAAGTCTTGTACACCATCTCGCAATGGTATTTGGAGAATGTGTGTAGCATCGTCAGTCTAGAAGGTCACTTTCACCAACCTCACATCCCAATCACTAGTAGCAGGATCAATAAGACCGCTGACCTGATCAAGAAGGTTTTCTCCCCATGGCGGAATAACTTGAAGTGACCGGGGGCGCGGAGGCCATGGATCAGTCCAAATTTTCACATTCGTTCCATCTCCGATTCTCCACACGTATCCTTCGTGAATCAACTTTTGCCCATGAAGCAAACTGTGCCATGAATAAGAGATTCCTTCCTTCGGTTGTGCATCTAGCACATCCCCATTGGGATAATACCGTGTCTTAAGAATCCTTGCGCACAATGTATCAGGGTTTTGAATTAGCCTCCAAATCTGCCTTGACAACATCACTCTATTAAAACTATGCATATCACGGAACCCAAGACCACCTTGTGCTTTTGACATAGTCAGTTTTTGCCAACTGACCCAATGCGCAGTGTGGTCTTTATCTTGCTGATTCCACCAATAGTTACCAATTAGTGAGCCAATCTCCTCACAGAAAGATTTTGTCATATAAAAACAGGACATAACGAAAGTAGGGATAGCTTGTGCCACCGCCGTGACCAGTGTTTGTTTTCCAACTTTCGCTATGAGCTTCTCCTTCCAACCATAAATTCTTCCAGCAATAGCACTCTTCACAAAGGCAAAGGTTTTTTTTCTAGACTTCCCAACATGCACTAGTAAACCCAGATACTTTTCATTCCAATATTCACTCTGAATGTGTAATGCATCATTAACATTAGTTTTCGCATCTACCTTGGTATTGGGACTGAACATAAGGGAAGAATTCTCAAGGTTGATACACTAACCAGAATAGTTTTCATAAAGGTCCAAGACTTCCCTCAAAGCTGCAACTTCCCCTTGGTTCGCTTCCAAACCAAAACCGACTCATCAGCAAAAAGAAGGTCGAAACCACTGGCAAATTTTTACTCCAATAATTTTCCCAGAGCTCAACGCATTGTGCAGTAGAGCTGAGAGACCTTCAGAACAAATGACAAATAAGTAGGGTGACAGCGGGTCTCCCTGGCGGAGCCCTCTTGTGGGACTGAATTGCTGCGTTAGAACTCCGTTGACCTTAATCTGATAGTGTATAGAAGTAACACATTTCATAATCAACTCAACCCAATGGCTTTGGAAGCCAAGCTTACTCAATACGGCCCTTTGGAAATCCCACTCCACCCGATCATAGGCTTTTCTCATGTCCTCTTTGACCGCCGCAATGCCTTCATTTCCCTTCTTCTTATTAATCAAGTAGTGAGACACCTCATATGCAATCAGTACATTGTCGGTGATCAATCTACCGGGGGCAAAAGCACTTTGATTATCAGAGATGATTTCCGGGAGCACCAACTTAATTCAGTTTGCAATAACCATAGACACGAGCTTGTAAATGACGTTATAAAGGCTGATTGGATGAAGGTCCTTAATTCTGCTTGGTTTTTTCACCTTAGGGATTAGCACCACCAGCGTGCCGTTCCACCCCTCTGGGATCGCTCCACCATTTAGCACTGCAAGCACCTCATCAACAACTTTGTTACCCATAAAGTGCCAATGTCTCTTGTAAACAATGGAGGGCATACCATCCGGGCCCGATGCCTTCAGATCTCGCCAATGTGATCAAGCGCAACATTCACCTCCTCCTTGGTGAACCCAGCATCAAGCATCGCGCGCATAGCATTGGTGACCCGTGGTTGAACTTTATCTATGAGTTCCCCCACCCGGTCACCTACAGATGAGGTGAAAAGTTCCTGCAAAAAGAACATACATAGTTATTTAACTCTTCTGACTCCTGCACCATCGATCCATCATCCTTCCTCAACCCCTTCACTCTATTCGCATTACGCCTTGCTGAAGCTACTGCCATGAAGTAATGAGTATTCGTATTCCCATCTCTCAACCATGAAACATGAGACTGTTGTTTTGCCTTAAGATTCTTCTTCTCTTCCAGATCTTCTACTACACATCTTAGCCTAGCCTCCTCTCGATTTTTTGTTTCTGAAATAGGAGCCCTCATACATCTCTCTAAATCTCCTTGAGCCTTCTTAAGCCTCCCTTCCAGCTCCCCCGCAACTTCTTTCCCCCATTTTCTCATTCTGCCTTCTACTGAATGCAAAGCATGTGCAACATCACCGTTTCTTTCCAAGCATCCTTCTTCCCATGCCCCTTGGACTGCATCACTGCACCCCTCCTCCTGTATCCACAATGCTTCAAAACGGAACCATCGAACCCCTCTCTCTGCCCTTCAGTTTTCCCCTTGGGTGCACACAATGACTGGTCTATGATCGGACTGTCGAGGGTTCCCATTTTGCACAGAGAAATCCGGAAACGTCTCACACCACTTGGCATTTGTTGTTTCTCTATCAAGACGTTCACAAATGTAAGTAGCAAGCACTTCACTTTGATTTCTCCAAGTGAATATGTCTCCCTCAAAGCCAATATCACTCAGCTCACACCTCTCCAGTGCTTCCCGAAACACATCCATACACCTTTGTGGCCGAACTCCTCCTCCCATTTTCTCATCGCTTGATAGAATCTCGTTGAAATCACCCAGGCAGAGCCATGGGTGCCCAAATTGGTGTTGTTGTCCAAGAATCCTTAGAGTTCTCCATGTTTCCTTGTTCAGTTCAGAAGTCGATTCGCCATAGATTCTAGTTAACCTCCATACCCTCCCATTGTCCTCCGTCACGTCCACATCTATATGCCTCCTCCCATAAGATCTCAGCGCAATATCCACACCCCTCCTCCAAAACATAGCCACACCTCTACTTCTTCCCACCGGATTCCATGCAATCATATTAGCAAGACCCAACATCCAACGAAGCCTCTCCAACTCCTTCTCCGTAAGCTTTGTCTCCGCCAAGAATAATACATCGGGATCCTCCATCCTCCCAAATCGAGAAGGCTGCGAACCGCCGGTCGTTCCCGGGACCCCGACGGTTCCAACCTATAAGTTTCATTGCTCCTGGCAGGTCTGCACGGACAACCTGGTCGATTATTTGTCAATGTTGTTGTTGTCCAGCTCCTCCAGACTACATCTCTGCTCCACTCCATCCATCTCCTCCACAATACTCCCCTTCTTTCCATTTTTGAGATCTACCCTATCCAGTAACCCTCTCTTCTGACCGAGAACATCCTCACCCCTTGAAACATCCTTCTGTGAGCTACTATCTCTGCCCAACTTTTTATATATTTTACCATCAGGATTCTTTCCTCCCCCTTTGGAACTTGTTGCCCCCGTCGACTTCACATCTGTGATGCTCCCGATTCAATCGTACACTAACCATACATGCAAATGTGTACGATCAAGATCAGGGACTCACAGGAAGATATCACAACACGACTCGAGACAAAAATTAAAATAATACAAGCTTTATATTACAAGCCAGGGGCCTCGAGGGCTTGAATACATATGAGTCAGCAGAAGCAACATTATTGATACGTATCCAATGTATCTATAAATTTTGATTGTTTCATGCTGTTATATTATCATTCTTGGATGTTCTACAATCATTTTATAGTCATTTTATACCATTTTTGGTACTAACTTATTAACATAGTACCAAGTGTCAGTTGCTGTTTTTTGCATGTTTTCTACATCACATGAGTACAAACACAGCGAAACTTTTTGTGGATTTTTTGACCAGAAGACATCTAGTGGGCCAGAGAAGCACTTGAGGGCGCTCCGAGGGGAGCACAACCCACCAGGGCGCGCCTGGAGGCCCAGGCGCGTCCTGGTGGGTTGTGCCCACCTCAGGTGCCTCCCGAACCGCCTATTTACTCTATAAATACCCCAATATTCCAGAAACCCTAGGGGAGTCGACAAAAATTAATTCTAGCCGCCGCAAGTTCTAGAAAATACTAGATCCAATCTAGACACCATCACGGAAGGGTTCAACATGTCCATTGGTGCCTTTCCGATGATGCGTGGGTAGTTCTTTATAGACCTACGGGTCCGTAGTTAGTACCTAGATGGCTTCCTCTCTCTCGTTTGATTCTCAATACAATGGTCTCTTGGAGATCCATATGATGCAATTCTTTTCGTGGTGTGTTTGTTGGGATCCGATGAACTTTGAGTTTATGGTCAGATCTATCTTTTTATGCATGAAAGTTATTTGAGTCTTCTTTGATCTCTTATATGCATGATTGCTTATAGCCTCATATTTCTTCTCCGATATTTGGGTTTTGTTTGGCCAACTTGATCTATTTATCTTGCAATGGGAAGAGGTGCTTTGTGATGGGTTCGATCTTAAGGTGCTTGATCCCAGTGACAGAAGGGGAACTGACACGTATGTATCGTTGCTATTAAGGATAACAAGATGGGGTCTATTTCTACATAAATAGATCTTGCCTACACCATGTCATCATTCTTATTGCATTACTCCATTTCTCCATGAATTTAGTACACTAGATGCATGCTGGATAGCGGTCAATGTGTGGAGTAATAGTAGTAGATGCAGGCAGGAGTCGGTCTACTAATCTTGGACGTGATGCCTATATAATGATCATTGCCCGGATATCGTCATGATTACTTGAAGTTCTATCAATTGCCCAACAGTAATTCGTTTACCCACCGTTTGCTATTTTTCTCGAGAGAAGCCACTAGTGAAATCTATGGGCCACGGGTCTCTTCTTTATTATATTTGCCTTCGCGATCTATTTTCCTTTGCTTTTATTTTCAGACCTATGAAACCAAAAATACAAAAACACCCTCTGCACTTTATTTTATTTGGTGTTTGATCTATCAATTTATTACAACTCGCTCACGTCCGTGTGCCAATTTCTGGCGCCATTACCCGATAGGGATTGACAACCCCTTTAATATGCCGGGTTGCGAGTAATTGTTATTTGTGTGCAGGTGCTGTTTACGTAGTGTTTCTTGGTTCTCCTACTGGTTCGATAAACTTGGTCTCATCATTGAGGGAAATACCTACCATCGCTGTGCTGCATCAGCCCTTCCTCTTTGGGGAAATACCGACGTAGTTCTAGCACACATCAAAAGGAATTTCTGGCGCCATTGCCAGGGAGACATCATCAACATCTACCAGGTTCCTAATCACAAATCTCATCTCCTTGCAATTTACATTATTTTCCATTTGCCTCTCATTTTCCTCTCCCCCACTTCACAAAAAATTGCCGTTTTATTCACCCTCATTTTTGTTCGCCATTTTCTTGCTGGATCTGTTTTGAGCGCAATCTTGTTGCGTAGTCACAATGACTCAAGAGAACACCAAGTTGTGTGATTTCTCTAATACCAACAACAATGATTTTATTGGCCCTCTGATTGCTCCTCTCGCCACTAGTGCAGAGTCTTGTGATATTAATACTACTTTGCTGACTCTTGTTATGAGAGATCAATTTTCCGGTACTCCTAATGAGGATGTCGCGTCCCATCTTAACACATTCATAGAATTATGCGATATGCAAAAGAAAAAAGATGTGGACAATGATGTTCTGAAGATGAAATTATCTCCGTTTTCTTTACGAGATCGTGCAAAAATTTCGTTTTCTTCTTTGCCTCGCAATAGTATCAATTCTTGGGATAAGTGCAAGCATGCTTTTATTACTAAATATTTTCCGCCTGCAAAAATTATTTCCTTTAGAACCCTGATCATGAATTTCAAGCAACTTGAACATGAGCATATTGCATAATCTTGGGAAAGGATGAAAATGATGCTAAGGAATTGCCCAACTCATGGGTTAAATCTTTGGATGGTCATAATTTTTTTACACAGGGTTGAATTTTGTTTCTCATAATCTTTTAGATTCCGCCGCGGGTGGTACTTTTATGGAAATTACTTTGGGTGAAGCCACCAATTTTCTTGATAATATTATGGCAAATTATTCACAATGGCATACCGAAAGAGCTCCTACGAGTAAAAAAGTTAATTCGGTTGAAGAAATTTATTATTTTAGTGAAAAAGTTGATGCTCTTATGAAATTGGTTGCTAATAAAAGTGCTCCAATTGATTTTAATGATTTGCCTTTGTCCACTTTGATTGAGCAAAATAGTGATGCCGTAGATGTGAATTTTATCTCACGAAACAATTTCAATAACAATGCTTATAGAGGTAATTTTAATCCTAGGCCTTTTCCTGGTAATTCCTCTAATAATTATGGTAATTCCTATGGTAATCCTTCTCATAATTAATAATAATAGGAACACCTCTGATCTTGAGAATAATTTTAAATAATTTATCAACACGCAAAAAGTTTTCATTGCTACAATGGAAGAAAAGTTGAATAAGATTGATGATTTTCTAGAAGTGTTGATAGAATTTCTCATGATGTAGAAAATCTCAAGATGAAAATTTTTGTGCCTAAAGTTGAGAATCAACTAAAGCTCTTTATGTTTCTATGGATGAAAGTAAGAAAAGAATCGCTATGCTAAGAGCTAGAAGAGAATTTTTAGAAAAAACGTTTTCTAGTGATTGCTTTCTTAAAAGTGATGAAGATCTTAAATGATTGGTGTATATTCCGTTGATTCCTTATTTAGTAAAGTTAAGATTAATGAAAAAGGGACTGGAGAAGAGTCAACTTTAGCTAGAAGGCGTCCCGATAATTCGTAGGGTGAAAATCTTGTTGAGAAAATTGATAAAGGTGGGTTTGAAGAGGTTAATACTTTAAATAGTGATGTGCCCATTATTTTAGATTACAAAGACTTTAATTATGATAGTTTCTCTTTGATTGATTGTATTTATTTGTTGCAATCCATGATGAATTCACCCCATGCTTATGAACAAAATAAAGCTTTTACTAAACATATTGTTGATGCTTTGATGAAAGCTTTGGAAGAAAAATTGGAATTAGAAGTTTCAATTCCTAGAAAATTTCATGATGTGTGGGAACCTACTATCTCATTTTTAACAGGAGCGTGATAAAATACCAATTCTTTTTAAGAAGATTAATATACAAATTTATGAGGTTTTCCTAATTTTTCAGAATTTTTGGAGTTACATAAGTATTCGAAATATCCAGATTTCTACAGACTGTTCTATTTTTGACAGATTTTGTTTTCATTGTGTTGTGTGCTTGTTTTGATGATTCTATGGTTTTCTTTGAAGAGTTTTTGCCATAGAAATTTGGAATACAGTAGATATAATGCAAGAGTAAAATATGAATGGGTTTGCAACAGTATTTATAGTAGTGATTTGCTTTCTTATACTAAAGGATCTCATGAAGGTTTTGTTCAGTTTTGTGTGATTGAAGTTTTCAAGTTTTGGGTGATGTTACGATGGATGAAGGAATAAGGAGTAAGAAGAGCCTAATCTTGGGGATGCCCATGTTATACCAAGCTATTATCCAAAGATAAGGAAGAAACTAAGCTTGGGGATGATCGAGTGGCATCCCCTCTTTCTTCTAACGACCATCGGTATTTTACTCGGAACTATATTTTTATTCGTCACATACTATGAGTTTTTCTTGGAGCGTCTTGTATGATATGAGTCTTTGCTTGTTTTGCTTTGTGTTTTAAGTCATGAATCCTTGCTGGACACACCTATTTGAGACAGCCAAAATCATGCCATGACTTGTTACAATTGCTCTCTATGCTTCACTTAAATCTTTATGAGCTATGGAACTGCTCTAGTGCTTCACTTATATCTTTTTGAGCACAATGTGCTTTAGTATTTTTGAAGAAATGCTCTCATGCTTCACTTAGATTTATTTAAGAGTTAGTATTTCTTTTAATAAATTCTCTCTTACTTCACTTAAATTAATTTGGGAGAAATAAATATTTATGCTCATGATCTTCACTTATATTTGTTTTGAGCTTATCAAAAGAAACACATCAAAATTAGTCCTAAAGTGATAGATATCCAAGAAGCATAGAATAAAAACTTTCATGAAGATCATTGGACAAAATAAACTTGATTCCTTGTAATAGTTTTGAGATATGATGATGTGATATGTGAGTCATGTTGATGAATAATTATGCTTTAGTAAGAATATTGGTGTTAAGGTTTGTGATTCCCTATGAAAGCACGAAAGTCAATAGTTATGCAATGAAATTACATCTATACCTACTAATAAAAGGGCTATTGCTTCTTACCACCAAAATTTTCATCCATTCCTTGGTACGTCAGCTCAAAACTTCGTACGTTTGGTTTCCTTATCCGTCTCAAAACCAAACTGAGCGTCCTTTCATCAAGAGAAAGAAACTCAACGCAAGCCACACTATGTTTTCTGGCACTCGAAACCTGCCTGTGTGCTGAGGCCAGTGGCCGAACCAATCGGGCCCTTCAATCTGGATGAGGCACGCCGGAGCAAAAATATGCGATGTTGAGAAATCGAACATGCGACCGCCACTTTTGAAGAGCTATGCACCCACCAACTGAGCTACGTGATGTTGCTTGATATATGAAGGTCAATTTTGTTATTAAATAGTCCCACATCGCCCCTATATATGCAATACATCCAATTTATATAGGTATTTGGCTTTTCTTGGTGTTAAGAAGTTGTGTGGGAATAAGGAAAGAGAGACCAAGCAAGGAAAAAGAGGCCCCTACATGGCCTAATAATAAGGATGAGAAACAAAAGAGAGTCTATTATGGAGACTCTTGCATTCATGATTGAGACATGAACGGAGGAGAAGCTTTGATCCACGTTGGATGATGCATAGCACGCAGGTTTGCCTACTGTACATGCGCTACCCAAGAAAACTGACGACTAGAACGGCAACCTGTTCAATCCCTTGCGGCTGGGATGTCCAGGATTGCAAACCTTACAGGCCAAGCCACATGAAATCAAATCAAAGCACATGCCATGGATATTGGCAAAACACTTTCGCAGCGTTTTTTTACATAGAGCATGTTACCAATTAAATAGTGCCCTCATTTTTACACAAAATCTGGTAGATTTGCATACGTGCACGAGTTAACTGCGTAAATGAGCCGGCTTCAGAATCAACAAACAGACAGTGAAATATGGATTTTGTTTTATTCTAGGTGTCAACGAGGCTGCATGAGATAAATAAAAGAGGACATGCACGCTATTTTGTTGGTTCGCTATAAATTAAATGGGATTGTGTGCTTCATGAGAAAAAGGAAAACATACCAAGAAAAAAGACACGAATTAAATGGAATTGTGGGTTTCGGCTGCATGAGATAAACAAAACATATAAAAGAGGAATACCTGATTAAATGAGAATGATAAATTAACCAGTGCATGGATAGTTACTCATGCAATAATTTTTTCATAATAATTTTAGAATTATGAAGAAGTGTTCCTTATCATCGGTGTTTAGGATTCTTTCATGACTAATGCACGGTTGAATTAATGTTTTTCTTCAAAATATCGGTGTACACCTGTTTGTCGCTGTTAGGTGGCACTATACTAATGCTGTTGTACTGCTCAGGCGGACAATTTCATGGACACACATCAATTTTCTTTTCCATTGCAACGCACGGGCATTTGTGCTAGCCTACTATTAAGGGGGGGGGGTTGATATTCTTGGTTTCTCCCCCCTTCGTTTGGTCCCGCTTCAATTAATTTCATGTATGCTATTTGGTTTCGTTACTTGCCACCCGTTTTGGCCGAGCAGAGGAAGCCCACCTGGCTGCGCACTGTGGCCCAGGTCCGGAGAGCTGGCAAAAAATAAAATTGCCAATGGGAGGGTTTGATCTCATAATCTGCCAACCCGTCATGCACATTTTGTCCAACTGACCTAGCTAGCGATATGAGATGATTTGTTTCTCCCGTTGCAACGCAGGGGCCTTTTTGCTAGTCCTACTTATGGTGCATTATTTGGTGTTAGTTATGCTTAATGCCCGCTTATGAGATTATTCGTTTCTTGGTTGGTCGCTTCTCAATCTTTTGCTACCCTTCATTTTGCACTAAGTATGATCACTACTTGTGCATCGAAAATCCTATAAACCAGTTTTACCACATGAGTCCACCATACCTACCTTTATGCGGTATTCTTTTGCCGTTCTAAGCAAATTTGTATGTGCCATCTCTAATTTTCAAAATAAATTTCTCTTTTGTGTGCTCATACCGCTCATGAATCAGTAGGGGGTGGCTAATATATTTCCATGCTAGATATGTTATTCTCATGATGCATGTTTATTCACTTGTCATTGCATGAGAGTAAGGAAAAGGTATTAGGGATGCCCAATCCCGAAATGAAAAATGAATTTACTTTATGCTGTCAAATAATAAATTCCTTGGAAAGTGTTGGTATGGAAGGAACCCGTGGATACGGCTAGCCATGGAAAGTGAAAGTATGGTTGAAAAAGGAATAAACTTTAATTTGTGTTTGGGAACCACCTATGATATATCTAGCATGGAAAGTATTGGGAACTTCTCGATCGTTCTCGTTGACAGGAAAAGCATGCCTCACAATTTTTTTTATCTCTATGTTTTTCGCTTTGAGCTCTGGCACCTCTACAAATCCTACTTCCCTCTGCGAAGGGCCTTTCTTTTCCTTTATGCAATTTTTATTATTAATTTGAGTCTCCATCTTCTCTTATAAAGCACCAACTAGGGGGCAATATGATCATACTTGAGCATTGGGTGTAGCTAATATGCGAGTGTGTTTCATGAATGGATCAATGATTGAGCATGACCGGCTAGGGATAACTTATTTTAGCGTTGATATTTTGAAAGACATGGTTGCTTATTGATATGCTTGGGTATTTAAGTCTGATGTCAAAACTAGACTATTGCTTTGAACCATATAAAAGTCCAAATGTCCATGCTATAAAGAAAAGAATATGAGGGCATTCCACATCAACAATTCTATTTATATCATTTACCTACTCGAGGACGAGCAAGAATTAATTATCTAAGTACATACATAAGTTAACAAGTTTGCCTTAAGAAGGCTAGCACAAAAGCAATATCGATCGAAAAGGCAAGGCCTCCTGCCTGGGAGCCTCCTAACTACTCCTGGTCGTCGGCGGCCGTCACGTAGTAGTAGGCACCCTTGTGGTAGTAGTAGTCGTCAGTGGTGTCGTCTGGCTCCTGGGATCCGTCATCTGATCGCAATAATCGGGTATAGAGGAAAAGAGGTAGCAAAGCAACCGTGAGTACTCATCCAAAGTACACGCGATACTTACATCAAATCTAAACTAAGTATGCATCTGTATCAAAGGAATGGGCTGTATCTGTGGACTGAACCGTAGAATGCCAGAAGAGAAGGGGAAAGCCTAGCCTATCAAGACTACCATCTTCAAGAATCTTGTAGCATCAGAAGAGATAAGAGTGGCATACTATATTATTAGTAAGTAAGTTGTAACATTGCCCAGAGATCACTTCCTCGACTCCCTATGAGAAAGCAATCTCGGAGCCATCATTTCCATTACATGCCTCAGCATCAAGTTCTAGTTGTATCGATCGGGATACAACTCCAAGCTTCTGTTACCGTGGAGACGGCTATTCGAATAGATAGAATACTTCCCTGCATGGGTGCACCAACTTACCCAACACGCTCGATCAACTTCGACTGGACACACCATCAAGTCATGACCGGCCTCGGGCCGATCAACACACCGCAGTCCTACCTAGGATCAACAGAGAGGCCAGCACGCCGGTCTACATCCTAAGCGTGCAGGAGTCTTGGGCCCATCGCCCTTTGCACTCCTGCACATTGCATGGGCAGCCAGTGAGCAGACCTAGCTACCTCCTTAAATAAGGCAGGTGCTTATGCAGACCAACCCGATGCACGCCGCTCCATCGCTGACGTTCATTGAGCTTTCGGCTGATACATATGACGCCGAGTGCCCATACTTATTCTCGTGTGGTGATTAGTGCAAAAAAGGCTAGAGGCCTACTCGGATCAAATAACCAAACCGTTAGTGTCTTGGTAGTGTGCGGTAATGATCAATGACCCACGATATGTGGTCCCGTCGCCCCATCTCACGGACTTGTGGCAAGGGCTAAGAATGCCCGGCCACGCCGCGTGGAAAACTTGCAGGTATCCTCCAGATCAACCCGACTTCACATAACTCGTGGGTACCCCTCGGGGCTAACCAGATGTCATCATGGTTCCGTGGTAACTCAAAGTAATCGTGTGTCCAAAATAGCATGGGGGAAACCTGAGGAATCACCATGGATAGATTCCCACTCGATGTAACCATCAAGGTGGACTTGGAGGAATCACCCTCGATTGTCACTTAAGGGGTTGCACGAGAGAGTTGTTATTGGGGGTGGTGAAGGAGGAATCAGCCACGATGACTAATACGTCCATTTTGCATCATGTTTTCTACATTTATTTATGATGTTTTTATGCATAATAATGCTTTTTGGAGTAATTCTAATGCCTTTTCTCTCATAATATGCAAGGTGCACACAAAGAGGGAGAATTTCGGCAGCTGGAAATATGGATCTGGAAAATTTACGTCAGGCTACCTATTCTGCACATCTCCAAACAAGATGAAACTTTACATAGAATTTTTATAGAATATATGAAGAATATTGGAGCAAATAAGTACCAGAGGGGGCCCACCAGGTGGGCACAACCCACCTGGGCGCGCCAGGGAGTCCAGGCACGCCTTGGTGGGTTGTGCTCACCCAGGCCCACCTTTAGTGCCCATCTTCTGGTATATAAGTCATTTTGACCTAGAAAAAAGGAGATTACTTTCGAGACGGAGCGCCGCCGTCTTGAGGTGGAACTTGGGCAGGAGCACTTTTGCCCTATGGCGGAGCGATTTTGCCAGGGGAACTTCCCTCCCGGAGGGGGAAATTATCGTCATCATCATCACCAACAATTCTCCCATCTTGGGGAGGGCAATCTCCATCAACATCTTCAACAGCACCATCTCATCTCAAACCCTATTTCACCTCTTGTGTTCAATCTTGTTACCAGAACTATAAATTGGTGCTTGTAGGTGACTAGTAGTGTTGATTACATCTTGTATTTGATTACTATATTGTTTATTTGATGGAAGATTATATGTTCAGATCCAATATGCTATTTAATACCCCTCCGATCTTGAGCATGATTATTATTTGTGAGTAGTCACTTTTGTTCTTAAGGTCATGGGAGAAATCATGTTTCAAGTAATCATGTGAACTTGATATGTGTTCAATATTTTGATAGTATGTATGTTGTGATTCCCTTAGTGGTGTCATGTGAACATCGACTACATCAAACTTCACCATATTTGGGCCTAAGGGATTACATTGTGGAGTATTTATTAGATTATGGGTTGCGAGAGTGACCGAAGCTTAAACCCCAGTTTATGCACTATTCCGTAAGGGGCCGATTGGATCCAAAAGTTTAATGCTATGGTTAGAATTTATTCTTAATACTTTTCTCGTAGTTGCGGATGCTTGCGGGGTGGTTAATCATAAGTAGAGGTTTTTTAAATTAAGAACAACACCTAAGCACTAGTCCAGCCACATATCAAATTATCAAAGTAGCGAACACAAATCGAATCAACATGATGAAAGTTACTACATGAAATTCCTGTGTGCCCTCAAGAATGCTTTGCTTACTATAAGAGATCGTTTTGGCCTATCCCTTGCCTCAAAAGAATTGGGCTACCTTGCTGCACTTTTGTACTATTATCATTACTTACTTGTTACAAAATATCTTGCTATCATACTACTCTGTTACTTACAATTTCAGCACTTGCAGACATTACCTTGCTGAAAACCACTTGTCAGTTCCTTCTGCTCCCCGCTGGGTTCGACACTCTTACTTAACGATAAGAGCTACAATTGATCCCCTATACTTGTGGGTCATCAAGGCTATTTTCTGGCACCGTTGCCGGGGAGTGAAGCGCCTTTGGTAAGTGGAAATTGGTAAGGAAACATTTATATAGTGTGCTGAAATTTACTGTCACTTGTTACTATGGAAAACAATCCTTTGAGGGGTTTGTTCGGGGTATCTTCACCTCGACCGGAACCACAATTAGCTGCCCCTCAACCTACTGCACCTACTGAAAATATTGAATATGAAATTCCTTCGGGTATGATAGAACAACTGCTAGCTAATCCTTATGCAGGAGATGGAACCGAACATCCTGATATGCACTTGATATATGTGGAACAAATTTGTGGACTGTTTAAGCTTGCAGGTTTACCCGGAGATGAAGTTAAGCAAAAGGTTTTCCCGTTATCTTTGAAAGGAAAAGCATTGGCATGGTATAGGCTATGCGATGATATTGGTTCTTGGAATTGGAATCGATTGAAATTGGAATTTTACCAAAAAAATTATCCTATGCCTCTAGTTCATCGTGATCGGAATTACATATATAATTTTTGGCCTCATGAAGGAGAAAGTATCACTCTACCTTGGGGTAGGCTTAAGTCAATGTTATATTCATGCCCCAATCATGAGCTTTCAAGAGAAATTATTATTCAGAATTTTTATGATCGCCTTTCTCGTGATGATCAATCCATGCTCGATACTTCTTGTACTGGTTCTTTTATGAAGAAGACCATTGAATTCCGGTGGGATCTTTTGGAAAGAATTAAACACAACTCTGAAGATTGGGAACTCAAGAAGGTAAAGAGTCATGTATTAAGCTTAAGTATGACTGTGTTAAATCTTTTATGAATACCAATGCTTTTCAAAAGTTTAACACTAAATATGGACTTCACTCTGAGATAGTAGCCTCCTTTTGTGAATCATTTGCTACTCATGTTGACCTCCCTAAGGAGAAGTGGTTTAAATATCACCCACCTATTAAAGAAGAAATTAAAGAACCGGTACTAGATAAAGAGGAAACTATAATTTATAATGTTGATCCAGTTGGTCCTACTGCTTATATTAAGAAACCACCTTTCCCTGTTAGGATAAAGGAACATGCTATAGTTTCAACTATGGTTAACAAAAGTTATATTAGAACACCTAATCCTGATGAACAAAGCAAAGTAGAACCCAGTGTTGCTATGGTTAAGGATATCTTGGAAGAAAATGTAGATGGGCATGTTATTTACTTCTGTAATGAAGCTACTAGAATTGTCAAACCCGATAGAACAGATTAACATAGACCTGTTGTTGGCATGCCCGTTGTCTCGGTTAAAATAGGAGATCACTGTTATCATGGTTTATGTGACATAGGTGCTAGCGTGAGTGCTATTTCTTATTCCTTATATCAAGAAATTATGAATGACATAGCACCTGCAGAGATAGAAGACATAGATGTTACTATTAAACTTGTTAATAGAGACACTTTATCCCCAATTGGGATTGTTAGAGATGATGAAGTCTTGCGTGGGAAAATAAAATACCCTACTAATTTTCTTTTTCCTGGTTCCCCACAAGATGACTTTTGTCCCATTATCTTTGGTAGACCTTTCTTGAACACCGTTAATGCTAAGATAGATTGTGAGAAACAAATTGTCGGTGTTAGTTTTGGTGATGAGTCTCATGAGTTTAATTTTTCCAAGTTTAGTAGAAAGCTTCATGAAAAAGAATTTACTAGTAAGGATAGAATAATTGGTCTTCTTCTATTGTTGTGCCTCCTATTGATCCACTAGAATAATATTTGCTAGACCATGAAATTGATCTACAGATGCATGAATGAAATGAAACAGATAAGATTTTCTTTGAACAACGTCCTCTGCTTAAACACAATTTGCATATTGAAACTCTAGGAGGTCCTCCTCCACCTAAAGGTGATCCTTTGTTCGAATTAAAACAATTGCCAGACACTTTGAAATATGCTTATCTTGATGAAAATAAGATATATCCTGTTATTATTAGTGCTAACCTTTCAGAGCATGAAGAAGAAAGATTATTGAAAGTTCTAAGGAAGCACCGAGCTACTATTGGATATACTCTTGATGATTTAAAGGGCATTAGTCCCACTCAATGTCAGCACAAGATTAATCTGGAACCTGATGCTAAACTCGTTGTTGATCACCAACGTCGGTTAAATCCGAAGATGAAAGAAGTGGTAAGAATGGAAATATTAAAACTTCTAGAGGCAGTTATAATCTATCCTATAGATGATAATAGATGGGTATGTCTTGTTCATTGTGTCCCTAAGAAAGGAGGTATTACTGTTGTTCCTAGTGATAAGAATGAACTTATTCCACAAAGAATTGTTACAGGCTATGGAATGGTAATTGACTTAGAAAATCAAATGAAGCAACTAGAAAAGATCATTACCCTATGCCTTTTATTGATCAAATGCTAGAAAGATTATCTTAGCACACACATTTTTGCTTCCTTGATGGATATTCTGTTTTTTCACAAATACATGTTTCTCAACCTATCAAGAAAAGACCACTTTCACTTGTCCCTTTGGAACTTATGCTTATAGACGTATGCCTTTTGGTTTATGCAATGTACCTGCTACCTTTCAAAGATGTATGACTACTATATTCTCTGACATTTGTGAAAAGATTGTTGAGGTTTTCATGGATGACTTCTCTATTTATGGGAAGTCTTTTGATGATTGTTTAAGCAATCTTGACCAAGTTTTGCAGAGATGTGAGCAAACAAATCTTGTCTTGAATTGTGAGAAGTTCCACTTTATGGTTAATGAAGGTATTGTTTTGGGCTATAAAATTTCTGAAAGAGGTATTGAAGTGGACAAAGCTAAGGTGGATGCAATTGAGAAAATGCCATGTCCTAAAGGTATCAAAGGTATTCATAGTTTCCTAGGTCATGCTGGTTTCTATAGGAGATTTATCAAATACTTTTCTAAAATTTCTAGGCCTCTTACAAACCTTTTGCAAAAGGATGTTCCTTTTTTTTGATGATGATTGTTTAGAAGCCTTCGAAACACTTAAGAAAGCCTTAATTTCTACAGCTATTGTTCAACCACCTGATTGGAACTTGCCTTTTGAAATTAGTGTGTGATGCTAGTGATTATGCTGTTGGGGCTGTTCTAGGACAAAGAATTGATAAGAAACTGAATGCCATTCATTATGCTAGTAAAACTCTAGATAGCGCTCAAACAAATTATGCTACTACTGAGAAAGAATTTCTAGCATTGGTGTTTGCTTGTGATAAATTTCGATCTTACATTGTTGATTCAAAAGTAATTGTTCCCACCTATCATGCTGCTATAAAATATCTCGTGGAAAATAAAGATGCTAAACCTAGACTTATTGGATGGGTTCTCTTGCTACAAGAATTTGATTTACATATCACTGATAGAAAAGAATCTTAGAACCCCGTAGCTGATAACTTGTCTAGGCTTGAAAATGTGCTTGATGACCCACTACCTATTGATGATAGTTTTCCCGATGAGCAGTTAGCTTCAATAAATGTTGCTCATAACACTCCTTGGTATGATGACTATGCTAATTACATTGTTGCTAAATATTTACCACCTAGTTTAACATACCAACAAAAGAAAAAAATTCTTCTATGAATTAAGACATTACTTTTGGGATGACCCACATCTTTATAAAGAAGGAGTAGATGGTATTATTAGACATTGTGTACCTGATAATGAGCAGGGACAAATCCTATGGAAATGTCACTCCGAAGCTTATGGAGGGCATCATGCTGGAGATAGAACTGCTCACAAGGTATTGCAATCTGGATTTTATTGGCCTACTCTCTTCAAGGATGCCCGTAAGTTCGTCTTATCTTGTGATGAATGCCAAAGAATAGGTAATATCGGTAAGCGTCAAGAAATGCCTATGAATTATTCACTTGCTGTTGAACCATTGGATGTTTGGGGATTTGATTACATGGGACCTTTTCCTTCCTCTAACGGGTATACACATATTTTGGTTGCTGTTGATTATGTTACTAGAAGCTATTCCAACCAGTAGTGTTGATCACAACACCTCTATTAAAATGCTTAAGGAAGTTATTTTCCCAAGGTTTGGAGTCCCTAGATATTTAATGACTGATGGTGGTTCACACTTTATTCATGCTGCTTTCCGTAAAATGCTTACCAAGTATGACGTCAACCATAGAATTGCATCACCTTATCATCCTCAGTCTAGTGGTCAAATTGAACTTACCAATAGAGAAATAAAATTAATCTTGCAAAAGAATGTCAATAGGTCCTGGAAGAATTGGTCTAAGAAATTAGATGATGCACTTTGGGTTATAGAAAAACATATAAAAATCCTATGGGTATGTCTCCTTATAAAATGGTTTATGGAAAAGCTTGTCATTTCCCTCTTGAGTTAGAACGTAAAGCATATTGGGCAATCAAAGAACTCAACTATGATTTCAAACTTGCCGATGAAAATAGGTTATTTGACATTAGCTCTTTAGATGAATGGAGAACCCAAGCTTATGAAAATGGCAAGTTATTTAAAGAAAAAGTTAAAACATGGCATGATAAAAGAATCCAAAAGTGTGAGTTTAAAGTTGGAGAATATGTTCTTTTGTACAACTCTCATTTTAGATTCTTTGTAGGAAAACTCCTCTCAAAATGGGAAGGACCCTACGTTATCGTGGAGGTTTATCAGTCTGGATCTATCAAAATAATAATGCCGAAGGTACTAACCCAAAGGTTGTTAATGGGCAACGAATAAAACATTATGTCTCAGGTACGCCCATTAATGTTGAAAGCGATATTATCCAAACTTTGAGACTGGAAGAACACACAAAAGTGTCCTTCTGGAACACTCCAGAATTGTGAAAATAAGGAGGTACGTGATACGGTAAGTAAACGGACTCCAAAAAATCTGCAAAATATTTTTTGACAGTTTCAGAATGTAACAAAAATTAGGAAAATATGAAACAACCAGGATGCGTACCCTGGTGGGCACAAGACACTCGGGCGCGCCTGGCCAGGCGCGCCCAGGTGTGTTGTGCCCACCTCGGGTACCTTCCGGACTGCATTTTTCTACAGTTTTCTTGTCCCCCAAGATAAAAAACCTTTATATACCCCCCGAACTTATTGACCACCTTATCATGGAGAAATCTTCTGTTTTCTTTTCTTGCTGTTTCCTGGCAGATTCAATAAGGCTAGCATCATGTCTTCCTCCCCCTCCAACAACGGAGAAGAAGACGCAAGGGTGTTTTAGGAGGATCTAAGGAGAGAGGAACCTGAAGAAGTTGCTATGGAGGAAGAAGAGGAAAATACTTTTGGGGTTCATTCTCCGGCTTCCGGGAGAGGCACATTGGTTGGCATCTCTACTCATCCAAATGCTCATCAAGCTATGAGATCATCAAATAATCAAGTGGGCCTCGAAGTGCAAGAAGAAATCCCACCAAGAAGGCCTCTACACAGGTTATGACGTAACAATTTTTGCACCTTGATTCACAATTATGGGTTCGAGAATACTCCTCATAGGCACATACCGTCCAATTGGGACATATCTCGCCCAAGAGAAAACAATGCAAGAACGAACCCCTGGGGCCCAGAAAATAAACACATAATAGCTGAAGTGAACAAAAATAGTGAGTTACTTCATCAAGCCCTTCGGGAGATTCAAGGTTTGATGGATCTACTCATGGTTATATTGGAGAATACCACCACACCACCACCACCTTCTTCTTCATCACCAAAACAAAATTGAGTATCGATATGGGCACTCCCCTTGGCTTCCACTAAGCTTGGGGGATGTGCCCTAGTATCGTATCATCTCCGCTATCTTTTGCCTTTACTTATTTTAGTTCGATCTTTTGCTTTATATGAATAAAAGTTTAGCTCGATCCTTTCTTTTCAAGAGTCTGCTTAGTGATTTATCCTTGTAATAGTGTGTGAGGTATATATATATAATAAAGTTTAGTTTGAATTTTTG
This sequence comes from Triticum dicoccoides, assembly GCF_002162155.2. Taxonomy (NCBI): domain Eukaryota; kingdom Viridiplantae; phylum Streptophyta; class Magnoliopsida; order Poales; family Poaceae; genus Triticum; species Triticum dicoccoides. The sequence continues at coordinate 139,975,364 of NC_041380.1, forward strand.
CTTTCTTTACTTTCATGTTGCAATAAAAAGAAAGTAAATAAATAAAAGGAAAGGAAATAAATCAAAAAGATCATATGCTAATCTTATGGTAGGTGATGACACCACATAAGGAAAAGTATAAGTAGGAAATTTTATTAGAGATTGACAAACATAGCATTAGTCAATTATGCAACTCATGAAAGAATTAACAAGGGAAGAGAAGATTCACATATAAATACACTATCCTAGAAATCTTTTGTGATTGTGAGCCCCCATGTCGGGGGAAACTGATCCACGAACACCTATGGGGCCGGCGGACCGGGCCCCTTTCGGTTCGGCGGGGGGCGGAGATCGCACGAAGAGCAGATCGAGGCGAAGCACACGAGCAGTTTACCCAGCTTCGGAGCTCTCCGGAGAGATAACACTCCTACTGCTGCTTGTTTGATTATCTTGTGTTCTTGCTCTAGAGAGAGAGCGTAGTGTTTTTCTAGGTTACAAATGAGTCGAACTTCCCGAACCAGTCGAACCGAACCCCCTCTACGTTGCGCATGGGCCTCCTTTTATACGCTAAAGGGGTCACCGACAGGTGGCAACGCAGAGAAGGGTCCAAATGTAAAAAGTGAGGTGGTTGGTACAGTTACTTGTACAGTGCACCCTACCTAACCCTGACGGCAGGGGACAAGGGCATTAAATGCCCGTCTGAGTCGCCCAAACAGTGCAGAAAAGGACCATTAGGGCGCCACCGTTCGCCACGATGGCGATCTTGTCAGCTTCGCATGCCACTGCGCACCGCTGGCTGCACAACCTCCTGCCACGCGCGCCTAGAGAGGCCCCCAGAGCGACACGTTGGTGGATGCGCTGGAGCGTGGGCACAGAGTGGCCGCCTGCCGCGGCAAGCGCCTTGCCGCTACTGTTATCTTGTCGAGTCCGGAGGCTTGTCGCTCACCGGGCCTCGAGGTACCTTGGTTGGTCTTCCCGGCAAGCTCCTCTTGCCGGGGCCTTGTTGCCTTACCGGAGCGCGTGGCGCGTCGCGGCAAGTTCCTTGGAGTGCCTCGGTTGGCCTTCCCGGCAAGCTCCTCTTGCCGGGGCCTTGTCTCCTGAGCTTAAATACTTTGTTCTTGAATGGCTCCAAGGGAACCACGAAGGATCTTGGTGTTAGCCCGGCAAGCCTTGCCGCGGGGTGTTGCAACTGCCCGTGCACAAGTTCGGGGTACTAGGGTACCCCTATTCTAGTACACCGACAGGAGCCCCCGGGCCTGGGCCAGACACGGTGCCGAGCGCTATTGGGCCAGGCCCAAGACAGGGCACGGGCACATGTGGACTGGGCCACGCCGAATCTCGCTCCGTATCCACCGCGCTCTCCCCTAATGGCACGCATTGAATGTGGCATCGTGAGAGAGATCGTGGGTGGTTCTTTATTTGGAAGGGCGAAACGTCCGCCCCGTCCCTCTTTATAAGCAGAGGAAACAGGGGCAGTTCGTTCCCCCTCGCTGGTTGCTACTACTCCATCTTCACGAACCTCCGCCGCCCCCCCTTCTTCTCGAAGCCGAGAGAGCAGCGCTCCGCCCCCCATTGCCACCAGCATCACCAACGCCGTCGACCTCCCCCACCACCTCCGCCATGGCTCCGAAAGCCGACAAGGGAAAGGGCGTGAAGTCGGCCGAGGCGCAGCGGCTCGCGGCGCTGCGAAAGGAGCGGGCGATCTTATCCCCCCAGCTCGGCGTGAAGGAGCTGAGGGAGTACTTCTACCTCTTTTGGGCGACGGAGACGCGGGCGCATCCGCGCACGAGGGTACTCCCGACCGCTGCTTCGGAACTGGCTCCAAACGGGTACCCATTCTTCAAAACAGCCCCCAGCGTAGCCCCCAGCATAAGTTCATAGTTAGCTTTCTGTTGTCAGGCGCGCATGAGTGCTTTTTCCTTTGTTGATATCTTGCTTGTTGATTTGTGTAGGAGCAGAGCAGCCATATCAGGAGCGCCCGGAAGCTGGTCCCGAAGTGCCATCTGCTTCGACTACGCCGCTAAGGGAGGAGTTCCCGGTAAGGGAGCGCTTTCCGGCAAGGGAGAACTCTCCGGCAAGGGGCAGCACCGTCGATCCTGCGGCGGCCGAGACCGCAACTGCAGATCTTGGCACAGGTAATTCACTTGTCCAAAAACTTTCCCTTGGGTTCTTCTTCTTCTGATTTTCTTCTCTTGGATTTTTGATTGATTTTTCTCCCTTCTTCGTTCTTCAGACCCATCTGCTGCTGAGCCAATGGAGACAGAGGGCGCCGACGAGGAAGGGGCCGGTGCTGATGAGACCGCCGGCGAGGAGGCCGCCAAGGATGCCGCCACAGAAGCCGGCGAGGGGTCGGGCGATCGCACTGACGACCCTGAGGCCGCAGGAGCGCCAGGCGCTGCGCCGACCGCCGATCCCTCTGCCGCTTCTGCGGAGCCGGGCTCCGAGGAGCCCCAGCCCGGCGCCTACTTGAAGGCCGGTGACGATATCTTCATCAAGCTACCCTGGGCGTCGAGCTCCAGGGCACCGGTCGAGGGGGAAACTTTTGATGAGGAGGTGCTCGCCTCTGCTGGACTGTCATTGGTCGAGGCGCCCAGCAGCAGCAGTGGCGAGCCTGAGGAGGAGCAGCTGCTGCGGAAGCTGCTGTCACTCTACCGCGCACGGCAAGCCAAGCTGGCTTCCCGGGAAGCGCTTGGCGCGAAGGCGGGAGTTGACATGAAGAAGCGCGCGGAGTGTCAGATAACGCATGCAAGAAAGAAGAGAAAATAATGATATGGAGCCCTTCGGCTCGTTATTGCTTACCGAATGTAGGTGCTGCACAAAGTGTCAGATAACGCATGCAAGAAAGAAGCTAATGCATGAAATGGACAAGTTGTGCGGAGCACATGGGGTTTTGTTTATGCACGAGATCTGCGCCCGGCTTTGTACAAAGGATTACATGCAACAGCGGCAAGACTTGTACAAAAGGTGGTTGCCGGAACGGGTTCCGGCAACCGCGCCCTATGGGAAAAACTTACGAAGATGTTCTATGTTCCAGGAGTTGCTCACCGGAATGCCATCTTCGGTCTCAAGGCGGACAGCGCCGGGCCTTGTGACTCGTTTCACCCGATAAGGGCCTTCCCACTTCGGCGTCAACTTGTTGGAATTCTTGGCGGACTGAACGCGCCGAAGAACAAGGTCGCCTTCCTCGAAGCTTCTGGCTTTAACTTTGCGGCTATGGTAGCGGCGCAAAGCTTGCTGGTATCGAGAAGCTCGTACAGCAGCCTGAAGACGATCTTCCTCAAGGAGCAGCGCGTCGTCTTGTCGCAGCTGTTCTTGCTCAAGCTCATCATAAGCGAGCACTCGAGGCGATCCGTATACGAGTTCCGTGGGGAGAACTGCCTCTGCTCCATAGACTTGAGCGAAAGGCGTCTGGCCAGTGGCTCGATTTGGCGTCGTTCTGATCAACCAAAGAACCACCGGCAGCTCCTCGATCCAGTTTCTTCCGCACTTGCGCAGCCTGTCGAAAGTTCTGGTCTTGAGCCCGCGCAGCACTTCAGCATTTGCCCTCTTTGCTTGACCGTTGCTTCTTGGATGAGCAACAGAAGCGAAGCAGACCTTGGCGCCAAGGTCTTGGACGTACTGCATGAAGGTGCGGCTTGTGAATTGTGTGCCATTGTCGGTGATGATCCTGTTAGGGATCCCGAAACAGCAAACAATTAACCTGAAGAACTTGACTGCTGACTGTGCTGTCACCTTCCTCACTGGCTGCACTTCCAGCCACTTTGTGAACTTGTCGATTGCGACGTACAAGTACTCAAAGCCCCCGACATCTCGGGGGAAAGGGCCGAGGATATCGAGCCCCCAGACCGAAAATGGCCAGGATAAAGGGATTGTCTGGAGAGCTTGAGCTGGCTGGTGTATCTGTTTGGAGTGAAACTGGCACGCTTCACACTTGGTTACTTGTGCAGTTGCATCCTAGAGGGCTGTCGGCCAAAAGAAACCTTGCCGGAAAGCTTTGCCGGCAAGTGCTCTTGCGCCAATGTGGTGGCCACATATGCCTCCATGTATCTCTGCCAACAGATTTTGTCCATCTTCCCGGCAAATACACTTCAATTTCACACTGTTGAGTCTTCTTCTGTACAGTATGCTATCGACAAACTGGTACATACTTGACTGCCGGGCTACTTTTTCCGCTTCTTCTTGCTCTTCGAGAAGTTCTCCTGTCTGAAGGAAATGGACAATCTGCTGTGCCCATGCTGGAGCTTGTGGCTCGACAACAAGGACTAAAGGCACATCTGCTGCTGCGGGAACATCCGCTTCCACGGCAAGGACTTGCGGCCCTGCCGGAGCTTGATGTTCCCCGGCAAGCTTGCCGGAGCAAAACTTGTCGGGAGCGTCTGCTTCAACGGAACAAACCATAAGGCTTGCCGGAGCAGACTGCCCCTCAGCAACCTTGGTGTTGATCTTGGGGACTTTCTTGGCGGCGCCTTCGGGGAGCTCTCTCGGAAAGTAGTCACCAGAAATCAACTTCCTCTTCTTGCTTTGTCCAGTTGATGGTGTTACGATGGTTGAGTCAACTTGAGCACAAAGATCCCTGGTTCCACAGGTAACTTTAGTGCGGCGCACTTTGACAGGCCATCAGCAATGTCCTTCTGAGCTCTTGGGATATGCTCCATCTGTAGGCCGTCAAAGTGCTCTTCTAGCTTCCTCACTTCATCAACATATGCTTCCATCAATGGACTCTGGTAGTTCTTGTTCACTTGGCGGACGACAAGCTGTGAATCACCCCTGACAATGAGCTTCTTGATCCCAAGGTCTGCTGCAATTCTGAGACCGGCAAGCAATCCTTCATACTCCGCAGTATTGTTGGTTGCTTGCTCCTTGGGAAAGTGCATATGGACTACGTACTTGAGGTGCTCTCCGGTGGGCGCGACAAGCAACACGCCCGCACCGGCGCCTTGCAGCAAGAAGGCACCATCAAAGTACATCAGCCACTCTTTGCTTGCCTCTTTGACGGGGATGCTCGTCTCTGGAATTTCTTCATTTGGTGTTGGCGTCAATTCTGCTATGAACTCTGCCAATGCCCTGCTTTGGATAGTTGAAGTGCTCTCAAACTTGAGGCCAAAGCTTGACAGTTCCAGCGCCCACTCGACAATCCTGCCTGTCGCTTCTAGATTTTGCAGTATCCTCTTCAGCGGAAAGCGAGTGACGACTGTGATCTCATGTGCTTGGAAGTAATGGCGCAGCTTTCTCGAGGCCATGAGGAGGCCGAAAAGCAACTTCTGCACACCAGAGTACCTTGATCTAGCCCCCTGTAGAAGGGAACTGACAAAGTAAACTGGACGCTGCACCATTCTCTTCTGCATCTTATCATGCTCCTGCGCAGATCCATCTCTGTCGGGACCAGAGCTTGTCGGCGAAGCCCCCTGCTTGTCGCTGGATGCATCTGCCGTGGTTGCTGGCTCATCATCTGCCTCCCTCTCCGCCACTAACGCAGCACTAACCACTTGATTGGTTGCCGCTATATACAGCAGCAACTTATCTTGCGGGTTAGGTGCGACAAGTATTGGAGTGGAGGACAGGTATCTCTTCAAGTCCTGCAGCGCAGCCTCCGCCTCCGGAGTCCATTTCATTGGACCTGCCTTTTTCAAAGTTTTGAAAAATGGCAGGGCGCGCTCAGCAGATCTAAAGATAAACCTGCTGAGAGCAGCCACGCAACCGGCAAGCCTTCGTACATCCTTGACGCGCTTTGGTGCTTCGATCTGCTCAATGGCCTTGATCTTGTCAGGATTGGCTTCAATTCCCCGCTGAGACACGAAGAACCCGAGAAGCTTGCCGGATGGGACTCCAAACACGCACTTCTCGGGGTTAAGCTTGAGGTTGATCCTGCGCAGATTTGCAAATGTCTCGTCTAAATCTTGAATCAGGGTCGCCCTGTTCTTGCTTTTGACCACTATGTCATCCATGTAGGCTTCCACATTTCTGTGCATCTACGGCTCAAAAGCGTGGTGGACTACCCTTGCGAATGTTGAACCAGCATTCTTCAAACCGAAAGGCATCCGTATGAAGCACTACGTGCCACACGGGGTGATAAATGCGGTTTTGTCTTCATCCTCTTCTGCCATGAAGATCTGATGGTATCCTGAGTATGCATCAAGAAATGAAAGCAAATCACATCCGGCTGTGGAGTCAACAATCTGGTCAATGCGCGGCAAGGGAAATGGGTCTTTGGGACAAGCTTTATTAACATCAGTGAAGTCAATACAAAGCCTCCATTTCCCGTTAGCCTTGCGCACGACAACAGGATTGGCCAACCATGTGGGATGGAGCACTCCTCTGACAAGGCCTGCTGCTTCCAACTTCTTGATTTCTTCTGCGATGAATTCTTGGCGCTCCACTGCATGTTTCCTGACTTTCTGCTTGATGGGCCACGCATGAGGACAGATGGTAAGGTGGTGCTCAATTACTTTCCTGGGAACACCGGGGATATCAGACGGTTGCCACGCAAACACGTCGACATTCGCCCGCAGGAAAGCAACGAGCGCGCTTTCCTATTTGGGGTCAAGAGTGGCGCTGATGGTGAAGGTACCACCAGCGCCGTCCTCCTTGGCGGACACCTTCTTGGTCTCAGGTGGGGCTGTCATTGCCTTCTTACACTTGCCGGTGGAGCTCGATGGTGCGTCCTCGACGGTAGCGCAGCACTCCGAAGAGGTGCGCTTGCCGGAGTGGGCATCAGAACTCTTGCCGGACTTGGTCTTCTTCTTCCCCCCGGGAGCTTCAGCGGCAAGTGTCTTGCGTTCTGCTGCGGCTGCCGCTTCCTGGTAGATCTTGTCGGCACAGATAAGAGCATCCTTCTTGTCACCAGGGACAGATATGACACTTATCGGGCCTGTCATTTTCAGTATGTTGTACGCATAGTGAGAGGCTGCCATGAACTTGGCGAGTGCCGGACGGCCAAGGATTCCATTGTAAGGTAATGGAAAGTCAGCAACATCAAATGTGACCCTCTCAGTCCTGAAGTTCAGCTCGCTGCCAAATGTTACCGGCAACGTGATCTTTCCCTTTGGCTTGCTTCTTCCCGGGTTGATTCCTTGAAATGTACCAGTCTCTTCGAGCTCGCTGTCAGGGATCTGGAGTTCCTGGAGCACCGCGGAGGAGATCAGGTTCAAGCCGGCCCTGCCGTCAACTAGCATCTTAGTGACCTTGAGGTTGCGGATTGTTGGTGAAACCAACATCGGCAAGCACCCGACCGCAGTTATGCGATCAGGGTGGTCCTCAATATCAAAGATGATAGGCGTGCTGGACCATTTCAGAGGCTTGCATGACTCGACGGGTGGTTCTGCTGCATTAACTTCCCGCACCCACTGCTTGAGCTGGCGGTGCGAGGTGTGCAGAGAAGCACCACCGTCAACGCACAGGACCTCTGTGGCTTTCTGGAACTCCTGCTCATCAGTCTCCTCATCATCCATGTCTTCATCGTCATCGTCATCTTCATCCTTGTCACGGCCGCGAGGAGGTCTATCTCCTTGCCGCTGCTTGGCCTTGCCGCGGCGTCCTCCTCGGCCGGGACGTTTCTTGCCGGACCCCCCAGCATCTTCCTGGGCCTTCTCCTTGTCGCGCCGCTCGTATTCAGCTTTCTGTTGCTCAACAAGCTGCTCGACTTTCTTACAGTTCTGGAGATCATGGCCCTTGGTGCGGTGGATCTTGCAATACTGCTTGTTGGTGCCGTCCTGCTTGTCGGCGACCGCCACCTCCGCGGCAACCTCCTTGCCGGAGTCACCAGCTTTGGCTTCCTTGGCGCCACCACCGTTGCCGGAGTGCTCAACAACTAGCACCTCTTTGCCTTTCCTCCTTCTGTTGTTCTGCCGCCGGTTTTTCCTTGCCGGGGCAGCATCTTCACTGTCAGATCCTCCCGCTCCTACATTCTCTCCGGGGAGTCTCCTCCCTTCCTCAGCACGTGCACACTTGTCGGCCAGTGCATATAACTCACTGACGTCCCTGATCTTGCACATCGCCATTTCCTCCTGCATCCTGCGGTTTCGCATGTTCTGATGGAACGCGCTGATCACCGCGGCAGGGTGGACGTCTGGGATGTTGTGCTGCACACTGCTGAATCTCTGAATGTACTTGTGCAGGGGCTCTCCTTCCTTCTGGGCGAGCAGATGAAGATCACTCTCCTGGCCATGAGGCTTGTGTCCGCCTGTGAAGGCGCTGACAAACTGATGGCACAGATCAGCCCAAGAGGATATGGAGTTGTCCGGCAAGTGCATGAGCCAGGACCTGACGTTGGGCTTGAGTACCAGCGGGAAGTAGTTGGCAAGGATCTTGTCATCCCGTCCCCCAGCAGCCTGCACCGCAATGGTGTAAATGCTGAGGAACTCCGACGGATGCGTCTTGCCGTCGTACTTCTCCGGTACGTCTGGCTTGAAGTTCTTTGTGCTGGGCCACTGGACTTGCCGCAGCTCACGAGTGAATGCAGGGCAACCTACCGCGTACGGCAGATCGCCTGGTTCCCCTGGCGCATGCATGTCAACAGAGGGCTCAGCGCGCTTGTCGGATTGACATCGCGCTTCTCTTTGGCGCTCGATGCGAGTTCGAGCGTCTTCTTGTTGTCGATCATGAAGAACTTGGCGCTGATCGCGATGAGCTCGTGGATCCGAAGATGCGGTGGAGTCGCTGTCGAGGTGGATCCGGCGAGTCGGCGATCTTAGCCTTCGGGGTGGTGATTGCATGGTAGTTGCACCTCCACCCGTTTCGTCGCCACCGGCTCGCGCCCGGCGACCCTGCCGCGGCGGCGACGCGCTCGGCCACCGTGGAGTGTCGCCGTTGGCGTAGCCGATGAGACTCTGAATGGTGGCCCTCCATTCTTCGATCTTGTCTGACGTCGGAGGGTAATCTAGGAGAAGTTGAGCTCGCGCCAAAGCTTCTGCTGGAGTGGTGGGTGGCAGTGGCGGACGGCGCGAGGAGCGGGACGTGCTCGGACTTCTAACTATGTTAGAAGGAGCAGTATCCCGTCCAGGTGACCGTGCCCCGCTCGTGCCAGCACGCTGGCGTGCATGCTGGTCTTGAGCGCCCCGAGATCCACCGGCTTGGTCTTGGCCTATCATGCGTATGGCACTGCAAGTGCCATGACGCTGTTGGTCTTGCGCCTCCTAAGAGTGGCGTGGAACATGTACAGTCGCCGAGGTTTGTGCAGCCTTGTTCTTGGACCTGGCAGCATCATGAGCTTCCTCGTCGACGTCCATTCTTCTGCCGGCGTCCATTCCACCACCCGTTTGCTCCAACGATGGTGGAAGTGACGTGGACGGAGCGGCTGCCGCCGAAGTCTTCTTCTTCGGTGGCATGTTGATGAAGGGAATGAAGATCTAGCTCGTGTGAACGCCGGATCAGTTCACACAATCTCGACGCCTCCCTACCTGGCGCGTCAGAGATGTCGGGGGAAACTGATCCATGAACACCTATGGGGCCGGCAGACCGGGCCCCTTTTGGTTCGGTGGGGGGCGGAGATCGCACGAAGAGCAGATCGAGGCGAAGCACACGAGCAGTTTACCCAGCTTCGGAGCTCTCCGGAGAGATAACACTCCTACTGCTGCTTGTTTGATTATCTTGTGTTCTTGCTCTAGAGAGAGAGCGTAGTGTTTTTCTGGGTTACGAATGAGTCGAACTTCCCGAACCAGTCGAACCGAACCCCCTCTACGTTGCGCATGGGCCTCCTTTTATACGCTAAAGGGGTCACCGATAGGTGGCAACGCAGAGAAGGGTACAAATGTAAAAAGTGAGGTGGTTGGTACAGTTACTTGCACAGTGTACCCTACCTAACCCTGACGGCAGGGGACAAGGGCATTAAATGCCCGTCTAAGTCACCCAAATAGTGCAGAAAAGGACCGTTAGGGGCGCCACCGTTCGCCATGATGGCGATCTTGTCAGCTTCGCATGCCACTACGCACCGCTGGCTGCACAGCCTCCCGCCATGCGCGCCTGGAGAGGCCCCCAAAGCGACACGTTGGTGGATGCGCTGGAGCGTGGGCACAGAGTGGCCGCCTGCCGCGGCAAGCGCCTTGCCGCTGCTGTTATCTTGTCGGGTCCGGAGGCTTGTCGCTCACCGGGCCTCGAGGTACCTTGGTTGGTCTTCTCGGCAAGCTCCTCTTGCCGGGGCCTTGTTGCCTTGCCGGAGCGCGTGGCGCGTCGCGGCAAGTTCCTTGGAGTGCCTCGGTTGGCCTTCCCGGCAAGCTCCTCTTGCTGGGGCCTTGTCTCCTGAGCTTAAATACTTTGTTCTTGAATGGCTCCAAGGGAACCACGGAGGATCTTGGTGTTAGCCCGGCAAGCCTTGCCGCGGGGTGCTACAACTGCCCGTGCACAAGTTCGGGGTACTAGGGTATCCCTATTCTAGTACACCGACACCCCATCAAAATATTATATGCCAAAATTGTCGACGTTGGACAAGGAAGACAACTTAATGATATATGTTTGTTCATATTCACACAGAAGTCATATTGTCATAGATCCTTTAACATTGGGGGCCTTACCCCTATCTTTGCTAGCCAAAAAATCCGCACCTAGTAGAGATACTACTTGTGCATCCAAAAACCCTTAAACCCAAATCTTATTTTGCAAGAGTCCACCTTACCTACCTAGGGATTGAGCAACATCCCTCAAGGAAGTTGTTATCGGTGCAATAAGTCAATAAAAATTGCTTCTAAAAATGTGAGACCATTTAGTGTAAGAGAAAAAATTGAGCATTGTACGAACTTGTGATGGTGAAGAATAAAAGTAACAGACTGCATAATAAAGGTTTCGATCACAAGGGGAAATACAATGTGACATTCTTTTGCACTAAGAGGTTGAGCATACAAACAAATAAGCGCATGGCAACCTCTGCTGCGCTCTGTGAAGGGCCTATCTTTTACTTTTATGTATTTACTTTTATGCAAAGAGTCAAAGTTTTCTCTCTATTCCTTTTTAATTTTCTACCATGGCAAGCATCGTGTGGTGAGGAAAGATCTAGGAACAAATGTCCAGTTGAATATGGGTAGAATGAGTTATTATTGTTGACATCACCCTTGAGGTGAATACGTTGGGAGGCGAAACTATAAGCCCCTATCTTTCTATGTGTCCGGTTGAAATGTTTTGCTCATGTGTATGCGGTGGGTGTTAGCAATCATACAAGACTATGATGGTTGAGTATGTGGACTTGCCTAAAAGCTCCGATACGTGACCCTTCCTGAAACAATGATGAATTGTAGTTGCAAAGTTGACTGAGAACATAGTTTGTTGGTTTCTAATAGAGTTTATGCTTCATACTTCGATAGTGTGATGAATTGTCACTTATTCATGAGAAGTCTATGATATAAGTTCTATGATAAAAGTTCTATGATAACAGTCTTATGTTCAAGTTTGTTGCTGTTATAATAATCAAGATGATGCTTCTATGTCTTTATTTTGTTTTTATCGACATCTCTCTCTCTAAGCATGTGGACATTTTTTACGATTTCGGTTTTCACTTGAGGACAAGCGAGGTCTAAGCTTGGGGGAGTTGATACGTCCATTTTTCATCATGTTTTCCTACTATTATTTATGATGTTTTTATGCATAATAATGCCTTTTGGAGTAATTCTAATGCCTTTTCTCTCATAATATGCAAGGTACACACAAAGAGGGAGAATTCCGGCAGCTGGAAATATGGACCTGGAAAAGCTATGTCAGGCTACCAATTCTGCACAACTCCAAACAAGCTGAAACATTATGGAGAATTTTTATGGAATATATGATGAATATTGGAGCAAATAAGTACCAAAGGGCGCCACCCTAGTGAGAAGAAGACACCAGGGCATGCCTGGGCCCCCAGGCGCGCCCTGGTGGGTTGTGCTCACCCAGGCCCACCTCTGGTGCCCATCTTCTAGTATATAGGTCATTTTGACCTAGAAAAAAAATAAGGAGAGGACTTTCAGGACGGAGCGCCGCCATCTCGAGGCAGAACTTAGGCAGGAACACTTTTGCCCTCCCGCGGAGCAATTCTGCCGGGGGAACTTCCCTCCCGGGGGGGCAAGTCATCGTCATCATCATAACCAACAACTCTCCCATCTCGGGGAGGGATTTCTCCATCACCATCTTCAACAGCGCCATCTCATCTCAAACCCTAGTTCATCTCTTGTGTTCGGTCTTGTTACCGGAACTATAGATTGGTGCTTGTGGGTGACTAGTAGTGTTGATTACATCTTGTAGTTGATTACTATATGGTTTATTTGGTGGAAGATTATATGTTCAGATCCAATATGCTATTTAATACCCCTCTGATCTTGAGCATGATTATTATTTGTGAGTAGTTACTTTTGTTCTCGAGGTCACGGGAGAAATCATGTTGCAAGTTATCATGTGAACTTGATATGTATTCAATATTTTATAGTATGTATGTTGTGATTCCCTTAGTGGTGTTATGTGAACATTGACTACATGACACTTCACCATATTTGGGCCTAAGGGAATGCATTGTGGAGTATTTATTAGATGATGGGTTGCGAGAGTGACAGAAGCTTAAACCCCAGTTTATGCGCTATTCCATCAGGGACTGATTGGATCCAAAAGTTTAATGTTATGGTTAGAATTTATTCTTAATACTTTTCTCGTAGTTGCAGATGCTTGCGGGGGGAGGGGGGTCAATCATACGTAGGAGGTTTGTTCAAGTAAGAACAACACCTAAGCACCGGTCCACCCACACATTAAATTATCAAAGTAGCGAACACAAATCGAATCAACATGATGAAAGTGACTAGATGAAATTCCCGTGTACCCTCAAGAAAGCTTTGCTTACTATTGATACGTCCATTTTGCATCGTGTTTTCCTACTGTTATTTATGATGTTTTTATCCATAATAATGTTTTTTGGAGTAATTCTAATGCCTTTTCTCTCATAATATGCAAGGTACACACAAAGAGGGAGAATTCCGACAATAGGAAATCTGGACGTGGAAAACCTACGTCAGGCTACCTATTCTGCACAACTCCAAACAAGATGAAACTTCACGGAGAATTTTTATGGAATATATGAAGAATATTGGAGCAAATAAGTACCATAGGGGGCCCACCAGGTGGGCACAACCCACCTGGGCGCGCCCTGGTGGGTTGTGCTCACCAGGCCCACCTCCGGTTCCCATCTTCTGGTATATAAGTCATTTTGATCTAGAAAAAAATAAGGAGAGTACTTTCGGGACAGAGTGCCGCTATCTCGAGGCGGAACTTGGGCAGGAGCACTTTTGCCCTCTGGCAGAGCGATTCCGCCGGGGGAACTTCCCTCCCAAGGGGGAAATCATCATCATCATCATCATCATCATCATCATCATCATCACCAACAACTCTCCCATCTTGGGGAGGGAAATCACCATAAACATCTTCAACAACACCATCTCATCTCAAACCCAAGTTCATTTCTTATGTTCAATCTTGTTACCGGAACTATAGATTGGTGCTTGTGAGTGACTAGTAGTGTTGATTACATCTTGTAGTTGATTCCTATATGGTTTATTTGGTGGAAGATTATATGTTCAGATCCAATATGCTATTTAATACCCCTCTGATCTTGAGCATGATTATCATTTGTGAGTAGTTACTTTTTTTCTTGAGGTCACGCGAGAAATCATGTTGCAAGTAATCATGTGAACTTGATATGTGTTTGATATTTTGATAGTATGTATGTTGTGATTCCCTTAGTGGTGTCATGTGAACACCGACTACATGACACTTCACCATATTTGTGCCTAAGGGAATGCATTGTGGAGTAGCAATTAGATGATGGGTTGCGAGAGTGACCGAAGCTTAAACCCCGGTTTATGTGCTATTCCGTAAGGGACCGATTGGATCCAAAAGTTTAATGCTATGGTTAGAATTTATTCTTAATACTTTTCTCATAGTTGTGGATGCTTGCGGGACGGTTAATCATAAGCAGGAGGTTTGTTCAAGTTAGAACAACACCTAAGCACCGGTCCATCCACATATCAAATTATCAAAGTAGGAAACACAAATCGAACCAACATGGTGAAAGTGACTAGATGAAAATCCCGTGTACCCTCAAGAATGCTTTGCTTATTATAAGAGACCGTTTTGGCCTGTGGCCTCAAAAGGATTGGGCTACCTTGCTGCACTTTTGCTACTATTATTGTTACTTTCTCGTTACAAATTATCTTGCTATCGAACTACTCTCTTACTTACAATTTCAGCACTTGCAGACATTACCTTGCTGAAAATCACTTGTCAGTTCTTTCTGCTCCTCGTTGGGTTCGACACACTTACTTATCTAAAAGAGCTACAATTGATCCCCTATAATTGTGGGTCATCAAGGCTATTTTCTGGCGCCGATGGCGGGGAGTGAAGCGCCTTTGGTATGTGGAATTTGGTAAGGAAACATTTATATAGTGTGCTGAAATTTACTATCACTTGTTACGATGGAAAACAATCCTTTTAGGGGTTTGTTCGGGGTATCTTCACCTCAACCGGAACCAAAATTAGCTACCCCTCAACCTACTGCACCTACTGACAATATTGAATATCAAATTCCTTCAGGTATGATAGAACAATTGCTAGCTAATCCTTATGCAGGAGACAGAATCGAACATCCTGATATGCACTTGATATATGTAGAACAAATTTGTGGATTTGTCAAGCTTGCAGGTTTACCTGGAAATGAAGTTATGAAGAAGGTTTTCCCTTTATCTTTGAAGGGAAAAGCATTGACATGGGGTAGTCTATGCGATGATATTGGATCCTGGAGTTGGAATTTATTGAAATTGGAGTTCCATCAAAAAATGTATCCTATGCATCTAGTTCATCATGATCAGAAATATATATATATATATATATATATATATATATATATATATATATATATGTATGTATATATATATACCCCGTGAAGGATAAAGTATCGCTCTAGCTTGGGGGATGCTGAAGTCAATGTTGTATTCACGCCGCAATCATGAGCTCTCTAGAGAAATTATTATCCAGAATTTTTATGCTCGGCTTTCTCATAATGATCGACCCATGCTTGATACTTCTTCTGCTGGTTCTTTTATGAAGAAGACTATTGAATTCCAGTGGGATCTTTTGGAACAAATTAAACGCAACTCTGAAGATTGGGAACTCGGTGAAGGTAAAGAGTGAGGTATTAAGCTAAAGTATGATTGTATTAAATCTTTTATGAATACCGATGCTTTTAAAAAGTTCAGCACTAAATGTGGACTTGACTCTGAGATAGTAGCCTCCTTTTGTGAATCATTTGCTACTCATGTTGATCTCCCTGAAGAGAATTGGTTTAAATATCACCCACCTATCAAAGAAGAAATTAGATAATCGTACCAGTTAAAGAAGAAACTATACTTTACAATGTTGATTCAATTGTTCCTACTGCTTACATTGAGAAACCACCTTTCCCTGTTAGGATAAAGTAACATGCTAAAGTTTCAACTGTTGTCAAAAAAATTTACACTAGAACACCTAAACCTGATGAAGAAATTAAAGTAGAACCTAGTATTGCTATGGTTAAGGATCTCTTGGAAGAAAATGTAGATGGGCATGTTATTTACTTCTGCGAAGAAGCTGCTAGAATTGCCAAACCTGATAAAAAGGATAAATATATACCTATTGTTGGCATGCCCGTTGTCTCAGTTAAAATAGGAGATCACTGTTATCATGGTTTATGTGACATAGGTGCTAGTGTGAGTGCTATTTCTTATTCCTTATATCAAGAAATTATGAATGACATAGCACCCATAGAGATAGAAGACATAGATGTTACTATTAAACTTGCTAATAGAGACACTATATCACTAATTGGGGTTGTTAGAGATGTTGAAGTCTTGTGTGGGAAAATAAAATACCCTACCGATTTTCTTGTTCTTGGTTCCCCAAAAGATGAATTTTTTCCCATTATCTTTGGTAGACCTTTCTTAAACACCATTAATGCTAAGATATATTATGAGAAACAAACTGTCAGTGTTAGTTTTGGTGATGAGTCTCATGAGTTTAATTTTTCCAAGTTTAGTAGAAAGCTTCATGAAAAAGAATTGCCTAGTAAAGATGAATTAATTGGTCTTGCTTCTATTGTTGTGCCTCCTACTGATCCACTAGAACAATATTTGCTAGACCATGAAAATGATTTACATATGCATGAAAGAAATGAAATAGATAAGATTTTCTTTGAACAATGTCGTCTGTTTAAACACAAGTTGCCTATTGAAACTCTAGGAGGTCCTCCTCCACCTAAAGGTGATCCTGTCACTAAAAAAAAGACACTTCCGTGATGATACGTGTTTGTCACAGTAGGTCACATTTTCTTTAATGCATGTACATCCATGATGATTTTATGACAAAATCAAGATAGTCATACATGTGCTGTCGTAGAAGTGTTCCATGACATTACCAAAATTATCATCACGGAAGTGTCCACTTCCATGATGATAAATCACGCGTCATAGAAGTGCTTCCGCCAAGGGTGACCAACACGTGGCATCCACCGCAATGGGTCACCGTTAAGCTATCGGGTCTGGTATTGGATCTGGTAACCCGTTAATAGCCTGGACCAATGAGGATTTTCCATGTGTAAAATTGTCATTGGTCGGAGGAAACACGTGTTGGTTCACCGTTGGGACAGATGTCATCCATTCATTGGACAGGAGGCGCCTATGATACGTCAACACGTGGCATGGCCCAACAGAGGCCCATTCTGGTGAAAAGGCCGGCCCATTTGACTTGGTCAAAAGGTAACGGGCCGACCCACGGAAAGCCTGTTAACGGCCTATTCGTATGTAGCCCATTTACGACCCGCTAACTCATGGGCTATTATGGCCTATTGGAATCAAGCCCAGTAGCTTCATCTGGGCCGTCCAATATGATTCCAGCCCGTTGTAACTTCCGGCCCATGTGAGGGAGTCCTGGATTAGGGGGTCTCCGGACAGCCGGACTATATCCTTTGGCCGGACTGTTGGACTATGAAGATACGAGATTGAAGACTTCGTCCCGTGTCCGGATGGGACTCTACCTGGCATGGAAGGCAAGCTAGGCAATACGGATATGTATATCTCCTCCTTTGTAACCGACCTTGTGTAACCCTAGCCCCCTCTGGTGTCTATATAAACCGGAGGGTTTTAGTCCGTAGGACAACAGACAATTATACCATAGGCTAGCTTCTAGGGTTTAGCCTCTTTGATCTCGTGGTAGATCAACTCTTGTAATACTCATATCATCAAGAACAATCAAGAAGGACATAGGGTATTACCTCCATCAAGAGGCCCCGAACCTGGGTAAACATCGTGACCCCTGCCTCCTGTTACCATCCGCCTTAGACGCACAGTTCGGGACCCCCTACCCGAGATCCGCCAGTTTTGACACCTACATTGGTGCTTTCATTGAGAGTTCCACTGTGTCATCACCGTAAGGCTTGATGGCTCCTTCGATCATCACTTGCGATGTGGTCCAGGATGAGGCTTTCCTCCGCGGACAGATCTTCGTATTCGGCGGCTTCGTACTGCGGGCCAATTCACTTGGCCATCTGGAGCAGATCGAAAGCTACGCCCCTGGCCATCAGGTCAGATTAGGAAACTTGAACTACACGGCCGACATCCGCGGAGACTTGATCTTCGACGGATTCGAGCCCATGCCGGACGCGCCGCATAGTCGCGACGAGCATGACATAACTCTGCCGTCGGACAGTGTTCGGGAGATCGCATCCGCAACTACTTCGGCCGTTTACCCGGAGCAAATCGCACCATCCGAGAGCGGAGGGATAGACCCTGCCCTGGAGGCCGCACTCTCAGTGGCGATAGAGCCAGATACTGACTTCACCCCTTACAAGAGCCGTGTCGCTGAACCACTAGATTCATCTCCGGCCATGGACTCTGAGCCGCTCACATCCGTGCCCGTCGAATCCGACTAGGCGCCGACCATGGAGTTCACCTCCGCGGATATCTTTCAGCACTCACCTTTCGGAGATGTGCTAAATTCATTAAGGTCTCTCTCCCTGTCAGGAGAACCTTGGCCAAACTATGTCCGACTAGAATGGGATGCGGACGATGAAGAAATTCGCTGCCCACCCACCACCCACTTAGTAGCCACTGTCGACGACTTAACCGACATGCTCGACTTCGACTCCGAAGACATCGACGGTATGGACGATGACGCCGGAGACAAACAGGAACCACCGCCACAGGGCGCTGGACCACCACTTCATCACATGACGTATACATGGTGGATACACCCAGAGAGGGCAATGGCGAAGAGACAGCGGGGGATGCACCCTCCAAGAAACCCAAGCGCCGATGTTAGTGGCGCCGCTCTAAGTCCCGCCACAGCAAAAACAGCGATAACAACGCAAGAGGGAATAATAGTCCACTCGACTCTGGAAGAAACGATAACTGCACCACCCTGGTGGCAGAAAACGATCAAGATGCAAACTTCAAACATAGTACGGATCCGACATCCGAACACGATGATGCAAAGGATAAGCCTCATCAAACCCCGTATGGGGAAGAAAGCAGTCCGGACGAAGATGCACACATCATCTCGGAAACACACTTGGAGCAAGAGAACCTCCGTAGAAGGCTTATTGCCACAACGAGGAGCCTGAAGAAACAGAAGCAAAGGCTCAAGGTAGCACAAGATACGCTCAACAGCAAGTGGAACAAAGTAACAAAGTATGGTGGAAGTTACCATAAAAATAGCTATCCAATGCGCAAGCTATTACCGGAATTCGACGATGAGGCCTTAGAGCCTATACAGCCGAAGAATGATACGACCAACCGACCGGATACACCACCTTGTGAACGCGATAGAGAGGCTAACAAAGTCACGCATAAGTCAACACACGATCTACGTGAGAACTTGCGTCAAAAATCCGGCGCGACCAGATCCATCTATGGATCTAGGAAGCCCGCTACGGTACAAAACCAACACCGAATACTGCAACCGTCCGAACACCATGGCACATCCCAATACAGGGGTGCCGCACACCCCCTATGTTTCACCGATGAGGTGCTGGATCATGAATTCCCAAAGATATTCAAACCGATGAACATAGAGGTGTACGACGGGACCACAGACCCTGGAGTTTGGATAGAGGACTTCATCCTCCATATTCATATGGCTCATGGAGACGATCTCCATGCAATTAAATACTTGCCCCTCAAGCTTAAAGGACCAGCTAGGCACTGGCTGAAAAGCCTCCCCGAAAACTCAATTGGAAGTTGGGAGGAACTTGAGGACGCTTTCCGGGCTAATTTTCAAGGGACTTATGTCCGACCTCCGGATGCAGACGATTTAAGTCATATAGTCCAACAGTCCAGAGAGTCCGCCCGAAAGCTTTGGAACAGGTTCCTCACCAAGAAGAACCAAATCTTCGACTGTCCGAACGCTGAAGCCTTAGCAGCTTTTAAACACAGCGTCCGAGACGAATGGCTCGCCAGACACCTCGGCCAAGAAAAACCGAGAACGATGGCAGCCCTAACAAGCCTCATGACCCACTTTTGTGCGGGCGAGGACAGCTGGTTGGCCCGTAGCAGCACCAGCGACCCAAGCACATCCAAAGTTAGGGATGGCAATGGTAAACCACGACGCAACAAAAACAAGCGTCGAAATAAATAAGGTAGCCCAGATAACACAGCGGTAAACACCGGATTCAGGGGCTCCCGACCAGGTCAGCGGAAAAAGCCTTTCAAAGGCAGTAGAGAAGGACAATCTGGCCTAAACAAAATTCTTGACAAACTCTGTCAGATTCATGGCACCCCAGACAAACATGCAAATCATACGCACAGACAATGTTGGGTCTTCAAGCAGGCCGGTAAGCTAAATGCCGAACACAACGGGGAAGAGACACCAAGCGAAGACGAGGATGAACCTCGCCAGCAAAGCACTGGAGGACAGAAAAAGTTCCCAGCAGAGGTTAAAACAGTAAACGTGATCCATGTGACAAAGAGGAGAAGCAAGCATGCACTCCGATGCACACGCGCCATAGAGCCCATCACCCCTAGGTTCAACCCCTGGTTGGCCTGCCTGATCACTTTTGATCGGAGGGATCATGATACAAATATCCGGCGCGAAGGGCTGACGGCCTTGGTGTTAGACCCAATCATAATGGGTACCATTTCACAAGAGTCCTCATGGACGGCAGCAGTGATCTAAATCTATATATCAGGACACAGTCCGCAAAATGGGGATAGACCCGACACAAATAAGCCACAGTAATACTACCTTTAAGGGAGTAATACCAGGCCAAGAGGCCCGCTGTACGGGCTCTCTACTGCTAGAGGTGGTATTCAGTTCTCCCGATAACTTCTGAAGCGAAAGGTTAGCTTTTCACATTGCCCCATTCCGAACTGGCTATCAAACACTACTCGGAAGAACGACTTTCACTCGTTTTAACGCAATACCGCATTATGCTTTTCTCAAGCTTAAGATGCCCGGTCCATGTGGCATCATCACAGTTAGCGGAAATACCGAACGTTTTTTACGAATAGAGGAGGACGCGGCGGCTCTAACAGCCGTGAACTAGACGGCCTCACTAACCAGAAAAAATGGTGGGTCGTCAAGACCACGGACACGGTTAGACGAGTCCGGTGTTCCATCACATATACATGAGATGGGTTTGATGATCAAACCCTCATAAACGATACCAGGGGCTCCCCGCGTGTAATCAGGGCTAGCCCGGCTCAACTTGGCTTCTCTTGAATTTTGATAGTTCATTGATAATAACCAATTCTTCTTTTTTTGGCATGGCAACTCTCACCTAAGTTCTTTCCTTTTACAGATGACAATCGTGCTACACCCGTCTAGGACATGGCAAAACGGAGACACAGGCGTAGACGTGAAGCAGGGACCCGCCCCAAGGTTTCTTTTTAGATTAAGACCCTGCGTAAACCTTTTTTACTGTCTCTTGTTACTCAGATCCTCCGGATACTCCACACAACCGAGAAGGATCCTGGCGTTATTGGTATGTGGACACGCCAGGATTTTGCACGTACCTGGACACATGGGGTTTCTTATTAAGTGCATTATTTAGCTCGGTGTATGTTATAAAGACCGAACACCTTAGGGAGTGTTCTGCGTCGTGAGTTTGGCCCTATATGCATCAGATCCGAATCATGTCTTTGGTCAAATGTTGGGTTTGCCCGGCTCCCACATTTTGGTACCTTACATTCCGTTATATCGGCTAAGGTAGCACTGGGAGAACTACTGCGATTGTGCCCTGGTTTGTCCAAATGAGCACCTCAGTAGAGAAAGCCGAAAACTGACTGTCATGATATAGCGAGAGACTGGTCAACCACTCGATGACTTATCGGAATCTTCGGGATTCCTCCACATTAACGAAGGGCCATTTCCCGGTCATGTACGAACGCGCCCCGTATTCGGATGAGCGCAGAAGTACCAGGGGCTATATAGTAGCCCCACTGTCAAACTCCTATGGCTAAGTGAAAGTGTTAAAGCAATATAGTCTGATTACCTCATTCGCTGCGCTATCACCTCCTTAACGGACCAAGACGTTGGATCAAGTGTGGATCTGCATTTTTTGCGAACACCCCCGCATTATATGCGTGGGGGCGGAAGCCGACGACTGCAAACTTTTAGGTTATATACATATATACATAAACGGCCGCACAGGAGGCATCATAGTACTTTCGGGAAAAAGTATAAATACAACCTTAATGATTCAATAAAACATTGTTCTTACAATGGGAATACATGTCACTAGAATATAATATTCTTCGAGCACTGAGCCTCTATCGAACAAGCGCCTTCAAGAACTTCTTCAAAGTAGTGATCGACAACTACTCGGCCTACGGCCGAACCCTGTGTCGCAACAATGGTGGCCTCCATCTCCGCTAAGTATGTCTTGACACGGGCAAAGGCCATCCGCACACCCTCTATGAACGCCGATCTCTTTACAGCATCGATGCATGGCACAACACCAAAGAATTGTTGCACTAAACTAAAGTAGCTATTCAGCCTTGGCCCTCCCGGCCACAGGTGATCCACAACGGACCTCATGGCAAGTCCGGACAACCTATGGAGCTCGGCCCACTCGGCCATTTGCTCATTCAACAGCAGCGGACGAACTGGAGCATGAAATTGTGACCAGAACAGTTTTTCCACTTCGTGATCTTTCTGATCCTTGAAGTACTCTGCCGCATCAGCAACGCTTGTAGCCAAATCGGCGTAGGCGTCCGTAGAACTCCATAGCCGGTCCAGAGGTGCATACTTCGGATCCCCAAACTTAGTCCGCAACAAGAAGGGTTTCCCAGACACGATATTTGCAGCTTGATTCAGCTCCTCCTTCGTCGCTCTAATTTTGGAGCGGGCTTCCTTGGCAGCCACCAGGGCCTTCTCAAGGTCCGTCGCCTTCACCCGGTTTTCATCTTCAAGAAACTGGTAACAGTCAGCGGCATCTTTTAACTCTATAGCCATCTTGGCTATTTTTTCCTTGCTCTCGCAATGCGTGGCCTGTTCGGCCCTTAACTCTTCGGCTGCCTTTAGAGCGGCCGCATTGCTGCTCCTTGCTTGCTCCTTGGCTCGGGCAAGCTCCGCCCGAAGGGTCTCCACGGTGTCAGCTCCATCTGCAGTCACAACATATTAAAGATACTGGCATCATGCTATTCTTATTATGTGACAATCACCGGAGAAATCACTCACCCTATGCCTCGTCAAGCCACTTGTTGACAAACACGATGTCGGCATCTGCCGCATCAAGTTGCCGCTTTAGCTCGGCAAACCCATCAGTCCGGCTAGCCACCGGAGCTTCAGCCACCTGCACATAAAGGCGGTCTGGTTATTACCTAGGATTATGATCCTCTGTTTGCCGCCGTTTTCGACGACAACCAGAGTCTCAGGGGCTACTATCTGCATAGGGCACACCTAACATGTGTGGTACTGTTCAAAATATACATTATTTCACGTACCTCGAAGCCTTTCAGCAGACTCATAAAGGCTTCATGCAAACCACTTTCAGCAGATGAAATCCTTTCAATTACCGTACCCATTATCGTATGATGCGCTTCCGAGATGGCCGCTTGCCCCAGAAGATCCTTCAGCGCGTCCGACCGCACACTGTACGGACCCTTGCTGTCGCTCTCCTTAGGAGCCGGATACTGGGGATCCCGGGTAGCCAAAGGGTTATCCTCCAGCCTTAGTGGATCCGGAGATACCCTTCGCGACGACACTTCAAGGTCGCCCTCTTCATGAGGCGGGGTGTCGGGCGGAGGCGCTTCGCTCTCCATCATCTCCGGAAGAAGATCCCCCGAAGACGAACTCTGTCGAGACGGGCTATGATCTGGGCTAAAATTTATAAGCAGTGGTTATTGTCTTTGGAAGTAAGGTAGGATATTTCCACTATTAAAGTACTTTTCGACTACTTACAGCTTGGTAGAGGGCTGATCCCCGCGCGGACATTGTGCGGCAAGAATACCCTCCCAGGCAGGACCCTGTGATGAAGATTTCTTCTCCCGTTTGGAAACCTTAGTTTCCGGATCTTCAGAGGTAGTCCTCTTCCTTCCCCAGGGAGCGAGAATGTCAGGTTCTTCCCTTTGGTTGTCCTCCCTCGGGAGGCACTCACCCCCTCGGTTGGAATGAGTAGCGAGTGAGGCCCGCTTTCGCCCTCTCTCTCCCCCCATCATCTTCCTTTGAGGGCACTAGATAAGGCGTCGGCTCAAGCATCTTGTCCAGTACAGGATTGTCCAAGCCCTCAGGAAGGGGGGCCGAACACCTGATCAACATCGCCTTCGCTATCCAGTCCTAGTCAAAAAGCGGCTCCTTAGAATGATGCCATGATAAATAAAAGGACAACAGGTTCGGCATGGGATTACTTACTTGGGCAGCGGGGCGGTTGCAGCTCAGGCCCACATCCTCGGTGGTGTCTGGACACTCTATTTGGGGTCCAAAGAACGATTTGTACATCTCTTCGTGCGTCATGCCGAGGAAATGCTGAATAGCTCGCGATCCTTCCAGGTTGAATTCCCACATGCGGAGGGGCCGACGTTTGCAAGGTTGGACTCGACGAACCAGCATAACTTGCACTGCCATAACCAGACTGAAATCTCCCTTGAAGAGATCTCGGATATGGCTCTGCAGTATTGGCACGTCCTTGGCTGGACCCCAGCTCAGCCCCTGCTGATCCATGACATCAGTTGTTGTGGGGAGCTCGAGCGAAAGGTGGGGGCAGCTACCCACTTGGCACTTCGGGGAGCTGTGATGTAAAACCACTCCCGCTGCCACAATCCAGACACCTCTAGGAAAGAACCCTCAGGCCATGGAGCGTCAGCGATTTTGCTTATTAAAGCACCTCCGCACGCTGCGTGCTGCCCCTCGATCGTCTTCGGCTTCACATCGAAGGTCTTGAGCCACATGCCAAAGTGAGGGGTAATGCGGAGGAAGGCCTCACATACGACAATAAATGACAAGATGTGAAGAAGGGAATCCGGGGCCAGATCGTGAAAATTGAGCCCATGATAGAACATAAGACCCCTAACAAAGGGATCTAGAGCGAGGCTTAGTCCTCGGAGGAAGTGGGAGACGAACACACACTACAAAAAAATACACTTCTGTGATGATACGTGTTTGTCACAGTAGGTCGCTTTTTTTGTCATGCATGTACATCCATAACAAATTTTTGATAGAATCAAGATAGTCATACCTGTGCTGTCATAGAAGTGTTCCATGACATTACCAAAATTATCATCATGGAAGTGTCCACTTCCATGACGATAAATCGCGCGTCACAGAAGTGCTTTCGTCAAGGGTGACTGACATGTGGCATCCACCGTAATGGAACACCGTTAAGCTATCGGGTTGGGTTTGGATCCGATAACCCGTTAACAGCCCCGACCAATGGGGATTTTCCACATGTAAAATCATCATTGGCTAGAGGAAACATGTGTCGGCTCATTGTCGGGACAGATGTCATCCACTCACTGGAGAGAAGGCGCCTATGATACGTCGACACGTGGCACGGCCCAACAAGTTTAAATGGGCCGGCCCAACTAGAGGCCCACAAGATTTTGGGGACCATAATGGGCCGGCCCAGCTAAAGGCCCACGAAATTTTGTGGAACATAATGGGCTGGCCCAGCTAAAGGCCCACAAGATTTTGCGGGCCATAATGGGCTGGCCCAGGTAAAGGCCCACAAGATTTTTTTGTGCCATAATGGGTCGGCCCAGGTAAAGGCCCACAAGATTCTTGCGGGTCATAATGGGCCGACCCAGCTAAAGGCCCACGAGATTTCGCCGACATTAATGGGCCGGCCCAGCTGTAGGCCCACAAGATTTTGAGGACCCTAGTAGGCCGGCCCATTAACTGGCTGCCATGTTTTAGGCCAAATGCCGGCCCATATTTGATCCGATCCATTAATGGCCTGCCACGCTCCGGGCCTAATAGTGGCCCATATGAGATCTGGCCCGTTGAAATCCTACCATGTTCTGGGCCAAATTACGGCCTAGATCAGGTCCGACCCTTTAAGAGGCTTTGGGCTCAATTATGGCCCATATCAGATTCGGCCCATCAACTGGACACTATGCTTTTGGGCCCACTTGCTAAAGGCCCACTTAGTAATTCGGCCTGATATTAGTTTTGGCCTGTTAAGGGCCCATTTAACATTTCGGCCCTATATTAATTTTGGCCTGTTAAAAGCCCGTCATATAGTTGGGCCTAACTACGGCCCGCTTTGCATCCGGCCAGCTCGCAGCCGATATCTGATTGGGCCAAACAAGGACCCAGACAATTTTGGCCTGTTAAAATCCCATGATTTGATTCGCACAATCATGGGCCGGGGTTCATTTCGGGCTGCTGCCGGTCCATGAGCTGATCGGCACATTTCAGGCCCAACCTACATCGTGATTGCATGACGGCCCAATTATGTACCGTAATTTTACGGTTTGTCCGGTTTACTGCGAAGACATGATATATATACAGTAAAATAACTGCAGCATCGTGAATAAGAAAAAACCTATACTATACAATAAATAAATTACAGCATATTACATCCACTGGGCATCAAAGTTCGCCACTATGATAATAAAGCACAAGCAGACAGCAGATTACATACACTGGGCATCAAAGATCGCCACCAATGCAAATAAACACGCCGACAAAATAATATACAAAACCGACAACACTTCAATAGAGTTCAAGAAAGGTTAGCCCTGCTGGGGAGCTGCAGTGCAAGCAGCTGAGCAAGATGATGAGACTGCGCTTGTTCAACACATATATCTTCCTCACTCTGAAAGATAAACAAGCAGACAGATGACAGGTTTTGCACATAAAAGTATCAGTGTTGAAAATTCATCACATTTCCTACTGACGAATAAAGTGACACCGTTTAAATTTGCATTAACACAATATGGTATTGTTCAGGTCAAGACATGGCAGGAAATGACATTGTGAAGGAGTTGGAAGCTTCACGACACCACTGGATTACAGATCAAGAACTCATAAGTATCAATGGTTAGTGTGTTGTCAATTTATACCATTTCAGATTGGAAAATAAAGAGATGGTTTAAATAATAGTAGAATGATATGAAATTTTTCATAGTTAAGACATTGCAGAATATGACATTGTGCTGTAGTGGGTAGGTTCACCACACCACTGGATTACAGATGAAGAACAGAAGCATACATGCAGTGCAAAAGAAGATCACTTGCTCTGTATAGTTTAATTTACATGGTATGAAGAAGGAACTTGGTTGTACAACTGAAAACTTAAATTGAGAAAGGACGAACTTTTGTTTATGAACTACATATAATAAACTTTAAACAAGCAATTTGATGCAAACACCAAAAATAAAGAGCTGTTGCAGTCATGCCTAACCAAATATATACAACAAAGTTTGAAGGCTTGAGATGGACAAACTTACATTATTGGTGAAGACAGGCTCTATAAAGGCCTTGTCCATGCTGATGGGGGGCAATTCATGAAGTTTACCACATAATCTTCTTCAAAAGCATTGCCTTTATTCTACATTTTGTTAAGATTAAATATAGATGTGATAATATACAAAAAATGGAGAATATTTAAGATAAGATGAAGAGTGATGCTACATAACCAAGTAGCTATAAATGTAAGTGCAGTGATACAGGCAAAAGGTACAGCCAAGAGCAATGCACAGCTAAACTTCTTCAGTACCAACCTTATGGTAAGAGTAAATATATATCTGATGTGTAGAAAATGGAGGGCAAAGGAAAATAAGCTGCAGAGTGATGGTACATGAACAACTACCTGTCATTATAAGTACACTGATAAGGACAACATGTACTTACAAGAACAATGCAGAGCTAAAAAAACATTGGCATTGGATATATTCTACACTAATGTAACCATTCATACAGATCAGATAATTTGGAGCGAACAATTGATAAGCAAGCTATCATGCATACTGCTGTCACATAATGAACCAGGTATGTATGCAAGTACAGTGATACAGGATAACAGGTACTAACGAGGGCAAAGCAGCGGGCAACATATTTGAGATATCCTGTCGTTCTTATCAAACTGGAATTCTTCTTCGAGCAGATTTCCTGCAAAAAAGATCCGTAAGGCACATGCGGAAAAGTAGAAGTTCAAATTGTCATGTGATTTCATAGACAGTACCTCATCCTGGGAACGAGACCAATGCATAACAAGGTTTTTCCATTCAATGTCTTCTAAATTTAGCATAGGAGACTTCACCAGAAATTCGTTTATAGACTTGCCATCAAAATGTGATTTCCTCAGGTAACACCGATACTGCTGCAATGCTTCCTTGAAAAGCATAAGCAAGCTTTGCTCGTCATGACTATCCAGATTGACCCTCGCCTAGTTAGAACAATGTAATGTAAATCATTGATGTGTTCAATCAGTAGAAAACAGGAAACTAATAGCCATGAATAATAGCACTTACACGTAAGTTGGACAGGAAGATGTGAAAATGGTGTTTGTCTTCACAATAATCTTCCCATGATGGGAATATATGCACGTAGTCCCTAACAACATTGAAAGCATTGTCTTTTAAACTGGGAATAAATGGAATGGGGTTCCAATCTGCAGGAATTGGTTGTCTCTGCAGTTGGGATAGGTCTTCGGCCGGTGGACTTGCTATACTTTTTGCTGGAGTGGAATTTTTCTGTGGTACAGCTGGTGCTGTGGCAAATGAAATCGGTATACCTTTTGCTGGAGTGCAGGTCCTGTGTGGTGGGGCTAGTGGTGTGGCCAGTGAAATATGGGTACAGTCTGCTGGAGTCGGTCCTACATTTTGTGTCACTGGTTGTACAACCAATATAAGTGGGGTGCTGTCTGATTTCTCCGGCACCACCACGTTTTCAAGGACTTTGCTGGTGCTCCTTCAGGTTCAGCAATCACCCTCTTCCTTTTTGATGTCTGATGCACAAGAACAACATTTGAGTGAAAAAACATGGTATGATGACAGATGGAATATGTATTGAAAATGGATGGGCATGGCATCTCGACATATATGATGAGTAAACTAAGCAGATGGCGGTGCAACAAAGTAGAAGAAATGCAAGACAACATATGCAAGATACCCGCAATCAATAAAACATTGCCAAATTAAAATAGGCACCTTGATGGGTGAACAGGACAGGCCATCTGCCTTTGACTCCTCGAGGTTAGAATAGTCATTAGGATGATATTCTGAACAAGAATCAACAGGTGGGGAGCGTATGAGTTTCATTGCATCCAGAATGGCACTCAATGCCTTGGTGCCAATTTTGTAAGTCATTGTAGTGTTTAGCTTCAAGAGTGGACTACTGCTAGTGCGACACAAAGCAGCTACATAGATCATAGTGTAGATATAACAGGAAAACCTTAAGCATCAGAGTAAAATCAGCAAAGTGGAACTTACTGGAATATATGTGCTAGTATTGACGGTATGGCTAGAAAGGCTTCGGATACCAGCTCTCTTCAAGTGAAGGTGCGATACTATTAATATCAATGTAACTCTCAAAGGCAACATAGCTCCCCGCATTTCCTTGCTATTCTTATAGGATTCAAGTGGGCAGGCCACTACAAATCCTATTCCTATGTTTACAAGATCCTACGAATCAAAGAGGCTCAAAGTGTCCATCACAACCGACCGTATAGACCTCTACACTGCAAATGTCCCTACTCATCTTCAGTACAAGGAACATACTGTACTACTATCATACTCCCTCCGTTCCAAAATATAAGTCTTGGTAGAGATTTCCATTATATGGATCACATACAGATGTATCTAGGTACATTTTAGAGTGTACATTCACTCATTTTGCTCCATATGTAGTCCATGGTGGAATATATACAAAGACTTGTATTTAGGAACGGAGAGAGTACATATTAAAGAAGAATGGAAGAGGAACATGGTAAAGAAGAGCAAGCAGATTTTGGATAATAAAATGTTGGTTGCGCAGTGCCCACACATGATGAACCAGAGCGCATTGAGAATTCAACTCCTAGCTGTCTCTCGACCATTTCAGGTGGTTGGATGAAGATCCTACGTCTCCTAACCCTTCTTCTTCCTCGTCTATGATTCTTCCCATACAGAACACCGCACGGGCCGCCGGGCGGACCACCGACCCCCACCGCCTGTGTTCCTCCTCCACCCCACCCCCACCCCCACCCCACCCCCCACCCGCGTCGAGTTTTCTTCGTTCGGCGAGGCCCCACAACTACCCGAGCCCCTTTGATCGCACCGGCGAACTCCGGCGAGCTCTGAAAAATCGACTGACCCAAATTTGAAATTTACTCTACTGTGATTTAACTAGTGTGGAATATAAAAGGGGAAAACCATAAGCATTGCGAGTATGGTGTTGAGCATGCCATGGCGGATCTGAAGGTGCAAACAGGACAAAGGCAACTTCGCAACCAAGACAAGAAATCAGAGTAAAGTAGTGGCGATCTATTTTCTTGCTGCGATAAATAAGTTGAGTAGATATGAAAGAGTACCGCCTATGGTGCGACACCGTGTAGGCATCTGCTGAGAATTTGACGGTGCTGCGGTAGCGATGGCTGTCGGCGGCGTGGAAGCAGATCTAGGAGGGTAGACAGTGGCGGCGGGGCGCGGTGGACGAGACGGTCGTAGGAGTGGTGCCGGCAAGGTGGACGACGGCGGGGATGAAGCGAGAGGACGGGATGCAAGGATCCCGGTCCGAAGCCGTGTATGAGAGAGGTCAATCTCTTGTAATGGACGGCGGCGTCGGGGTATCAGCTCCGACATGGTGGAGGAGGACGGTGGTGGATGGGGTGGCGGACGGCGGCGGACGGAGGAGGGTGGGGTGGAGAGGGTGTTTTGGCGCCCACGGAGTACGAATGGGGAAAAGGGAGGTAGAGAGGAAGGTGGGAACCATGTATTTAGGGCGCGCTTGTCTCAAATGCGAGGAAGTTTACAAACTTAGCCCTCGTTTCAAATTTGTACTACATCACAGCAACACTAGTCGGTCGGGGATAGGACGGTAATCTCGCATACACCGAATATTTGCCGACGAGAGTTTGTTTTTGGCGCCCACCGTGTATGAATATGAATCGGGGAGGGAGTCGATTTTGGCCGAGGACACACTATGTTTTGGCGCCCACCGTGTATGAATCCAGGTGAGAGGCGGTTACGTCACATTTGGGTGAAATTACAAACCTACCCCTATCAAAACCTATAGAAATTTAGCATATAGGCTTTGCGTGGCAGGGATAGGCAGCAGTGATTTCCATCTCGCAGATTTTGGTTCCGGGCGGTTACTGCGACTTTCCCCGCTTCGTTCAAAATTTGCAGAGTGCATGTTTACCATGCCAACTCAATTAGAATCCCGTTTGTATTCTATTTTTTTCGGGCGGGATCCATTTTCAATTGGAATTACATTCTATATACATCATTTTTTATATATACTTTCAAAAGCACAACACCATTTATACATAAATATGGTTTACAAATGTCATGATCTCAGATTCATAAGGTTGTATCCATCAATTTGGATTTTCAAATATTTGAAACCACTTTATGTTGAAATCGAATGTATGCATTCCTCGCTAACTGTCTCCAATTAATGTGCGTTTCATGCGGGTTTTTTTACTTCTCAAACATGTATAATGTGTTTCACACACGCAACATATAGTGTAATCCCGTTTAGACATTAATTGCATATAAACCATGCATTGTTTGTAATTGAAGAATCTATGGATCACCAATATTGATAAACTATATAACATTACACGTGTGCCCAAATTCAAATGAATATGCATGTTTGATACACCAATTTGCGTTATGATATTATCGATGTCGTGATCTCCAGTTTAAATATTTGAATCCCCTTTAATCCAGATATTCGTCTCATATAGCTATCACTCATGCTTATATATGACTATCTCTCTGGACCTATACGCGTTCATCGTCTCTCAGGTATCTCTCGTGCTACCTGTATGTCGACAATGATCTTTTATCTTCGTAACACACTGACGGTACTCTCTCCCTCGACCTTCATCACTCTATCCCTCTCTAAGTATATCTCGCTCCCTGCTATGTGTCTCTAACTATGATTCTCCATGTGGAATCTCTTTCTCTCACACAAACACAAAACTTTGTCTCCCGGGGTCTCATTTCTCTCTACTATTCCCATGTGTGCCACTCGCACACCCCTCATACAAAGATGTCTTTCGCTCCTTAGATATGAGAACCTATGACTCTTCCTCATCAATATTTCTTTCTCACACACAAACACAAACTCTGTCTCCCAGGGTCTCATATTTCTCCATTGTTCTCTTGTATTTCGCTCACACACACCCTCTCTCCCTAGAGATATCTTGCGTTCCCTCGTATGTCTCGCTAGCTATCACTCTCATTGTGAAATATCTTTCTCTCTCGCAGACACAAAACTCCGTCTCTCTGGATCTCATTTCTCTCTGATATCTGTTTGTATGTGACTCACATGCACCCTCTCTCTATCTCTCGCACACCCACACACATAACCCAGCCTTCTGATCCACTCGACTCCTATCTCTAACGCACACTAGCTAGCATCTTTATCTTTCTATTTATCTGTTTCTCCATCAACCTTCTTTCTCGCCCTCACTCTTGATTCCTATCACGCACACTACATATGTTTCTCTCTACATGCAGTCAAGTGCCCTCTCACACACACATATATAACTTCACCCTTTGAACAACCCGACCGTCATCTCCAACACCCAAACTAGCGGATGTCCCTATAGCTAGCATCTCCATCTCTGTATCTATCTGTAGTTTCTCCGTCAACATTTCTTTCTCACACGGAGTCTTGCTTCCTATAACCCACACTATATATGTCTCTCCATACATATGCATTTATAGGTTGGTCTCTTTTGCACAATCGTTGCGCCTCACTCCCTCTGCTCGCATAGATGCATGCTCCAGCCCACGCCACTATCTCTTGAAGACAAAAACACATGCTCAATTGTCGGGACTTCTTCCATGCATTCTCACATGCATGCATATTGTCATACCGATCCGTCTCCCCCATGTCGTTGATCTTATGACTTATGTCTTCTTTCTTCTATCTTGATCATGCGCGCGCGCACACACACACACATCCCACGTATACATGTATACCTCTCACACATGCACGTTCAAGGTCTCTATGTCTCCATACGTAGTTAATTACCCTCAATCCTAACGCCACATCGAATCGTTCTCCTCTTTTGTGCACATAACTTCTGCCTGGATGGGTAAAACACACACTCACACTTAACAATCTCCTTATAGCTACCCCCGCCTCTCACTCTTCCCCTATATCCCCGAAACCAATAAGACCATCCCTTAGTTTAATTCCCACCTACATGCACCATTGATATATAGTAGTCTTCCTCGGTGTCTCTCAAACAAACACGTTCTCTCGAAATCGACTCCTCTCACGCGCACACACCTTCTCTCCCCTCTCTATGGGCATTTTCTCTCTCGCACCCCATCGTTGGTGGCCTCTGCCATACACATCACCTCTCTATGATGAAAGCCATACACACTTAAATTATATCTGCCACAGAGGACCCCGCGACACACACACACACACACGCACGCACCCACCCCCCAACACACACTAAGACTCCATCTCTCTCTCTCTCTCACACACACAAACACACACACACGCAAGCACACACGCCCCCCACACACACTAAGACTCCATCTCTCTCCCTCTCACACACACAAACTAAGACTCCATCTCTCTCTCTCTCTCCTCTCTCTCACACACACACACACTAAGACTCCATCTCACACACACATGCTCTAGGTGGAGCATTTGTTCCTACCACCCTTCATCCAACCTTACCCGTATGATAAACAATCACCTTTATTTACTTGCATAACATGGACAAATTCCACTTTACTTTAGTAGTCAGCAAACTTATCATCTGTACCCTTATAAAAAACGAGTTGGTGGTGATGGTGTGCCTGCCATCTTGTAATATAGACCGTATGATCTATATCTGAGGATAGAAAGCTAACTATGATAATTTTACAAAAGATACCGGCACCTCTCTCCACATCATTATCTCTCGCAACCTCATTGCTCAGCAATTAAAAAGGAATAAGTCTCTAGAACAATCTAGCATGCATGGTGGCTGCTGCCGCCTGCCGGCACCGTCCATCCCCATGCCTCCACCCATTCCGACCACCAGTCACCACCACGCTCCACTCCTCCTCACCTTATCTCTCATCTTTTATTTTTTCGATGACATTCTCAAGATACCAGTTTTCCGATAAAATTCTTGAGATATCACTAGTTTTTACACATGGGACTACTCCTGCATGGGTCAATCACAACAGGTGTTCTGTAAAAAAATGCATATTGATGTTCCGTGCAATGCACGAGAATCTTTCTTGTAATTATATAACGCAAATCACGAGCAGGAAGTGACATTTTTTTGACACAACCACGTTAACATGGCCACGTAAATCACTAGCTAAAGTAAATACCATTATACTTATATCCCGATGCAAAAGGTTGAGTACATGTCCGAAGAGTAGAGTCGCACACACGCACTCTGTCTCTCAAAATCTCTCTCTCACACACACCAGTTACGTAATGCCACTTAAGCAGACACGTATGTTACAATTTGTGCACCCGCGGGTACATGTGATGCTGCGCATTTATTTAAGCTGGAAGGCGAACCCAAACAGTAGCTGCATTCATTCCCCTCCCGCCGTCTCTTCTCTAGTCGTCGTCGCCCGGTAGCCATGGGCCGGCCGAAGGTAACAACATACGCCATACTCCCGTCGGAGCGGCACTTTAATATGGAAATTTTAGTGGTCATGCATGCATCTTTTTGTGCTAGCACTCCTATACTCCCTCCGGTCCTTTTTAGTTCGCATATAAGATTTGACTGAAGTCAAGCGTCGTAAAGTTTGACCAACTTTATATAAAAAAGTATCAACAGTCACAATCTGAAATCAATACAAATAGATGTGTGATGACTTAAATTTTCATATTGTATAACTTTAGCATGACAGATATTGATATTTTTTCATATAAATACGGTCAAACTTTGTGAAGTTTGACTTCAGAGAATTCTAACATGCAGAGTACAAAGGACCGGAGGGAGTATAAGGGTTGACCGGTCGCTTCCCGCGGACGTGCGCGGGCGGTGGAAGAGGAAGGAGAAGGGAAGCGGGCTATGGAGTAATGTTTTTTACCACAATTTCTTAGGAAACTGAGTGCAATAATTGAGTAGTTTTGCAAACTACCAGTACTGCACCTGAAATAGTTCAAAACCTATACTCCCTTGCCAGCGCGCGCTTCCCGCATGAAACGGTCAGCGTCCCCCTGGAGCGGCAGTGCCGCATTAATGCCCGGCCAGAGCGGAGGCGACCTCTCACTGGCACCGGCTTTGAAGTGGCGCAACGGCCGAGAGAGCGCTGCTTCCCGGTGCACGCGACTGCTCCGCGTCGAGACTGGCCATAGGCCCTATTTGGATCCATGGGTTAGAGTTAGTTTGAGCTAGTTGGGGCTCAAATAGCCCTAAACTATCCAAGCATGAGGGTTTAAATTGGAGCAAGTTGCACCGAACCCACCAAAAAAACTATCCCACCCAAGAGGTGCTAACTGGAGATAGTTCTCATTAGGACCACTGAAAAATCACTTTTCTCTCTCCATGAAGTGCATTTATTGTCAATCTAACCCTGTCACCCAAACACCTCTTTGGCTACAGTTAGTTCAGGGTTAGTCATGAGTTAGTCTAACCTCTAGCTAAGTTAGAGTATCAAACAGGAGCAGTATAGGACATGCATGTTGCTCAAAGCATACATGCAAATTCGTACGTGAAAGGATTTTTTATTTTTGAAAACAGAACGTGAAAGGAATTTTTTTAGAATGCTCTTGGCATGTCGCTAACATGTGATAGTTAACCGACCTCAATAGACGGCAGAAACGCCAGCCCGCCGCACTTTGATAGAGACGAGGAGGGAGAAGTGATATAGGCTGCTGGATTACTAGAGATAGGTGTCGCACGGAAGCCAAGAAATATGGTGATACCGTGGGTTAGCCATGTACTAGTATGATACTACACTGGGCTGCCGTGTTTCGTACTCTTCCAGTCCACTGTGGAGATGATTGGTTAATTTTATACCGCTGAATAATATTAAATATTATGAGTGCAGACGCTCCACCACGAGGTTCCTTGCTCCTTCTCGGTCGTCCGGAATCTATGTTCTTCCACTCTATTTTTTTACGTGAGCTTTGTTCATCCTTTTGCCAACATGCAAGACATCTAGCATCAAGGTGCACGTGTGATGCAAGGATAGTTCAATCTATATGAAGAACACGTGGGACTAGAACTACGAGATAAACATGTACCCAGGAGTGGACGTACGGACCTGAGTAATGTAGCGTAGTAAGTGAAGTAGAAAGGCACAAATGGTATGAACATGCGCGGCATATAGGGTGTGTTTGGTTGCGTTCTCGTCTCAGCATAGTTGTTCCCTCTTCATGCATGCTCAACTCAATACCCCTCTTCATGCATGCTTCTAGTGTATTTTTGCTAAACTAGTGTGGACTCATGCACCCTCCATACACTCTACCAAACACCCAAAAGTAGGTCGAGAAGGGAACTCTTGGGAGGCATTTGTCTCTTACTACGTACTACCACTAAATGTTGTATGTGCAATGCACGGTGATGTTATGGAGTACGTGCCTAAGTACTCTACTACTACTACTATATTAGTTGGAGGCACATATTAACTTTTATATTTGTTTATGTGTACGCCCCGAGACCTTCCAACTAGACGTGTCTTTGTCTCCAGGTCGCACTTTGTATCGTTCATACCACTAAGTACTACTACGTGTGGTCTCCGACCCAGAAGTGGAAGAAGTGGAGACGCTCTACCACGCTGTTTTTTATGCTGGGCTCTACCACACTGTTCATGTCCCACTCCTTTCACTGACGTGTGGGACATCCAGCACGTGCCGTGTTTGGCACCCTTCGTCGTAAGAGTTGAAACGCTAGCATTCATCAGAAATAAAAAATAATTATAAATCAGCAGTGATACTATTTTTTGCGAACCAATCAGCAGTGATACTATACCACGCGGTTTCCTTGCTCCTCGATATCGGAAAGAATACTTCTGTTCGCCAACATGTGGGACGTCGACCATCTTGGTCCACTTGCCATGCACGTAGAACTCCAAGGGAGTCACCCAGGTTGTCGCGCTGCAGTAACAATGACTAATGAGCCGTCAAATCACAACCCCACTTCCCACTTTGAAGTTGCTTGGACGAAGGAACCATCATGACTTCGTTGAATTCCGCTTCTTGAAGAAAACTACTGTACCAGCAGTACTGCTAGCTACAGTAGTTACTCCAACAGAGGCCTCCTTTCGTTCATAGGATAGGAATATAAAAATCATAGGAAGTGAGATGACATGCATGCCAATTCCTATAGAGAAAGATATGCCATTTGATGCTTAGGATAGAAATTTTTCCATTTAGTCTAGGCCAATGTACTGGTAATTTGCTCTAAAAACTACAGTAGTAACTAGTAGTATTGGTACATGCTCGTACTCAGACACACACACACACACACACACTAACTACTAGTACTACTACTTCTCACATGCTGGCCAGACACTGTCGTTCTCCTTCCCGGCTTTGTCGGCGACACCCCACCATGCTTGGATCTCCGCCGACCTCTTCGTAGCAGCGCGTGCGTCCTTTTCTTTCTTGCGGCGGCGGGCCTCTCTTTTCTTGAGTGCTTTCTGACTTTTCCGCTCCCTCTGTGTGGCTTTGACCGCCTCTTGCTCTACCGCCCATTCGACCTTGGCATCTTCAAATTCCTCCCACATAGTTGTGAGGTCGCGAGCGGCGATGAACTCAGCACGGTGGGATGCCATCCCTTCCCTACCATTTTGTGTGCGGTTGTGGGCGGCGAGGAACTTGGCGCGGCGGGATGCCATCGCTGCCTTACAAGTTTGTGTGCGGTGCGGTGGCATGAACGACGCTTGGTGAGAGCTCTGGGATGGAGTGGCCGGACAACCGTATAGTGCATTGGTTTGTCAAGAGCTCAAGGACAGAAGACGAAGCAAATTTGGATTCCCCTTCAATCCTGGTCATTTATTACCGAGTAAAATGCATTGGCGGTCATCGAACTTGTCTTGATAGCTCACTTTGATCATTGTATACGAGATATGGTGATTATACGGTCACTGGCTCAGCGTATAGCTCCATATTTGTCTGGTTGACCAGTCAAACAGTCCGCATGCGCCTCATCAGCTCGTGTTCTTTATCTATCTATGTGGGCCTACCTGTCCTTGGAGAAAGAAATACTATAAAAACCAAAATTATGCTAGAGTCCAGACCGCTTCTGGAGCCCGCTCTCACCGCCCTGGCCCCTCAAGACGCCAGCTGCCCGCTGCATGCATGCATAGCAAGTAGTACTCCTTATGTGGAGGAGAGAGAGGCATTGACAAAGTCAAGGAGTGGGCTCTGTAAGAGCCCGTCTCTACACGTGCTCCTAGGTATAAAAAAATAACTCTAAAAAAGCATAAAAAACAATTGTGTCTTAAAAAAGAAAGGTAAAAAACATATGAGAGGAAATAGATAGAGAGAAAGTGAGAAAAAGCTGTAACCTGGGCATTACATGAGGAAGGAGGGAGTGGTGCACATGCCAAGTTCATTGGGCTGCCGTGTTTCACACTCCTCCGTCGTAACAGTGGAGACAATAGCTTTCATCAAAAATAAACAATGAATACTCGTTGCTCGTCCACTATATCGGAAAGAATACTTTCATTCACCGACATGTGGGACGTCGACCATCCTGGTCCACCTGCCATGCACAAAATTATCCTGGTCTACCCCGGTCATATTGCAGGCCCAACCTTTCCCACCGTAAGTTGTTCGGACGAAGAAACCATCATGACTTCGTTGAATTCCGCTTCTTCAAGAAAACTTACTGTACCCACAATACTGCTACCACATGCGAAGACTGGACGGCACTGTACCATGTCATATCACTGAAACCCACTAGGGAAAACTAGCCCGCCTAGGTCATCTATTTTGGAACAGAGGGAGTATGTCTCTACACTGCTATGATTTTGTGTTGCACGTCATATCACTGAAACCCACTAGGCCAAACTAGCCCACGTAGGTCATCGATCACTAAGCCTACAATTTTAGGAGCTAGGGCTATTGGTCGACCGACGAGGGATAAATATAAGCGTACCACGAGCTCATCAGCCCCAACGTTTCTCTTTGGTGAGTGTTTTGCATGTACTATAGCTCGCACAGTAGCTAGCCTACTAACACCAAGAATCATCAAACAAGCCCTGCTGATATGATAAACAGTTCAAACTTACATCTAATCATGCCATATATTACATCAAAAGCTGGTGAGGATACATCTGTTTCCATAACTCGGAGAGGGTTCGCATGATTCATCGCATGATTCACTATCAAACAAAAGTAGAAAGATCCGCCCACACAAGATAGTGCACTAGCCATAAGATGGTTTGATAACATGCATCGTTCTGGTAATTAAACACAGGGCAATGCAAACTACCCTGAAGGATTAGCCCGACCAACTATTTCTTGTCATCGATCTCTCGGGCAATGACCACAGCACGGACAACGGCATGGGAATCGATTTCTGGGGCGATGTCCGCAGGACTGACCGCGACATCAGAATCGATCTCTGGGGTGATGTCCACAATATGGACAGCGGCATCGAAATCGATCTCCGTGGCGATGCCAACAGGACGGGCCACGACATCGGAATCATCAAGGACGTCCACCGGCACCTGCACAACCCTAACATATTAGCAAGCACATTGCAAATAATCAAAAACCACAACTATGGTAATAAGCCATTATTTTTTACCTTGTGCAGCTCACCGGGGGATCTCATCCCTCCGGGGGCCATCTCCTCGTCCTCGATGGGGGCCATCACCTTGCCAGGGGAATACTGCTTCTCAATGGCGACTATCTCCTCAAACTCGGTCTTGAGCCTCACATAGGTGGCAATCAGAGTTCCTGGGGTAGGCACGGTGGGGCCCTTGCCGTTCTTCCAACTTCCTTTGAGGAGTTCGTCTGCCAACGTCCTCAACTCTTTGGCCAATGCTTGTTTCTTGGAGTTCTTCCTCTCCATGGGTTGGCCCGCCAACATGGTCAACTCGTTAGTCGGTGCTCACTTCCTGGAGATCGCTGTCTCCAGTGAGTTGTCCGTCGGCAACTCTTTGCCTAGTGCTCCAGGATCCATCAATGAACTGACAAACAAAAAGCAATCGAAAGGAAACCATAATCGCAATGAAAACGGGAAAAGAATAGGATGTGAGAATTGGTCAGTGCTTCGCAAAAAGAAGATTCTTGGAATGAAAATATAGCAGCATAACTGATTCGCCCACCTTTCCTTCGTTGGTATAGAAGAAAAATGGCAGCAGTGAGTAGCCTGGAGTGAGGTTTTCTTCAAGAAAGGGAAGAAAGGGCTTGAACGAGTGTTCCAGTGAAATGATGGTTGCTTCGTCCAGTCCAACTTGGAGGCCACCTTACCACTGCTGGTAAAGGTGTGGGTTTTGTGATATGACGGGTCATGACGGCCACACCGGGGTTACAGGTGAGTCTCGACTGTAGCACCTCGATGTGATTTGGTGGATGGCACGCAGGCCCGGATGCTT
Source organism: Triticum dicoccoides (assembly GCF_002162155.2). NCBI lineage: Eukaryota > Viridiplantae > Streptophyta > Magnoliopsida > Poales > Poaceae > Triticum > Triticum dicoccoides. The sequence continues at coordinate 140,015,431 of NC_041380.1, forward strand.
TGAAATGTCCCGCGTGTAGATAGAGCGGCTAGTCATATAGGAGTGCTCAATATTGTGCACCACGACCAAGGCGGAGAGGAAAATGAGATAACTATGTAATTAATGCATGAGTTTAATTAGGGTAGTTTTGTAAAGTACGAGATACATTCCTCCAATCGCAAAATGCCTTGGTTCATGAGATTTGAGATTTGAGCCCTATAAACCGGAAGGGAGGGAGTACTGCACACGGTGTAGTCTAGTCACTTGTTGAAATCTCTAGAAAGGCAAATACTCCTTTCCGGTTTACAAGGCTATGCTACTCCCTCCGTCTAGGTGTTTAAGTCATCTTAGGCTAGCCATAGTGGGAGTAACTTAGCTAGTAACATAGCGCACTCCAAGAATTTTTTGCTTATGTGGCAAGTAATTAATGAGAGGTGGTAACATAATATTTTACTATAACATAGCGCTTTTCAAGATAAGATGAGTCTACAAGCTAATAAATGAAGCCATCTAAAATACTACTATTATGTTACTTTGCATTATGAAGGTAGTAATTTAGGCTAGTGTCATATGCATGACAGTAGTCTAAGTTACTCCCCACTATGACCAGCCTTACGAAAACCAAATAGTCCCAAAACACTTAGGTGCGGTGCATTAACTTCTACCTTGTTTCTTGTTTCTTGACATATCAACCAATAAGAGATGAGAGGTGTGCATGCTTTTAATGACTTGCAATGGCTAGTTCATTGCATGCAATGCTATTAATTAGCAAATAAACATTGGTGACCCCAAGAGGAAACGGTGCTAAGCGCGTGGACCTATGCAAAATGAGTATCAACCAATGGATAATGGAGTTTAATTGTTAAACAATAGCAATTTTGTCTGATGCAAGAGCCTGGCTAGTACTCCAAGGAACCGCACCACGCGAGCGTTCGCAACTGCCATGTTCGGGTTGCGCTTGGCTCTTCGCCTCTTCAAGAAGACGAACAATAATGATTACTCCTACTTCTACAGTATCGAATGCACTGCTGCATGTCCGTCCACCTCGTGCGGGAGGGATAGTGAAAGCTTCAACTTACTGCTCCTACCTTTGCGTCCATGATAGGTGGGCCCAACAGGTGGTTGGCCCTCCTGTCATGCAGCCAAAGGCAGGTGCAGTTAAGGCACCGGAGCTCAGTCCGCGAGGGAGAGGGCGTTGTAGTAATGAAATTTCTTGGTCTTGTACGAGTTGACGAAGATAGGGGTTGCTTGCTTGCTAGGGTTTCTCACTACGTATGTATAGGCTGGAGCCTCCGCGCTTGCTTGCTAGGGTTGCTCTATTCACACACTCTCATCCTCTCTTAAACAAGATAGGGGTAGTAACACCGTCTTTCTCCCTTCAAAAAACACTAGCTTTCTATCCTCACCGCTGGTTACAGATCCGGACGTATCCCCCGCCGCCGGTGAAGGGGAGGAGGGGCAGCGTTTAGGCCATCGTCGACAGCGAGGGAGGAAACCCATTGCCGGCCGCACAGTTATCTCTGGCCGAGTGCCGGCACAGGAGGTCCTCCGATCCCTTCGTTGTTGCCTGTGGGCGGATCCGGCCTCCCACCGCCCACCTATCCATATCCCGACGACCTTCAGGTATATCTTCGTTCGAAACATCCTTAGCTCTAGTTCCCCAGCTCACTACGTCGCTGCATGTGCATCATTTTCAACCTCTCAGCCCCTCTCGATCGGATGGTCCAACGTCACATATTTTTTTCTTCTATTGTTAGAGGTAAAGCTACTTCATCGAGTCGAATCTTGTACTCCCTCCGTCCAAAAATACTTGTCATTGAAATGGATGTATCTAGATGTATTTTAGTTCTAGACACATCCATTTTGATGACAAGTAATTTCGGACGGAGGGAGTACTTGGTTCAAACAAGAAATAAAGTGGGGTGGGGGAATTTAGTATGTACATCCAGTGGCGGAGCTAGCACAGGATCATTGGGAGGGGCAATGGCAAAATATGGCTTTATGAAGGGGTAAAAGTCCCTATTTTTCTCAATCTATGCCATCTTAAAAAAATTCTTCACAAAAGCTACCAGGTTTGGAGGGGGCCACAACCCCCTTAGCCATACACATAGCTCCACTTATGTGTACATCGGACTTGGTACAAACAGGAAGGAAAGGGGGTGAAAGTAGTACAGACTGGTCATCCAACCGGTCTCTTGGTCGAAAAGGGAAATATAGGGGTAACGCTGTACACAGTGGTATGACCAGGACTAGATTTGCTATCCACACATAGGACTAGGTGGCTAGAGTGAACAAAAATGGGACCAACCCAGATATGTTTCTTGGATGTTTGTTTCTCGGGGCAACAAACTATGAATCACCACTTTATGCCCCTGTTTACGTACATGGTGCTGGACTGCTGGTGCACCCACTGTTATAAGCCATGACAAGTTTAGCCAAATGTTTTTGCCTGTAATTGTTTGAGACTCTGACTGTTTCCTCTGTGCCTTTTTGTGCAAACAGGGATATCCAATTCACTTGGTCGCTGTTGTGACCTTTTGGTGCACTGCACAAAACTCTTCTTAAAAGAAGTGACTTTTGTGCTGTTTAACTGGAATGTCAGAATGGAACAGTTGGTTCATTTTGGTGGAACTGCACAAAGGGAGATCTGTGTTCCAATCCTCATCATCCATATTGGCGCCATAACCTTCCTTTAGGTAAGAATGATATTTAATGCATGTGTTCATCTCTATTTTCCGACTGCCATGAGAAAATAATGCTGTTTTTTACTAGTACACTTGTACTCCCTCACTGACAAAACCAATTCTGAATTAGAAGGCCAATCATGTACTTGGGTTCACCAACTGGTGAGGAGAAAGAGAAATAGAGCATGAAGGGGAAGAAGAAGAAGAATAAATAGTGCCAAGGCGATCTTGCTGAAGCCAGAGGCCTCAGTCGAGGCCATTCAAGGGCTCCGGCAACGACTACCTTACATGTGAGACGATCCTCCAGGGAGCCCTTCCACTTCTGCTGTCTCACTTAATTAATTAGGAGTACTTAAGTACCAATAATTTATTACTGCCTAATTTTCCTGTTGGAGTTAAACAAATCTTTAGTAGGACCCTATGCTGAATCATGTACGTGTGTATGTTTGTCTATGGAGGTGAATCATGTGGTGGAGCAGGGAGGGAATATTATTAGTGTCATGACATAATAGTGCTACTGTTTTGCATGTCTATTTATTGCCATTGGTTCAATGAGGCAATGTTTTGCGTATTGTCCATCATGAATTTGATGCTACTGGTTGAGTAATATGCTAATGTCTTCCTATCCTTTCTCACTAAGCTAATGAAGGTTTCACCTTGTTCCTACTTGTGCAAACAGGGATCCTGTTGTGCCAATCATACATTAAATGGAACTACACAAGACAATACAATGAACTGTATCACAGCCAGTGCTTTAATTCTGCTGGAAGTTCTTGATAATCTTTCAATATAATCTCAGCACTGGTAAACAAGAGTGATTTCAACCATACATTTGAAGTGCACAAAAATATATACTATTGTGTGATTCCAGTGAGTGCTTTATCATCTCTTATGGGACTACATGAATAAGCTTTTTTTCTCAGGTTGGTACAGACCTAAGGCCTTCATCCATATTAGTTTGCTGTCATCTCTATTTGTATCGTGCTACTGTCATGAGAAACTCATTTATCTTTGCACGTTAAAGTTTTGCAACCTATGATAAATGGCAATGCTTTGAGTGTTGAGTTGAGCTAATTGGCACTGATTAAATAAACTAATACCTCTCTTTTAAGCAAGACTACTATGTTGCTAACTTTACCCATTAAGATAATGAGGGTGCTTCTATTTGTTAGTGTATGTTTCATAAACTAGTCCCACCATTACAGTAATCTCACTCTCTCAATATATGTGCCAACAAGGATGCTCGATTTTGGTGGAACTGCACAAAAACTTTGGGTGCTTCATTGCCTCGACAGCTTCCATCCTTTCCTGTCAGTTGCTAAACTCCGCATGCTTTCTTCCTTTGCTGTCAGTCGCTTGGCTTATCTCGGCTTCCAGTCAAAGGAAATAGTAATTGATATGCTACCTCACACAGGTTGGTACTGGTCTTTATCCTGATTATTGTGCCTGTCATATGTATTGGTAATTTGGTATTGTGCTACTATTTGCCGATTTCATAAAGGAGTAATTTGGAGCCTGAACTCGCAGGAAAATCATTACATCGGGTGATTTCAGTAAAACTGCACAAAATGATCAGATGGACAGGTACTTATGCTGCTGCTATGTACTCCAAAGTTCACTCAGACAAGCATCGATGTTGACAAGAAGTTCCTATATTCATTCGAGTATCAACCGGCGTCAACCAATTTTCAAACTCCAAGTGTTAGGAGATTGAACGCCAAAAATATTTCTTGGTGCATAGCCCAGAAAAACGCAGTCCAGTCTTTGGTCCCAACTTGTGCCTTTTGGTTATCGGCACATATGGTAGCGAACTATATGGCATGGAGTCTAAAGATTCCAGACAAGTTGGTTGACGCATATATTCATCTGGCACTTAATCAGTCTGCACACCAAGGATGCTCCATTTCAGTTGAACTACACAAAAAATTAGGGTGGTTCATTTTCCCAACCGCCTCCTTTCTCGTCTTCAGTGTAGAATTTTTGCGAGATACATGACCAAGATAACCTAGTAAACTGGTTGGATGAAAGTAGTGGCCAAGTTGCTCAAACCTCCCTGGGCACGAGGCCACTATTTGAGGATAAACCTACAAGCAAAGTTCAGATTGTCTGTGCTGCCTCTTATGTACTTGAAAGTTTACTCGTACAAGAACTAATTTTAGCAAGAAGTACCTCCGATTTAACACCATTTACCAGTCTGTACCCTAGGTAATTAAAGTTCGTCCATGGATCATATTGGCTGTGATCTCAATCATTTGGATGCATAAACATACTGAACATGCGTATATCTGAATCTTTTTGTAAATTATGTATGAATATTGTCGTGTGATCTATCAATCATTTGGATGCATAGATATGCTGAGCTTGTGTATATATGAATCTTGAGTTGTTGATTGTGAATGTTGGCTATGGATATGAACGTGTCCTATGAACTTGAGTTTGATATGAATGTTTACCTTTTCTGTTGTATTTGTGTGTGAACTTGTTAGTATGCCTACTGTGCGGTATAAAACACATGTCTCTTATAAAATTAATGCCATGTCCAATTTATGTTTTCCCTTCTAACCACCGCGGTTGTGCTACCGCGCACCCGAACCAGTGAAGTTTCCCACTCTCTCCATCTGTGACTCCACAGCAACTTAATAAATAGTAACGTCTTCGGTTTTAGCCCGGTTTTCCATAGATTAACCAGGCAATTCTCTTCTTCTTAATTAATCAACGAGGCAATTCTTTTGCCTCCATTTCGAAAAAAAATTAGTAACGTCTAACTGAGCCAGTTAGTTAGATGCGTACACTTGGTGTAGTAGGATCTTTATTTAGTTTGATGCATACACTTGTTCTTTTTTGGTAGCCCTTTTGTAATGATGGCTGATGTTTGGTTTGGAAGAGAGAGCTGCCTCTTCACTCTTCTGGCCTGCTTACTGCTTCTGTTGCACCCCCAGCCCTGGTTGCTGCTGCTGCTGTTTTCAATGTACAATCAGTAGTATATTTCGTCTGTTGGTTGAATAAATGTGTTGTTAGAACGACAAACACAAAGTTTTGGAAGTTGTTGCACGGTTCGATCCTTTAGTGCCCCGTACCGTACATAGCGCATACTATTTATCATATGGAACACATTTTTTTAAACTCAGAACACATTTTCCACTTGTTGATAACATGCAGCCCACTGATGAAGGCCCAATAGAGAAGCCCATAATTAACTGGAAGGGAGGCTCTCACATGAATCCGGCCCAGATACATGGTCATGGTCCCCTAAACATAAATAAGTAAATAAATAAATAAAGCTAAATGCTCATGCACCAGTTCTTTGGGAAAATAGGTAGCCCGGTATTTCTTTTTGAAGAATACCCAAGCTAGGCCTATTTGTTTTTTCCGAATTACTGGGCTGCAAATCTTTCAAGACGAGGGGGGATGCATTCCGGCCTGGCTTAAGAGTATGGTCAATGTCTGTTAAAAGTAATATCAAAAGGATTTGAAAATTCCAAAAAAATTATAGCAAATGGGATATAAGTTTCTTTTTTTGTTTTTGTTCTTCACTGATATCTTATACGTATTTAATTGGATTTAACATGACATAGTACTAATTTATTTTTAAATTTGTTTTAGTATGGCTATTAATTTTTGGATTAAGAATATTTCGTTCCCCAGCAAAAAATTGCGAATTTTCAAAATTTCCCACATATTTAGTTAATTTTTTGACCCTGGTACTAACCAGAAAATCGCCAGCAATTCTAAAAATGGAAAACGGGCTGCGATAAATTCCATATGAATTATAAAATGAGTAAAAATTATAAAAATAATAGCAAATGGGCTGTACACGCCACAGATTTCGAGGCTGACTTGTTTACGCAAGGCTTTGTTAGTTAACGCATGATTCTAGCAGCAGTTAGTGTTGGATGTCCATCCAACGACCGACGTGCTTCTTCAATCTCTGATCATCCTGCTCCAGCCGCCTAAACTAGCGCCGGCGGGACTGCCTGCTCCCTCCTCTTGTGGCCCGTTGTGATGCCGCGCAGGCTTCCCCAGCCCACCCTACTCCCTCCGCTGGCCTGGCCGCACGCAATCAACTACCTCCTTATTACATGAAAAAATGATTCCTCCCACTGACATCTGGGGCGCATCGGTTGGGAGGCTGACCTGTGGGCCTACTAAGTTGACGTGTACGCAGGGCTTGTCAACTTAGTCAACAAACGATTCTAGCAGCAGTAACCGTTGGATTTGAATCAAATGGTCCTGCTGCTTCTTCAATCGCTGCTCTTCTTGCACCAGCCACCCAAACCAGCGCCGGGGGAGACCGCCTGCTCCTCCCTCCAGTGGCCGGCTGTGCTACCGATGAGGCTTCATCGCCCCCTACCACTCCCACCGCTAGCCAGGCCATGCGGCGACGGCAGCCCCACACCGCAGTCGAACCAGTGAACCTTCGTACTCCTCTCCGCGTGGGCATCCACTGTCGCGTCTTCCCCGGCTCCGTGTCGTCCCCTTCCTAGGCCTCGCCGTCGTCCACCGCCTTGGTGCTCTCGGCGCGGCGTGGTCAACGTGGTCAACGACATTCCATCGGAAGAGTACTGTACATGGAGAGGCTGACAGCTGGGTCCACGGCCATAGCCCAGTTTTTTTTGTGATTTGCCAAGTAAGTCGCTTTGTCAGGCCTGTTGGGCTGCAAATCTTTCAAGACGAGGAGAGCTTTCATTCGGCTGGCCGAGAAAATGGCCCATTAGTAATGAGAAATGGGCTGTACATTTTTAAAACACATCAAACCGGCAATTAGTTTGAAATATCTTTTTTATCATTCCGAGATTTGAAATTACATTAATTTTTATGTGTGGAGAATTTGTTGGATTTTATATTGATATACATTTCTTTTTAAAATCAGTTTGAATGTGAGACGAAATTTCGGGATTAAAAATAGTTCGGACCGCACCGAAATATGCAAAATTTAGTATAATTTTTTAACCGTGGCCACAATATGGGCTGTAATGCTAACAAAAAGAATATGGGCTCCAAAAAAACCTTAATAATTAGCAAATGGGCTGTAAATTATTAGAAATAATGGCAGATGGGTTGTATGCTGTTTTCCACAGATTTGAGGCTTTCCTAAAAAAAAGGTTGACGCACAAGCAATGACTGTTGGATTGCCATCCAACGGTCATCGTGCTTCTTCAATCTCTGCTCTGATTGCTCCAGCCGCTCAAACAGGTACCGGCAGGACTGCCTGCTCCCTCCTCCCCGCGGCCGGCTCTGTTGCCGTGCAGGCCTCACCATCCCACCGTACTCCCATCGCTGGCCTAGCCATCCCTCTACTCACCCACACCTGCTGTTATTCTCCAGCGATGGCAGACAAACCAGTAAACCCTCGTACAGTCGTACTACCCTCCACATGGCAAACAACTACCGAGTCTTCCCTGCCTCCATGTCGTTCCCTTCCTAGGCCTCGCCGTCGTCCACCGCCCTGGTGCTCTCGGTGCGGCCTGGTCAACGTGGTCAACGAGCGACATGCATCTGAAGTGGACTGTACGTGGAGAGGATGACAGCTGGGTCCATGGCTGCACGCAATGAAATGCCTCCGTATTACGCGCAAAATAATGATTCCTCCACCTTATATCAGGGACCCACCAAAAGGGCCTCTGTATTTCGCGAAAGAAACATTACCGCCGCTGACAGCTCGGACCCACCAGCTATATCTTCGCACGCTAGGAAGTGCCTCCTCATTACGCTAAAAAAATGAATACCCCCTGCTAGCTGGGACCCACCTTGGTGGGAGGTTGACCTGTGGGCCTACTAAGTTGACGGGGACGGAGGGCTTTGGTAACTTAGTTAATATGCATGATTCTAGCTCCAGTGACCGTACGATGTCCATCCAACGGCCGTAGTGCTTCTTCAACCTCTGGTCTTCTTGCTCTAGCCGCCCAAACCAGCGCCGGTCGTGCCTCGTGCTCCTACCTCCCGTGGCCGGCTGCGATGCGGCAGAGGCCTCACCGCCCCCTACTACTCCAACCGCTGGCCAGGCCATCCCTCTACTCACCCACACCCCCTGTTATTCTGCGGCGACGACAGCCTCACACCGCAGCAAACCAGTGAACCCTTGTACTCCTCTACATGTGGGCATCCACTGCCACGTCTTCCCCGGCTCCGTGTCGTCCCCTTCCTAGGCCTCGCCATTGTCCATCGCCCTGGTGCTCTCGGCGCGGCGTGGTCAACGTGGTCAAGGAACGGCTTCCATCGGACGTGGACTGTACGTGGAGAGGCTGACAGCTGGGTCCACGGCCGCAGCAAGGAAGTGCCTCCTTATTACGTGCAAAATAATTATTCTTCCACCTGACAGCGGGACCCACCGGACGGGCCATCGTATTTCACGAAAAAAACATTTCCCCCTGACTGCTGGGACCCACCAGCTACATCTTCGCACGCAAGGAAGTCCGTCCAGGCAAAAAAAGAAGAAAAAACGATTCGCCCACTGACAGCTGGGACAGACCAGCTACATCTTTGCAGGCAAGGAAGTGCCTGACAGTCCGGACCCACCTGGTCGAAGCATACGTAGCGTTGTCATTCTGGTCTCGAACGTGTACGTACATACTGGTCGATGTAGAGGCGCGCACGTGTCGTAGTAGAGGCGCGCACGTAGCATTTACACGTACGTACAACGGCCAGGGTGCAAGAAAGAAAATACAGCCACATATGTGTACGTACGGGCGGGGTCTCGAACGCCTACTCGCGCATACGTATGGCCAGGGCTCGTGTACATGGCTGGGTCGGAACGGAGAAACAACATCATCCTCGTGTTCATGGGGAGGCAACGGAATGCGTCGTGTTCATGGGGAGGCAACAGAATGCGTCGTGTTCATCGGAAGGGCCTGTACAGAACAGGTGATGGAAACGAGGCCTGGCGTACCGCAGAACGGAGGAAACGGCTTTGTGTTCGACCGGCCACGTTTAAAATGGGATCCTGTTCATCGGGAGGGGTCTGGCGTACCTCAAAACGGAGGAAACGGACCTCCTGTGGTCGAAACGGGGGTCCTGTTGATCGGGAGGGGTGTGGCGGACCGCAAAACGGACGAAACGGACTTGTGTTGGAGCGCTACGGTCGAAACGGGGGTCCTGTTCATTGGGAGGGGTGTGGCATACCGCAAAGCGGGACTCCACGGGATACTGTTCATCTCCACCGTCGACCCCCTCCAGCCTCCACGAGCTACTGTTCATCCACCATCGACATCCTCCAGCCTCCACCTGCGACTGTTCATCCACGGGCTCCTGTTCATCCAGCCTCCACCGCGCGCTACTCCACCTGCTACTGTTCAACCAGCCCTCTCCACGGGCTCCTGTTCAACCACCCCTCCACGGGCTACTGTTCATCCTGCCCTCCACCGTCTACTGTTCATCCTGCCCTCCACGGGGTGGTCCTGTTCATCCAGCCCCAACCGGCTCGATCGATCGGGGTCCTGTTCATCCAGAGGCAACACCACGGGGTCCTGTTCATCCACCCCCATCGGGAACTGTTCATCCAACCC
>NC_041380.1:140025923-140051658 GCF_002162155.2 Triticum dicoccoides
TCCAGAGGCAGCATCGATCGGCTTTAGTTAGCAGCAGTAGCGAAGGAATCGCTCGATCGGGTTCCGTTAACAGCCATCGATCGATCGCTCGGGTTCAGTAACGCGTAGCCTGCAGTGCAATCGCTCGGGTTTAGTTAGAGCCCAACGCCTCGCTCGGGTTCAGTTAGAGCCAACGCCTCACACACACACACGTACGTGTACGAGAGAAACGCGAATCGCTCGGCCCCCGACCTCCCACCGTAACCGGGAACTCCCCGAAATTTTCCTCCCCCTCACTTCTACCATGGTTTTTTCCGTCATGGACGACCCAAAGAATGTCATGCAGCTGCGTCTCCAGCCCGCCCAAGACGAAAAGTCCATCTTCTGTCATGATTTTTTGTCATAGAAGTAGGAGCCCACCACATCTATGATGATACCGGGTTTTGTCACAATTATCGTCATAGAAGTGTCATATGTATGACAGAAAAAAATTTGTTCGGCCCAAAATGTCACGGATGTGTCTTTTTTTGTAGTGACAACGCTCTCGTTGGGTTCGGGAGTAGGGACGACCTGCCCTCGGGTGGGCAGCCTATGCGAAATTTCGGCGATCAGATATCTGGCCTCCCTCAACTTCTTGATGTCCTCCATGACGGAGGAAGGTATCCATCAACCTTGAAGGTTGGATCCGGACATGGTTGAAGGTCCAAAGCACCTGACCTGAGCTTTGGGTGTTAGAACTCGAGGCGGGGGAAGGATTCGATTGAGCGCGGTAGGGAAAAATGAAAAGGCCTTGTCCCCTTTATAAAGAGGGTGAATATCGAGCGTCCTCCTCTTGGTCGTTTGGGACTTGCCTAAGATCTAGGAGTCATACCAATAGGCACGGTTGGGTTACCCACGTTTGTATTGATGAGAATCATGTGATAAGGGGTACACGATCTCTGCTTTTCCAAGACGTGTCAAGAAAACTGCCTCGCATTATGTGCGGAGCTGGTTGTGAAAAACGGTTCGAATAATGACCGGGCCATGGCGTGATGTCATGCTGTCAAAACGTGTCAGCAGGTTAGATTTGTGGAAATATTATTCTCTCTACGGTGGTATGTGGAACTTATTTTGCAGGGTCGGACACTATCCTTGTATTCAAAATCTTCCATGGTGTATTCGAAGGAGGAACCCGCCTTGCAATGCCGAGGACAAACTGCGCGCTGGACTCTTCATCATTGAAGCCTAGTTCAGGGGCTACTGAGGGAGTCCTGGATTAGGGGGTCTCCGGACAGCAGGACTATATCCTTTGGCCAGACTGTTGGACTATGAAGATACGAGATTGAAGACTTCTTCCCGTGTCCGGATGGGACTCTACCTTGCGTGGAAGGCAAGCTAGGGAATACGGATATGTATATCTCCTCCTTTGTAACCGACCTTGTGTAACCCTATCCCCCTCCGGTGTCTATATAAACCGGAGGGTTTTAGTCCATAGGACAACATACAATTATACCATAGGCTAGCTTCTAGGGTTTAGCCTCTTTGATCTCGTGGTAGATCAACTCTTGTAATACTCATATCATCAAGAACAATCAAGTAGGACGTAGGGTATTACCTCCATCAAGAGGGCCCGAACCTGGGTAAACATCGTGTCCCCTGCCTCCTGTTACCATCTGCCTTAAACGCACAGTTCAGGACCCCCTACCCGAGATCCATCGGTTTTGACACCGACACCATGTATGGCCCATGATATCTTTCGGCCCATACGAGGCCATTTATATCTCTTGGCCCATTAATGGCCCATGGTGAATTTGGCCCGCAATGAACAGTGTGCCGCTTTATACCCATTAACGGCCCATTATTCCATTGGGCCGTTTCCAACCCCTGTTATCTTTCGGCCTTCACAGGGACAATTTATTCTTGGGCTTATTTCTAGCATTTGGTTACTTACGGCCCGTTACTGGCCTTTTCTGCTTGTGGGCCAAATTCAGCCCATGGTTACGATCGGCCCGTTTGCGGCCCGTTAATCCTTTGGGACATTTTCGTAGCATCATCAAATACGACCGATTAATGACGACCCATTATGGTCAGCCCATGAACGGATGATTTCCAAATCTAGCCCGTTTACGGCCCATAATGCGGTCTGTTATTGACCCATGTTTGGCTGATTGATCATATGACCCGTAGAAGGCCCATTGATGCTACGACCCGTAGAAGGCCCATTGTTTCTACGACCCTTAGAAGGCCCATTGTTTCTACGGCCTGTAGGAGGCCCATGGTAACTACAGTAAATATATAGCCCATGGTTATTCTGGCCTAGTTTTAAAAAATTGGTTATTGCGGCCACGAGCAAACCACAGAAAAAGAACTGCACTGACTACAAGCAAACAAATAAACAAGACAACAAGGAAATAAATAAGTAAGCAACTTACGCTAGGCTATCATGGCTATTACACATATTACATCCACTGGGCAACAAAGTTCGCCACCAGTGCAAATATAGGGAACAAAGCAAATATAGGGAACAAAGTTGGCGACCAGTGCAAATAAACACCGCAGCAAAACAAGTCCAGAACTTAAACCACTTCAGAAGAGCTCAAGAAACAATATCCTGGGTACCCATAATGCTGGCAAGATGCTTAGCAAGCTTATTAACTTTCTCTTGTTTGGCGCTTAAATCCTCCAACACTTGTTGTCGCACCAGAAAGTATGCATCTGAATTCTGCAATGACTTCCTCAGTCCTTTGGCTTCATGTCGCATAATATCTGATCGATGTATTTCAACTTGAAGTTGAGACTCAAGAAGCCGAACTGATTCAGGCAGCGAGTTCGAAGAGCTGGTGCCAGCAGTAGTAGCCAGTAACTTGAACACTACATCAAGATAGGACTTTGGGGTTGTGTCAGTGTCTTTAATATAGATTTTATCAGCTTTCTTGGAGACCAACAGGGATGTCTCACTATCTTGAACCTTATCTGCATTACTTCCTTTACCATTGCATAATGGGGTCCTCTTCTCCAATATTTTATCCGCGTTCTAAAAGAGAAACAAACAATGACATCACAGGTTTACCATGTTGTATATGAAACTCATTTTGGTAAACCAGTTCAGTAGTAAGGTGGACATGATAATAGCATGAAACAAACATATATCTATGTTGTATGGTCACTGTATGGTCTATATCATTCTAGTTTATGTTGCCAAATCAAGATAGAGACAGTTTGAATCATATCTATTTAAGACAAAGCAGCATAGACAGAGTATAAGTGTGGGAAACTACACAACAATAACAACACTTGTAATGTGCATGGCATGAGAACAAACTATTTATTGATACGTCTCTAACGTATCTATAATTTTTGATTGCTCCATGCTATATTATCTACTGTTTTGGACATTATTCAGCTTTATTATCCACTTTTATATTATTTTTGGGATTAACCTATTAACCGGAGGCCCATCCCAGAATTGTTGTTTTTTGCCTGTTTTAGGGTTTCGAAGAAAAGGAATATCAAACGGAATGAAACCTTCGGGAACGTGATTTTCTCAAGGAACAAGACCAGGGAGACTTAGACCCTACGCCAAGAAAGAAAAGAGGAGGCCACGAGGTAGGGGGGCGCGCCTACCCCCCTAGGCGCGCCCTCCACCCTCGTGGGCCCCCTGTTGCTCCACCGACGTGCTCCTTCCTCCTATATATACTTATGTACCCCCAAACGATTAGATACAGAGCCAAAAACCTAATTCCACCACCGCAACTTTTTGTATCCACGAGATCCCATCTTGGGGCCTGTTCCGGAGCTCCGCCGGAAGGGGCATCAATCACGGAGGGCTTCTACATCAACACCATAGCCGCTCCGATGAAGTGTGAGTAGTTTACCTCAGACCTACGGGTCCATAGTTAGTAGCTAGATGGCTTCTTCTCTCTTTTTGGATCTCAATACAATGTTCTCCCCCTCTCTTGTGGAGATCTATTCGATGTAATCTTCTTTTTGTGGTGTGTTTGTTGAGACCGATGAATTATGGGTTTATGATCAAGTCTATCTATGAATAATATTTGAATCTTCTCTGAATTCTTTTATGTATGATTGGCTATCTTTGCAAGTCTCTTTGAATTATCAGTTTGGTTTGGCCTACTAGATTGATCTTGCTTACAATGGGAGAAGTGCTTAGCTGTGGGTTCAATCTTGCGGTGTCCTTTCCCAGTGATAGTAGGGGTAGCAAGGCCCGTATTGTATTGTTCCCATCGAGGATAACAAGATGGGGTTTTCATCATATTGCATGACTCTATCCCTCTACATCATGTCATCTTGCTTAAGGCGTTACTCTGTTTTTAACTTAATACTCTAGATGCATGCTGGATAGCGGTCGATGAGTGGAGTAATAGTAGTAGATGCAGGCAGGAGTCGGTCTACTTGTCTCAGACGTGATGCCTATATGCATGATCATACCTAGATATTCTCATAACTATGCTCAATTCTGTCAATTGCTCAATAGTAATTTGTTCACCCACCGTAGAATACTTATGCTCTCGAGAGAAGCCACTAGTGAAACCTATGGCCCCCAAGTCTATCTTTATCATATTAATCTCCTCCTACTTAGTTATCTCCTTTGCTATTTACTTTCCCTTTATTTTACTTTGCATCTTTATCATAAAACTACCAAAAATATTATCCTATCGTATCTATCAAATCTCACTCTCGTAAGTGGCCTTATAGGGATTGACAACCCCTATTTGCGTTGGTTGCGAGGATTTATTTGTTTTGTGCAGGTACGAGGGACTCGCGCGTAGCCTCCTACTGGATTGGTTCCTTGGTTCTCAAAAACTGAGGGAAATACTTACGCTACTTTGCTGCATCATCCCTTCCTCTTCAGGGAAAACAAATGCAGTGCTCAAGAGGTAGCAAGAAGGATTTCTGGCGCCGTTGCCGGGGAGGTCTACGCAAAAGTCAACATACCAAGTACCCATCACATACCCTTATCTCCCGCATTACATTATTTGCCATTTGCCTCTCATTTTCCTCCTCCCCACTTCACCCTTGCCGTTTTATTCGCCCTCTCTCTATCCTCCCTCTCTTTCTCTATTTGCCTCTTTTTGCCCGCTTGCTTTTTGTTTGCTTGTGTGTTAGTTTGCTTGCTTTTCACAATGGCTCAAGATAATACTAAATTGTGTGACTTCACTAATACCAACAATAATGATTTTATTAGCACTCCGATTGCTCCTCTTACCGATGCTGAATCTTGTGAAATTAATGCTGCTTTGCTGAATCTTGTCATGAAAGATCCGTTTTCCGGCCTTCCTAGTGAAGATGCCGCTACCCATCTAAATAGCTTCGTTGATTTGTGTGACATGCAAAAGAAGAAAGATGTGGATAATGATATTGTTAAATTGAAGCGATTTCCTTTTTCTCTTAGAGATCGTGCTAAAGCTTGGTTTTCATCTTTGCCTAAAAATAGTATTGATTCATGGAATAAGTGCAAAGATGCTTTTATCTCTAAGTATTTTCCTCCCTCTAAGATCATCTCTCTTAGAAACGATAGTATGAATTTTAAGCAACTTGATCATGAACATGTTGCACAAGCTTGGGAGAGAATGAAATTAATGATACGTAATTTCCCCACTCATGGTTTAAATTTGTGGATGATTGTTCAGAATTTTTATGCCGGATTGAATTTTGCTTCTAGAAATCTTTTAGATTCGGCCGCGGGAGGCACTTTTATGGAAATCACTTTAGGAGAATCTACTAAACTCCTAGATAATATTATGGTTAATTATTCTCAATGGCATACTGAAAGATCTACTAATAAAAAGGTGCATGTGATAGAAGAAATTAATGTTTTGAGTGGAAAGATGGATGAACCTATAAAATTATTTGCTAATAAGAGTGCTTCTTCTGATCCTAATGATATGCCCTTGTCTACTTTGATTGAGAATAATAATGAATCTATGGATGTGAATTTTGTTGGTAGGAACAAGTTTGGTAACAACGCATATAGAGGAAATTTTAATCCTAGGCCTTATCCTAGTAATCCCTCTAATAATTATGGTAATTCCTACAACAATTCTTATGGAAATTATAATAAGATGCTCTCTGATTTTGAATCTAATATTTAAGAATTTATTACTTCGCAAAAGAATTTTAATGCTATGATTGAAGAAAAATTGCTTAAGATTGATGATTTGGCTAGGAACGTTGATAGAATTGATCTTGATGTTGATTCTTTGAAACTTAGATCTATTCCACCTAAGCATGATATCAATGAGTCTCTCAAAGCCATGAGAATTTCCACTGATGAGTGCAAAGAAAGAACCGCTAGGATGCGTGCTAAGAAAGATGCCTTTATAAGAGCGTGTTCTTCTAGTTCCTATGAAAATAAAGATGAAGATATAAAGTTATTGATGTGTCCCCTATTAAATCTTTGTTTTGCAATATGAATCTTGATAATGATGGGATTGAATATGATCCACCTTTACCTAGAAGGCGTTCCAAGAATTCGGAATTTGTTGATCTTGATGCTAAATTTGATAAAAGTGGGATTGAAGAAATTAAGACCCTAGATGTTGCTAAACCCAATATTATGGATTTCAAGGAATTTAACTATGAAAATTGCTCTCTGATTGATTGTATTTCCTTGTTGCAATCCGTGCTAAAATCTCCTCACGCTTATAGTCAAAATAAAGCGTTTACTAAACATATCGTTGATGCCTTGATGCAATCTTATGAAGAAAAACTTGAATTGGAAGTTTTTATCCCTAGAAAACTTTATGATGAGTGGGAAGCAACTATTAAAATTAAAATTAAAGATCATGAATTCTATGCTTTATGTGTTTTGGGTGCTAGTGTTTCCACGATTCCAAAGACTTTGTGTGATTTGTTAGGTTTCCGTGATTTTGATGATTGCTCTCTAAACTTGCACCTTGCGGATTCCACTATTAAGAAACCTATGGGAAGAATTAATGATGTTCTTATTATTTCAAATAGGAATTATGTGCCCGTAGAATTTATTGTTCTTGACATAGATTGCAATCCTTCATGTCCTATTATTCTTGGTAGACCTTTCCTTAGAACGATTGGTGCAATTATTGATATGAAGGAAGGAAATATTAGATTCCAATTTCCATTAAGGAAAGGCATGGAACACTTTCCTAGAAAGAAAATTAAATTACCTTATGAATCTATTATGAGAGCCACTTATGGATTGCCTACCAAAGATGGTAATACCTAGATCTATTCTTGCTTGTTATGCCTAGCTAGGGGCGTTAAACGATAGCGCTTGTTGGGAGGCAACCCAATTTTATTTTTATTACTTGCTTTATACTCCTGTTTAGTAATAAATAATTTATCTAGCCTCTGTTTTGGTTGTGTTTTTTTTTGTTTAATTAGTGTTTGTGCCAAGTAGAACCGTTGGGAAGACTTAGGGAAAGTCTTGTTGAACTTGCTGTAAAAAACAGAAACTTTAGTGCTCACGAGAACTGCTGTCATTTTTATTTCGAAAGTGATATTTAGTTAATTCTTTTTGAAGATGATTAATAGATAAATTCCTCACGTCCATCCATTTATTTTATAATTTTTGGGGTTCCATATATTGCGCTAGCTACAGATTACTACAGACTGTTCTGTTTTTGACAAATTCTGTTTTTCGTGTGTTGTTTGCTTATTTTGATGAATCTATGGCTAGTAAAATAGTTTATAAACCATAGAGAAGTTGGAATACAGTAGTTATAACACCAATATAAATAAACAATGAGTTCATTACAGTACATTGAAGTGGTCTTTTATTTTCTTTCGCTAACGGAGCTCACGAGATTTTCTTCTTTAAGTTTTGTGTTGTGAAGTTTTCAAGTTTTGGGTAAAGATTTGATGGATTATGGAACAAGGAGTGGCAAGAGCCTAAGCTTTGTGATGCCCATGGCACCCCCAAGATAATCTAAGGACACCTAAAATCCAAAGCTTGGGGATTCCCCGGAAGGCATCCCCTCTTTCGTCTACTTCTATCGGTAACTTTACTTGGAGCTATATTTTTATTCGCCACATGATATGTGTTTTGCTTGGAGCGTCTTGTATTATTTGAGTCTTTGATTGTTAGTTTACCACAAGCATCCTTGCTTACACACCTTTTGAGAGAGCCATACATGATTTGGAATTTGTTAGAATACTCTATGTGCTTCGCTTATATCTTTTGAGTTATATAATTTTGCTCTAGTACTTCACTTATATCTTTTAGAGCACGGTGGTGGATTTGTTTTATAGAAACTAGTGATCTCTCATGCTTCACTTAGATTATTTTGAGAGTCTTAAATAGCATGGTAATTTGCTTAAAATCCTAATATGCTTGGTATACAAGATTAATAATAAAACTTTCTTATGAGTGTGTTGAATACTATGATAAGTTTGATACTTGATAATTGTTTTGAGATATGGAGATGGTGATATTAAAATCATGCTAGTTGAGTAGTTGTGAATTTGAGAAATACTTGTGTTGAAGCTTGTGATTCCCCTAGCATGAACATATGGTGAACCATTATGTGATGAAGTCGGAGCATGATTTATTTATTGATTTTCTTCCTTATGCGTGGCGGTCGGGGACGAGCGATGGTGTTTTCCTACCAATCTATCCCCCAAGGAGCATGCGTGTAATACTTTGCTTTGATAACTTGTAGATTTTTGCAATAAGTATATGAGTTCTTTATGACTAATGTTGAGTCCATGGATTATACGCACTCTCACCCTTACACCTTTGCTAGCCTCTCTAATACCGCGCACCTTTCGCCGGTATCATACACCCACCATATACCTTCCTCAAAACAGCCACCATACCTACCTATTATGGCATTTCCATAGCCATTCCGAGATATATTGCTATGCAACTTTCCACCGTTCCGTTTATTAGGACACACTCCATCATTGTCATATTGCTTAGCATGATCATAAAGTTGACATCATATTTGTGGCAAAGCCACCATTCCTAATTCTTTCATACGTGTCACTCTTGATTCATTGCATATCCCAGTACACCGCCGGAGGCATTCATATAGAGTCATATTTTGTTCTAAGTATCGAGTTGTAATTGTTGAGTTGTAAGAAAAATGAAAGTGTGATTATCATTATTATTAGAGCATTGTCCCAGTGAGGAAAGGATGATGGAGATTATGATTCCCCCACAAGTCGGGATGAGACTCCGGAAAAGAGGCCAAAGAAGCCCACATAAAAATTAAAAAAGAGAGAAAGAAAAGAGGCCATAAAAAAGAGAGAAGGGACAATGTTACTATCCTTTTACCACACTTGTGCTTCAAAGCAGCACCATGATCTTCATAGTAGAGAATATCTCATGTTATCACTTTCATATACTAGTGAGAATCTTTCATTATAGAACTTGGCTTGTATATTCCAATGATGGGCTTCCTCAAATTGCCCTAGGTCTTCATGAGCAAGCAA
Organism: Triticum dicoccoides; assembly: GCF_002162155.2. Classification (NCBI taxonomy): domain Eukaryota; kingdom Viridiplantae; phylum Streptophyta; class Magnoliopsida; order Poales; family Poaceae; genus Triticum; species Triticum dicoccoides. The sequence continues at coordinate 140,035,314 of NC_041380.1, forward strand.
GTTGGATGCACACCCACTTAGTTTCTTTTTGAGCTTTCATATACTTATAGCTCTAGTGCATCCGTTGCATGGCAATCCCTACTCACTCACATTGATATCTATTGATGGGCATCCCCATAGCCCGTTGATACGCCTAGTTGATGTGAGACTATATTCTCCTTTTTGTCTTCTCCACAACCACCACTCTATTCCACCTATAGTGCTATATCCATGGCTCACACTCATGTATTGCGTGAAGATTGAAAAAGTTTTGAGAATGTCAAAAGTATGAAACAAATGCTTGGCTTGTCATCGGGGTTGTGCATGATTTAAATATTTTGTGTGGTGAAGATAGAGCATAGCCAGACTATATGATTTTGTAGGGATAACTCTCTTTAGCCATGTTATTTTGAGAAGACATAATTGCTTTGTTAGTATGCTTGAAGTATTATTATTTTTATGTCAATATGAACTTTTGTCTTGAATCTTTCGAATCTGAATATTCATACCACAATTAAGAAGAATTACATTAAAATTATGCCAAGTATCACTCCGCATCAAAAATTCTGTTTTTATCATTTACCTACTCGAGGACGAGCAGGAATTAAGCTTGGGGATGCTTGATACGTCTCCAACGTATCTGTAATTTTTGATTGCTCCATGCTATATTATCTACTGTTTTGGACATTATTGGGCTTTATTATCCACTTTTATATTATTTTTGGGACTAACCTATTAACCGGAGGCCCAACCCAGAATTGCTGTTTTTTTGCATGTTTTAGGGTTTCGAAGAAAAGGAATATCAAACGAAGTCCAAACGGAATGAAACCTTCGGGAACGTGATTTTCTCAAAGAAAAGACCAAGGAGACTTGGACTATACATCAAGAAAGAAAAGAGGAGGCCCGAGGTAGGGGGCGCGCCTACCCCCCAGGCGCGCCCTCCACCCTCGTGGGCCCCCTGTTGCTCCACCGATGGAGCCAAAAACCTAATTCCACTGCCGCAACTTTCTGTATCCACGAGATCCCATCTTGGGGCCTGTTTCGGAGCTCCGCCGGAGGGGGCATCGATCACGGAGGGCTTCTACCACTACAAAATAATACACTTCCGTGAAGATACGTGTTTGTCACAGTAGGTCCCGTTTTCTGTCATGCACGTACATCCATGACAAATTTATGACAGAATCAAGATAGTCATACTTGTGCTGTCATAGAAGTGTTCCATGACATTACCAAAATTGTCATCACGAAAGTGTCCACTTCCATGACGATAAATCGCGCGTCACAGAAGTGCTTTCATCAAGGGTGACCGTCACGTGGCATCCACCGTAATGGAATGCCGTTAAGCTATCGGGTCGGGTTTTGGATCCGATAACCCGTTAACAGCCCCGACCAATGGGGATTTTCCACATGTAAAATCATCATTGGCTAGAGGAAACATGTGTCGGCTCATTGCTGGGACAGGTGTCATCCACTCATTGGATAGAAGGCACCTATGATACGTCGACACGTGGCACGGCCCAATAGAGGCCCATTGCTGTGAAAAGGCCGGCCCGTTTGACTTGGTCAAAAGGTGGCGGGCCGGCCCATGGAAAGCCGGTTAACGGCCTGTTCGCATGTAGCCCATTTACAGCCGGCTAACCCAAGGCCCGTTACGCCCTATTCGAATTAGGCCCAGTAGCGTCATCTGGGCCATCCAATATGATTCCAGCCCGTTTTCACTTCTGGCCCATGTATGGCCCATGACGTCCTTTGGCCCATATGAGGCCCTATGTAACTCTTGGCCTATTAACGGCCCGTGGTGAAACTGGCCCGTAATGAACAGTGTATCACTTTACACCCATTAACGGCCCGTGGTGAAAGAGGCCCGTAAAGAATAGTGTATCACTTTATACCCATTAACGGCCCGTTATTCCGTTGGGCTATTTCCAGCCCATGTTATCTTTCGGCCTTCTTAGAGCCCATTTATTCTTGGGCTATTTTCCAGCATTCTTTTACTTACGGCCGTTATAGTCATTTTCTGCTTGTGGGCCTAATTCAGCCCGTGGTTATAGTCGGCCCGTTTGTGGTCCGTTAATACGTTGGGCCGTTTTCATAGCATCATCAAATACGGCCTATTAACGATGGCCCGTTATGGTCGGCCCATGAATGGACGATTCCAACTCTAGCTCGTTTACGACCAGAGTGTGGTCTGTTTGGCCCATGTTTGGCCAATCGATCATACGTCCCATATAAGGCCCATTGATGATACGACCCGTAGAAGGCCCATTGTTTCTACGGCCCATAGAAGGCCCATTGTTTCTACGTCCTGTAGAAGGCCCACTGTTTCTACGGCCCGTAGAAGGCCCACTGTTTATACAGGCTGTAGAAGGCCCACTGTTTCTACGGCCCGTAGGAGGCCCAGTGTCACTACAGTAAATATTAGCCCATGGTTATTGTGGCCTAGTTTTAAAAAATAGGTTATTGCAGCCACTAGCAAACCACAGAAAAAGAACTGCACTGACTACAAAAAAACAAATAAACAAGACAACAAGGAAATAAATAAGCAAGCAACTTACACTAGGCTATCACGGCTATTACACATATTACATCCATTGGGCATCAAAGTTCACCACTAGTGCAAATATAGGGAACACAACAACATATAAACGCCGCAGCAAATCAAGTCCAGAACTGAAACCACTTCAGAAGAGGTCAAGAAACAATATCCTGGGTACCCATAATGCTGGCAAGATGCTTAGCAAGCTTATTAACTTTCTCTTGTTTGGCACTTAAGTCCTCCAGCGCTTGCTGTTGCACCAGAAAGTATGCTTCTGAATTCTGCAGGACTTCCTCAGTCCTTCGGCTTCCTATCGCATAACATCTGATCGATGTCTTTCAACTTGAAGTTGAGACTCAAGAAGCCGAACTGATTCAGGAAATGAGTTCGAAGAGCTGGTGCCAGCAGTGGTAGCCAGTAACTCGAACACTACATCAAGACAGGACTATGGGGTTGTCTCAATGTCTTCAATATAGTTTTTATCAGCTTTCTTGGAGACCAACAGGGATGTCTCACTATCTTGAACCTTATCTGCATTACTTCCTTTACCATTGCATAACAGGGTACTCTTCTCCAATATTTTATCCGCATTCTAAAAGAGAAACAAACAAACACATCTGAGGTTTACAATGTAGTATATGAAACTCATTTTGGTAAACCATTTCAGTAGTAAGGTGGACAGGATAACAACATGAAACAAACATATATCTATGTAGTATGGTCACTGTATAGTCTATATCATTCTAGTTTATGTTGCCAAATCAAGATAGATACAGTTCGAATCATATCTATTTAAGACAAAGCAGCATAGACCGAGTATAAGTGTGGGAAACTACACAGCAATAACAACACTTGTAATGTGCATAGCATGAGAACATAGCTGTTTATTCAATTGAAACTGAAATCAACATATAGCAAGTTACAACAGCAAACAGCCAAACACGTTGAAGAAACATGTTTAAAACATACCTGTTGCGCCATTGGAGTTTCAATTGCATCCTTCAAATTTGAAATTAGTTGGTATCAGTAAATACAGTGATGCAAGAGCAAAGTAGTATGAACCATAGCTATGGAACCTGACCTGAGAACAATTCTTCTTCTGATTTAAGCGTTGACTTCGGGTTCAGAGTGGTGGTCCTCGTGATTTGGGCACTTCAGTTGCCTTACTAAGTGCTCATGTTTGGGTGCTCTGTGGTGGAGACGATGCTGTGTCAACGGGAACTGGGTGTCTATCTGCTGGGGTTGGGGTTAGAAGGGGTGTAGCTGGTTCTCTGTCCAATTGGGTAGGGGTACAATCTGCATGAGTGTGGGTTATGTGTGGTGGGGCTGGTTATTGGGCAAGTACAACCGTGGTTCTATCTGCATCGACAGGTAGCACGATCTTTTCTGAAGACCGTGTTTTTACTCCCACAGATACTGCCATCACTCCCTCCAATTGAAATGGCTAATGTCGGTGTCAAAACTGACGGATCTTTGGTAGGGGGTCCCGAACTGTGCGTCAAGGCCGGATGGTAACAGGAGACAAGGGACACGATGATTTTACCCAGGTTCGGGCCCTCTCGATGGAGGTAATACCCTACTCCTGCTTGATTAATATTGATGATATGGGTAGTACAAGAGTAGATCTACCACGAGATCAAGGAGGCTAAACCCTAGAAGCTAGCCTATGGTATGATTGTTGTATATGGAGTTGATGTCCTACGAACTACAACCCTCCGGTTTATATAGACACCGGATAGGGTTAGGGTTACACAGAGTCGGTTACAATGGTAGGAGATCTTGAATATCCGCATCGCCAACCTTGCCTTCCACGCCAAGGAAAGTCCCATCCGGACACGGGACGAAGTCTTCAATCTTGTATCTTCATAGTCCAGGAGTCCAGCTACCCGAACACCCCCTAATCCAGGACTCCCTCAGTAGCCCCCGAACTAGGCTTCAATGACGACGAGTCCAGCGCGCAGATTGTTCAGCATTGCAAGGCGGGTTCTTTTCCAAATCCTGTGTACCTGTAGGAATAATGTCCGATTTTTGTAATGTAGTGCTCCTCGGCTTCCACGCCCAATAATGGTTGTCTTCCACGTGTTAAACGAATGCGAAAAGCCGGGGCATTTTTATATCCACACCCCTAGCCGTATAAACGAGCCGCCTATTTAACGGGATGGGGATTTAGGTCCAAACCACATCTTCTCCTCTCCGCGAGTTATCATCAGAGCGCTTCCAGCAAAGGTCCATTCCAACATGACCAGCCGCCGCAGCTCCTCCCCTCGCCCCTCCGGTCCCAAACCCGGGGACTAGGAGAGTTGCACCATCCCGCATAGCGAGTTAGTGTCGCTTCAGGCCAAGGGATTTCTCCCTCAGGCATACATGGTCCCGGTCCGAGCCGGTCTCGCCACCTACAATGGCAGAAAACAAGCGGAGAGCACCCCTAATCCTTCTAAAGGACAGTGGGTGTGCCTCGTCCCCTATCTAATAAGGGGACTGGGATTTCCAATTCATCCATTTCTCCGCGGGCTTCTGGAGTTCTACGGCCTCCAGCTGCACAATCTCACGCCCGCCTCCGTATTACATATTGCGGGTTTCGTCGCCCTTTGCGAGCTATTTTTAGGCGTTGAGGCTCATTTCGTGCTGTGGAAGAGGTTATTCTGCCTGGTGCCCCATTCTCAAGAGGGGTCTATATACCAAGTGGGCAGAGCCAAAGTATGGCGCATCGCCAGGACCGGATACCTATGCGGAACCCCAAAGAAGGCGTCCGAGGAATGGCCTTCAGAATGGTTTTACATAGATGACGTCCCGCTACCGGACCCTATCCGGGTCGGTCTCCCTGAGTTCAACAGTGCTCCATTGAAGAAACGCTTGAGCTGGCGTCCGCGGAGCTCTCAGAGAGAAAACGACAGAGACGTCCTTTAGCTGATGGGTGGGATAAGACTGCTGGCTCATTCCGGACTAACCATGATTGGAGTCATGGCCGCATGCATTATGCGGGGGGTGCAGCCGCTTCAATATAGAGGCCACCCCATGTGGGATTTCAACGGGGAGGATGACGCCACCCGTTATGGTCGTAAGGGGCCGGCCTCAGCCGCCGCCCTAGTAAAGATCTTATCCTCTTTGTACAAGGGAGAAAAGGAGGAATTCCTCCGCGTCAACCCGCGGGCCGGATTTACTATGTACGATCCTCCAAGTTGGGTAAGTGAACAATTGCGCTTGCCCATTTGTTTTATACTCCCACGGTTAGATATGTAGTCTAACGACTTCAATGCAGGAACTGCGACAGGAGGTAAAGGATATAAACAGCCGCCCTCCACAGCCCGAGGACCCAGAACGGTCCCTCGATCCGGACTCCGAAGAGGATTCAGACATATCGGTGGAGCTTATCGACGGGGTGTTCCATCAGCTAAGCAAGGATAATACCTTGGTAGCCATTACGGCTGATTACCCAGGGTTAATCCCGGCCTCCCAGGTGACAGAAACCGGTGTCTCATTCCCTTGAGAGAGATTCCATTCTCACGTATTCCGGTGTTTCTGACGACAACCGTGTTTTGCAAGGGAGATTTCCGAGGCGGGAGGCCGAACCTGTGGCGGCTAGCCAACGAGGGGCCGCAGGGCTCCGTGGGGCAAAAAGGAATGTAGTCCGGACTGAGATGCCGGCGCAAAGGTATAGCGCACCCTCTGTTTCCCTGGTGTTATTCTGTCAGGGCATATTAACGTTCGTGCTATCTTTAGAATGAAGAGACCTCGCCGCACTACATCTGGAGAGGTTGCCAAGCGCGCCTCCACCAGCCAGGCTCCAATGTCTGGCCAGGAAGCGGAGGCGAGCACAAGGCGCGCACCGGATGCTCCTCCGACAGAGGATGCGGACAGGCTGTCTACCACAAATTCTGAAGTGGAGAGTGCCATGAACCACAGGCGTCACCGGACAGTTCTATGCGACGCTTGTTTCTCCAAAGAGGCTTTAGATGCCTTTAACTCGGGAGATGCGTACCTCCGTGCCGCTCAAAATGGTTTAGCCAGAGCCACGAAGCAGTATGTAAAAGACATACGGGTAAGAAAATTTTGGTCAAATATATATATACCAGTAGCCCCCGAGACTTGAAACAGTTAGAGCAACTGATTTAAGGATCATTTAATATGCAGGTTCTTACATAGAAGAATACCGTACTGTCCCTGGAGCTGGAAAAGTGCAAGGCCCAACTAGAGGCCGCACTAGCCTCAGCAGGGGAGCCCAAAGAGACCCCCTCAGGTAAGATACACTTTGAAAGATTAGTATTGTGCGGTGTGGTGCAAATCTGACAAATCATATTGCAGATGGCGCCGGACTCGATCCGGAAAAGCAACAACTCTTACGCCGGCTAAAGGCCGGTGAGAGTACGTTGACAAAGGTGAGGCGAGAGAAGAATGATCTTCAGGATGCCAACACCAAGTTGGACGTCGAACTTAAAGATGTTCGTGGCCAGCTGTCGAACTCCACAAAGGAGAATCAACGGCTTCGAAGCGGCATATTTAGTAAGTGCTTTAATGAACTTTGAAAAAAGAGTTCGGCGAGGAAGTCGACTAACAGAGTAAAGTCTGTAGGTATGCTCACAGGTCGTCCTGCAGAGGAGATGCCCGGTTCTATGGGTGACCTTCTTCCCGAACTCTTGCAACTGCACGAGCGAATTTGGCAGGCGATGCGAGGCGTTGCCCAAGCCTTATGGCCTGCCCACTCCATGCCCGAGGGCCTTGGAGAGCTTGCGGAGAAGCTGAAGGGAGCTCGGCGGTGCTTCCGGTTGTGGAAGATATCGGCCTGCCGACAAGGCGCTAGGGAGGCCTGGGCCATGGTGAAGACCCGTTTTACGAAGTCTGACCCAAACCACATGGCCGAGGTCGGACCAGTGGGGCCTGACGGGAAGGAGATCCCTGTAAGCTTAGTATACGGCCAAGTAGAGTTGGCCGCGAAGTATTCCCAGCAGGACTGTAAATTAGACAGCCTGTTAGATGGTATAGAAGAGGAATACAATCAGACAGAATGACTATGTAATTTTGAATTGACATGTGTAATGCCTTCTAGCCGGATTGTAGATCGTTTGTCGTTGCCGACCTTTTCGCTTCAACCTCGGGACCTGACGGTCCGGAGTGTGTCCGAATACCATAGCGGTTATATAAGAACCGGGGTATGCGTGGAGACCAGGCGTAGGGGTCATTAGTGCTTTATCAGACAAGTGCCCAACTAGTTATGTTATATTACATGGTTAGTAAGAAACAACTTCCAGAGAGAATAGTTCCATTAGGGGTTCCTTTCGCTGGGAGGCATGCCCTAAAGTGCATGTCCGGACTGCGTGAAAAGACGCAGAAAAAAGCATCTGGGGGCGCATAAAATGAGTAAAAAGATCATCTTTTATTTCATCGACCGAATATTCCCTTAAGAACGCTAGCTTTCGGCTTCACCCAGTCTGAGGTACACATCCGGCTTACCCGGCAGTAACAATCGCAGAGGTGCTCCCTTTACCGCCTAGCCAAACAATCGGGAACGTAGGGGTAAGCACAGGAGCCAGGCAACCCAGCTTGGCCAAAACTTAAGTCATATTGATGCATATAATGGTGAAGAAAAAGGTACATGCGGAAGTTTGACGCATGTGTTGGGCGTGAAGCCCGTATAAATAAGCTTTTGTTAAAGAAGCCCCCAGGTTTAATGAGCGCGAGTGGCGCGTCACTAGATGAGCCTTTAAGGGCTATAAAAGAAAAGAGGGGAAGGAGAGAAATGTAAGACAAAAAATGCAAAAAATGGACAGAGGAAGGAGACGAACACAGAGTCCGGCGCTAGGCATAGAATCTTCGGAGACGGGTGGCGTTCCACGGGTTCGGCTCGAGTCGGTTATCCGACACATCTCGCAGACGGTACGCTCCACCAGTCAGGACTTGGTCGATTATGAATGGACCTTCCCACTTGGGCTTGAGTTTGTCCTTTTTCTTATCCGGCAGGCGTAGAACTAGTTCACCAACATTGTAATTTTTGGCCAGTACTTCTCTTCTTTGATATCTTCGGGCCTGCTGTTGATAAAATGTGGAACGGGCTTTTGCCACGTCACGCTCCTCCTCCAAGGCGTCCAAGTTGTCCTGCCGATCGAGCTCGGCTTCTCTTTCTTCGTACATGCGCACTCTAGGTGAGTCATGAATTATGTCGCAGGGCAGAACTGCCTCTGCACCGTACACCATAAAAAATGGTGTATATCCGGTGGTGCGATTTGGCGTGGTCCGCAGCCCCCATAGCACGGAGTCGAGCTCCTCTACCCAGTGCGTGTTAGATTCCTTGAGGGACCGCACCAGTCTGGGTTTAATGCCGCTCATGATAAGACCATTTGCACGTTCGACGTGGCCGTTGGTTTGTGGGTGATAGACGGAAGCATAATCGAGCTTGATGCCCATGTTTTTGCACCAGAGTTTTACCTCGTCAGCGGTAAAGTTTGTACCGTTATCGGTTATGATGCTGTGGGGGACGCCATAACGGTGTACAACACCGGATATGAAGTCTATCATAGGTCCGGATTCAACCGTTTTAACAGGCTTGGCTTCTATCCATTTGGTGAACTTATCCACCATGACCAGTAAGTATTTTTCTATGGGTCCCACCTTTAAGGGGTCCGACCATGTCAAGCCCCCAGACCGCAAAAGGCCAGGTGATGGGTATAGTTTGGAGTGCGGTGGGTGGCATATGGCTTTGGTTGGCAAAAAGTTGGCAACCAGCGCATCGTTGGACTAGGTCCTGACCGTCTGCTCGGGCCGTCGGCCAGTAAAAGCCTGTACGGAAAGCCTTGCTAACAAGGGACCGAGCAGCGGCATGGTGACCACCAAGTCTGGCATGAATTTCAGCGAGGAGGTTCCGCCCTTCCTCTTCGGAGATGCACCTTTGAAGGACTCCGGTAGTGCTTTTCTTATAAAGTTCTCCCTCATGGACTCTGTAGGCCTTAGATCGCCGCACTATGCAGCGGGCCTCGTTTTGGTCCTCCGGGAGTTCCTACCTAGTAAAGTAGGCTAGGAATGGTTCTGTCCATGGGGCGATAACCGCCATTATTACGTGGGCTGAAGGTGTAATTTCGTTGGCAGAGCCTCCAATTGTGTCAGATTGTTCGGCGTCGAGTGGTGCGGCTGGGTTCGGGCTGTTATTTGCGGGTTCCCCCTCCCATGCTACGGATGGCTTAAACAATCTTTCCAAAAAGACGTTGGGGGGGGGGACTGCATCGCGTTTTGCTCCGATGCATGCCAGGACGTCCGCTGCTTGATTGTTTTCTCGGGCTATATGGTGAAACTCCAGCCCTTCGAACCGAGCTGACGTTTTTAGGACGGCGTTGCGGTAAGCTGCCATTTTTGGGTCCTTGGCGTCGAAGTCTCCATTTATTTGGGATATCGCAAGGTTTGAATCCCCGCATACCTCTAGGCACTGGATACCCATGGATACTGCTATCCGGAGACCATGTAGGAGGGCCTCATATTTGGCTGCATTGTTGGAATCCGTGTACATGATCTGGAGCACATATTGGACTGTGTCTCCTGTGGGGGACGTCAGGACGATGCCAGCCCCCAGTCCGGCCAACATTTTGGAGGTGTCGAAATGCATAATCCAGTTTGAATATGTGCCGTACTCTTTAGGGAGCTCGGCCTTTGTCCATTCTGCGACGAAGTCGGCCAAAACTTGCGATTTAATAGCTCGTCTTGGCTTATAGGTTACATCGAACGGGATAAGCTCGATGGCCCATTTTGCAATCCGGCCCGTTGCATCGCGGTTGTTGATAATATCATTGAGTGGTACTTCCGAGGCTACTGTTATGGAACACTCTTGAAAGTAGTGTCGTAGCTTCCGGGATGCCATGAATACCGCGTATGCAATCTTTTGGTAATGCGGGTACAATGATTTGCATGGAGTGAGGACAGTGGACACATAGTAGACCGGCCTTTGAAGGGGGAATTTGTTTCCATCCGTTTCCCGCTCGACAACTTGATGTGTTGCTGCAATGTACAATAACATTGGTTCGCCGGTGTTCGGCGCGGCCAGGACTGGGTTTGTTGCCAATATGGCTTTTATTTCATCAAGTACGGCCGTGGCGGCATCCGTCCACTCGAAGTGTTCGGTGCGCCGAAGGAGGCGATAGAGGGGTAGTGCCTTTTCTCCCAAGCGGGAGATGAAGCGGCTTAAAGCCGCCACGCATCCGGTTAATTTTTGTATTTGTTTGAGGTCCTTTGGGATATCCAATTGTGACAAAGCTTGGATCTTGGCTGGATTTGCTTCAATTCCTCTACCGGATACAATGAGGCCCAAGAGCTTTCCGGTTGGGACGCCGAAGACGCATCTTTCCGGGTTGAGCTTGATGTCATATTTACGGAGGTTATCAAATGTAAGCCTCAAGTCGTCTACTAGAGATTCGACATGTCTTGATTTGACGACCACATCATCCACATACGCCTCCACTGTTTTGCCGATCTGGTTTGCCAGACATGTCTAGATCATGTGCTGATATGTTGCGCCGGCGTTTTTCAGCCTGAAGGGCATTGCGTTGAAGCAGAATGGGCCGTATGGTGTGATGAATGCTGTTGCGGCTTGGTCTGATTCTGCCATCTTGATTTGATGGTAACCGGAGTATGTGTCGAGGAAACACAACGAATCGTGTCCTGCGGTGGCATCGATAATTTGATCGATACGGGGGAGGGGGAAGGGATCCTTTGGGCAAGCCTTGTTAAGGTCTTTAAAATCGACACACAGGTGCCAGGATTTGTCCTTCTTTGGTACCATCACCAGGTTTGCTAGCCAGTCCGGATGTTTTATGTCTCTAATGAATCCGGCCTCCAATAGCTTGGCTAGCTCCTCGCCCATAGCCTGTCTCTTGGGTTCAGAAAAACGCCGAAGGGCTTGTTTGACAGGTTTGAATCCTTTTAGGATATTTAAGCTGTGTTCGGCCAGCCTGCGTGGGATCCCTAGCAAGATTCGGGTGGGCAGGTGTCGTTGAATCTGAAATCTCACCCAATCCAAGATTCGGAGGCCGAAGAGTTTCCGAACTCTGAAGTTCGGATTCTTGGATGTTGTCCAATGAATCTAGCCTGTTGCCTGATCCTAAGCTCAGGTCTTGAGTTACATCCTCCCTTCCACGGGTATCCGGCTTGGAGGGGTCGGGGATTCGGACGTAGCTAGTCCTTAAAATAGATGAAGGGTCGCCGTACTGCGCCTCTACCACGGAAACATGGTGGGTGACTTGGGAAGAGTTACTTTCTCTTAGATCAGGTTTAAGCCAACCTGGTCATAATCCGTAGCGACCCCCAGGGCGGCGATGCGATCCAAGAGCTCGTTTACGGAAGAGAGCTCCATTGGATCTAGCTGCTCGACGAGCTCCGAGCTGACGTGTAGGTTGCTTTTGATGACCCGAGAGGTCACCGTCGGCGCAACAGCCGAACAGGCGGTCATGAGGAAACCACCTAGCTGGAGAGTTTGGCCGACAGGCAAGGCTCCCTTAGCAACGGCGCTGTCTTTAAAGACGGGAGGAGGCATCCTTCCTGATTGTGACGGCACAGAGGAACTCTCAATGAAAGCACCAATGTCGGTGTCAAAACCGGCGGATCTCGAGTAGGGGGTCCCGAACTGTGCATCAAGGCCGGATGGTAACAGGAGACAAGGGACATGATGTTTTTACCCAGGTTTAGGCCCTCTCGATGGAGGTAATACCCTACTCCTGCTTGATTAATATTGATGATATGGGTAGTACAAGAGTAGATCTTCCACGAGATCAAGGAGGCTAAACCCTAGAAGCTAGCCTATGGTATGATTGTTGTATATGGAGTTGATGTCCTACGAACTACAACCCTCCGGTTTATATAGACACCGGATAGGGTTAGGGTTACACAGAGTCGGTTACAATGGTAGGAGATCTTGAATATCCGCATCACCAACCTTGCCTTCCACGCCAAGGAAAGTCCCATCCGGACACGGGACAAAGTCTTCAATCTTGTATCTTCATAGTCCGGGAGTCCGGCTGAAGGTATAGTCCGTCTACCCAAACACCCCCTAATCTAGGACTCCCTCAGCTGATAAACAAGAAAAGTAATTGAATGTACAGACATTGTAAGATAGACAGGTGGAATTGATAGTAGGGAAGAAAATAGGGCATGAAATAATTCGCATTTATGTTGTCTAAGAAAACAGAATAGCAGGACATAATTTCACATATATGATGGCTAATTAAACAAGATAGCATGACACAATTTCACATGTATGATGGCTAACTAAACAGGATAGAATGACATACTTCAAAATATGATGACAATGTAAACAGGATGACATGATTAACTATACGATGTGTCTATTAAAGTGGTTGGCATGCCATAAATCACAAACATGCCGTCGATGAAAACATGATGGCATGATATAATTCACGGATGGAATGACATAATTTAAAATATGATGACTATGTAAACATGATGAGATGATATAACTATATTATGTCTTTAGAATATGGGTTGGCATGCCATAATTCAGATACATGCTGTCTATGTAAACATCATGGCATGACATAATTCAAATATATGATTTATATACTAAGGAAGTGAGCAGAGGGCAATCGCATATATGACGTGTCAACTAAGGAGATGGCATTCAATATTGTGTATATGATGTAAAAACTAAGCATTGCAATACAACATATGCATTATATGAGTAATATAACCCTGCCAAGTTTGAGCATACACCTTAGGGGGATAATAGGACTTGTCATCTGCCTCTGAATCCTCCTCTGAAGAGCTATCTGTAACCAGCAAGATATCTGCTTCAGCGGGTAGCATTTTCTGCTCTGAAGACCTTGTTTTCACTCCACATTTCTCCATCACCAATTCAAATGGCTGATGCACAGGAAGAGTAGTTGAATATACAAACATTGTCGACAAAAGCAATGAGAAATACAAAAAAAGGACAGCATGATATAATTCACATATATGACGCTTGCCTAAACAGCATGGCATTGCATAATTCACATACATAGTGCCTTGCAACAAGATAACATTGCATAATTCACATATATAATGTCTTGCAACAAGATGGCATTGCATAATTCACATATATGGTAATTAGACACTAAACAGGTGGCATTCACACAAAGCATGTCTAAACTAAGAAAATGACATAGCAATGCAAGATACCATATGGACGATATGAGCAACATAACCCTGCCAAGTTAGGGCATGCACCTCGGGGGGGGGGGGGATATGACTGGTCATCTGTCTCTGAATCCTCCTCTAAGGAGCTATCGGTAACCAGCAAGACATGCGATTCATCACTTTGTCAGATAGCATTGTCTGCTCTGAAGACCTTGTTTCCACTCCAGATTTTTCCATGACCGTGCCGAATGGCTGATGCACAGGAAGAGTAATTGAATGTACTAAAATTGTTGACAAATTTAACACGTAATAAAAAATGATGGCATGATATAATTAACATATAAGATGACTAGCTAACCAGGGTGGCATTGCAAAATTCACATATATGATGCCTGGCTAGACAAGATGGCATTGCATTATTCACATATAGGATAAAGAAACTAAACAGATGTCATTGACACAAAGCATGTCTAAACTAAGCAGATGACATCTTTAATGTATACAGTAAGCAATGCAAGGCACCATATGCATGATATTACCAACATCAGCATGCCAAGTTAGAGCGAAGACCTCATGGGGTAAATAGGAGTGGTCTTCTCCTTCTGAATCCCCCTCAGAACAGTTATCTTCCTCTTGATTACGATCCGAAATGGGTGGAGGGGGGCTGCCTTTGCGCCCACCATGGAACGACGTCTGCATGAAATTTTATTGCCACGCAAGGCTCGTCTCTTTTGCTCTACATGATCAGTTCCATTGTGTATAATAACTGGCATGCATAGGAATAAAACATAGTGAGATTATGTAAGGAGTGCATGCACAAATCCAGAGTGATGGTAGCAAACTGTGGATAGACCCAAAAGCAATGATAGCAGGCAGATAATAGCTTTAGTTAAAAATACAGATAATGGCTCCTTTAATGTTTGTTTACACCCAACATGAAACTCATAGTAGACACCGGAGATTAACCAGATAGTAGACATATAGTACTGATTGCTGCCCCAATATGTACACCACAACCATTTAAAAACTCAAGTTTCAACATTAGTTTGGACCTGACTTGGAGTCTAATAGGTGAACACGATGATAATGCAGCATGTCATCATATTAAGCGACACATAACGTAAGCAGACACAGAAGAGTGCAACCTCTCTTGTGGACCCGTGTAGTCCTCAAGGTCATCTGCTCAATTGATGATGGTAATGCAGTTGTCGTGACTGCCGGCGGCGGGGAAGAAGATCTGAGGCGGCGAAAGACAGTCTGGAGAGCGGATCCCTGCTGTGGTGAACCCTTCCGTCATTGGAGCAGCTGAGCTGGGGTGGAACACAGCGCCGCAGGAGCAGGACAAACAAAACAAGGTTTTCTTTGACACATATCCGTAACAGAAGTAATTGAGTAAGGGCTTGTTTGAATTTGAGGATTCTAACAATGCAGAGATAGGAAATAGACAGGAATAGGGTAGGAATGCACGTGCAAAACAGAGTATTTAAAAATACAAGATTTCTGCCAATCTGGTTGTTTGATTCACAACAATAGGAAGATCACAGGATGCAAAAAAGCTTGGCGAGATTAAGTCAAACCACAAGAAAATGTACGGTTATAATGCTATTATGCTACTATCTCTTAATCTTGTGCTTGATGAATAGGAATATGAAAAGTAGGAGAAGTGGAAATTAGAATTCCTATGGTTTTTCTTTCTAGGAGACACTAAAGGAACAAATCCTACAGTTTTCCTTTGCTCCATTCCTTTGCACCAAATTCATGAAAAGTAGTGCCATAGGAAACTTTCCAATTCCGATGTTTTTCATTCACTTTTCCTTTCAAGCACTGGTGATTCTAGTAGGCAGGCTTGAGCAAGGAAAATCCTACACTAAAAAAATATTTTTTGTGCTACATCTATTACTTTGGACCCAGGCCACTGCCATACTATCTCAACTCACAGGCCCATCGACAAATGCACAGCTCAAACGCGCAGAGATAAATAATGATGGCGTTCAAGAGAGTCCATCACGGATAGCTAAGTTGCCTGGTACCTCACTGCTTGTCATATAGTAGGATAAAATAATCGTATTTACCATTACTACGAGTGCTCAGTGGACAATATATATATAACATGTAGAGTAAAAAAGAGATGCAACAAGTGTACAACCTCTTTGGCGAAGCCATGTCGATCTCAGCATGATTGGGTTGGCCGGTGAGGATGCTCCAGCTGACTTTGCTGTCGGGGGAGGGGAAGAAGATCTTAGGCGTCTGGAGATGGAGCCTGAGGTACTACTCCGCTGTGATGGAGGGTTTCGTCATTGGAGCAGCTCTGGTGAGTTGTACGACGCCGAGGCTGAAGCAGGACAAGAGAGACAACGAACAACGTTAACCTGAGTGGAATTCTAATAGCATCTCCAATACATGACGTAAAATACATAACCACAAAGTGCTAGAAGTAAAATACATCAGCCGCTCATCGCTGAACTTAACTGTCGAAATTGAATTTAACTGTTGAAACTGAACTTAACTGTCGAAAATAAACTTAACTGTCGAAACTGAATTTTGCTATCGAAACTGAATTTTGCTGTCGAAACTGAACGCAGTAGCAAGGTCAGGCTACACGTCGGTCGACAGACTTTTTCATCTCTGGTCAGTCGATTTTGCAGCCGTTGGATATGAAATCAAGGGCTTGTGGTTCATCTTCAACCTCCACCCCCTGAGCCGCCAGCCACCACTGGCCAAACA
>NC_041380.1:140052357-140066020 GCF_002162155.2 Triticum dicoccoides
CCTGAAAATCGACTGACCCAAAAGTCGATTCAGTCGACTGAAGTGTAGCTAAATCGGAGTAGCATCGCATGCAAGAGCAAGAGCGAGAGCAGCAACGCGAGCAAGAGCAATAGCAAGAGCAGACCAAGCAGGGGACCGAGAGCAAGAGCAGAGCAGCAGCACGAGCGAGAGCTAAAGCAGCAGCAGCTCCTACTAATGTGGACGTCGCCGCCGAGGGAGCGACGCCGTGGAGGAAGTGGCCGGCGATGCCGCCGTGGATGGAGCTGCACCGTGTCGGCTCGGGACCGAGCGCCGGTAGCACCATGAGATCGAATCAAGAAGAAAATGCGGCGTTTAGTGTGCAACCTCTTTGCTGGCACCGATTAGGCCGCAACTTCATCCGAGGAAACGGTGATGATGATGCTCTTCCGGTGGTGCAGGTGAAGACGGCAGTGTGGGAATGGAGGTGGCGCGAAAGATGAGGGGAACGTCGGGGCAGCTCCTTGGAGGTGGAGGACGGGGTGGTTGAACCGGCGGGACGATGAGATCAACGACGGATCCTCATCCGGTACGGTGGATGAGGGACGTCGAGGTGTTGCTGTGGACGATGTCGTCGGGGAAGAGGCTCCGGCTGGGTGGCAGATGGAGCAGGGTGTGGGGTTTCGTCGCGGGTTTTCGCGGCCTCGGTGTATGAATGGGTGGGCGGATGGGATGGCAGTGGGGAACCATGGCTTAGAGACGCGCTTGTCCAAAATGTGGCGTAAGTTACTAAAGTACCCCCACCGATTTGAGGCAGTTCTTTTGGTTCAGGGGTACCACAGGCATTTCGCGTGTCGGGATTTCACAGGAGGTGGGAGTTTTCGCGCGCATTGTAATTTCGGAATAGCAAGGCGCGTTGAGATGGAGGGAGTTGTCGGAGCACAACGAGACAAAGATATATATTAAATATTTCGAGCTAACAAGGCGCGGGTTGAATAGGTGGGAGTTTCACAGCACGATAGACAGAGACGCTAGCTTGACTTTTTGACATAACAAGGCGCGGCTTGAAATTTCAGAAGAACAAGCTTAACGCGTACCCAAAAAATAGACTATTTGCACCTCAACACGCACAACACACACACAAACACCATTTAGACTAGAGTAAGGTACACGTGCATTGCTTGCATGAGATTTGGCAACCAAATTATGAATAAATACTACATTATAGCATGCAAGCTTTGAGTCATATATGCATGATGTAGATGTTCGTTTAATTCTTATAGTTCATTTCATTCAAAATCATCTAGTTTTTATAAGAAAGCTAATCTATTTTAAGATTCATGTAATTGTGTGTCGTAAGACATGAAGTGAAAATAAATAATGGCAAATCATGTAGAAAAACGTTTGGGCAATTCTGATACGGAAGATTCTAGAACAAATAAGAAGTGCTTGTCTTTTGATGTTTGTGCATTATGCTTAAGTTCAACCATGGAGTCATCTAGATTATACATGTGGCAAAATCTGGTGGAATCTCGATGATATCCAACGGCCAGTAGTGCTCAAATTTGCCATCTTTGGACCATCGGATTCGCCTCATCCAACGACCATCTTTCAAAGTTCAAGTTACCCACACACAATATTAAAAATATAAAAAATAATATATATATATATATAGGGGTATAGATATAGATATGTGATGCGAAAGCCGCCCATCATCTCCAATTAGAATAGTGTGTCCATGCATGGATGCGACGTGGCCAAATGATGTCTGCCATTGGTATCTGAAATTCAAATCAGTCTGACCTTGTTCAATGTGTATACATTACACCATGCTCGTTTCCAAACCACACCGCGCAAATCTCTGTTATATTCATGCATGCATGGGTTTCAAACATCAGGATCTCTTATTCAAATATTTGAATTCAACTTTACATTGATTACGACCTCACCTATTCTTTTACACCCACACAGTAGTCTTCTCTTTATAATTGTACCACTAACTTTCTCTCGTGCATGCATGCACACACACTACCAGTCGGCATTATCCATCGCACGCATGCAATCTTTTTCTTCAGGTCGGTCTCCCATGAAGGCACACCCCCACACACATCCCCCTCTCCATCATATCGGGCATTCTTTATCTCTCACGCGTGCATGCGCAACGATTGATGTTCCTCTATGTATGTGTGTATATAGCTAGGTCTTTCATAGTTTCCCACACAAACCGATCAATCGATATATCCAGTGAGGTCTCACCCTCTTTCCCACGTCCACATCGATCAATCTATACCTCTCTATATAGGATTAACATATATAGCTAATACACCCACATTAATTATATATCCAACGTCCCCCTCTCATCATCCATGCCTTCCGCTTCATCTCTCAAACGTGTGCACAATGGTGAAGATAGGGGGCAGTAAGGGCCCTGCCCCCTCCCCCCTAACATCACTATATATCAAGGCTAATAAGAATGTGATCATTAGACAATTGCTGCTAAAAATGGTTTAATTTCATGAATTGACCCTCCTCGTAAAGGATTAGCAATGCTTGGCCCCCTAGCTCATTTATTTTTCATGGCTCCGCCACTGCACGCAACAGCGCACGTGTTCGCCCCCTCTCTCTAAATATTGATCTCGCACTTGTGCATTCCTTCATAGTCTCCCTCCACTCGGTCCCTCGCACCATCTTCTAGCCCCCACCGGATTTTTCCACATGTACAATCTAGCATACTCCATGGTTGAACTTAAGCATAATGCACAAACCTCAAAACAACAGTGGTTCTCTTTTGTTCTAGAATCTTCCGTATCATAACTGCCCAAACTTTTTTTCTAGTTGAATTGCCATTATTTGTTTTTACATTATGCTTTACAACGCACAATTCCATGAATCATAAAATAGATTAAGGGCTTCTTTGATTCAAAGGATTCTCAAAGGAATTTTGGAGGATTCTAATCATTAGGAATTTTCCTATATTGGTTGTTTGATTTGTAGGATTGTAAACCATAGGAATTTTTCCATATGATTCATTTGCACTAGATTTCATAGGAAACATCCCATCCACTCAAACCTCTTTGAAAGAATTCTGCATTTTTTCTATGCACAATCAAACACTTGTACAATCCTATAGGATTCAAGACGACATTCCACTATAATCCCATGTTTTTCCTATTCCTGCGTTCTTAGCTTTTTTATAAAAACTAATTGATTTTGAATGAGATGAACTATAAGAATTAAACGAAGGGCTACATCAGGCATATATGACTCAGAGCTTACAAGCTATAGTGTGGTATTTATTCATAATTTGGTTGCAAAATCTGATGCGTGCAATGCACGTGTACCTTACTAGTACTTCGAGTATGTGCAAAACACGTAAATTAGAATACCAATGGCACGCTACACAGTGTCCCTCTTACAGTTCATGAAGCCACGTGGCACATGTGGAGGCGTTGTCACGACCTCCTTGCGTGGATTGATCACAGTGACGTGCTCCTGGTTCCAGATGAATGTACTCGTCCTCCCTGAGCCATACTGGCAGTACATGCACGAAGCGAAGATGTGCACGCACGCCACACACGCACTCATTCCCTCGCACGCACACATGGGTACACGGGCGGACGCAATTTTGTACCAAGATCCACCCCATGTGATAATTTGACGCGTGTAAAGTCATTCACTTCATTGATGGTCAATTAATACAGCACATGCAAATTGAGTGGACGTGAGGGCGGAAGAAAGACATTATTACTCCACTCCGCGCATGTGAGTAGTTAAATCGTGGGTTGCTGGTAGTACTTCCATTGGTCTCCTTCGTATTTTGTGCCAATTTTTGATAGTAATATAATATTTACGCATTTGAGCAGGGTAGTACTTGAAATTTATGTTCCGCTAAGCTCACCGGGAGCCGTTTCAGGCCTCGAAATCAAAACCATCAATTAATCTTTACCTTGTTCCCATCACATTCGAAAGCCTTCTCACACCTACTAGTACGTACCAAACCTGAACGTGTTCCCACTATGCAGGTATTAGTACTAGTGCTAGTACTTAGGTTATAAAAAGGGGAACTACCTAACCAAAAATTACTCTACCTTTCCTCCTCATAAGTGCTTCTTCTTCGTCCGTCGTTGCCATGGCCGGTGAGCAGAACTCTAGGGCGAGAACTACTCGTAACAAGGGAGCGACAACCAAGGCTGCGGACAAAAAAGGGAGGGCTCGCCGCCACACAGAGACCTCGAAAGATCTCTCACGGGCAGGCGATGGCTCCCAGGAGCGCCCTAGCCGCGGAGGCGAACATGCCGAGCCAGCGGATCTGGAGTAGTTATCCCTCGACGGCATGCCCGATCAGCTCAATAAGCACCTCAATAAGCAGAAGGAGTTCATCCAAGGCTTGATGGAGTTGCTGAAGGAGAGCCTCAATGACATGCCCGCTGAGCTCAATCAGCAAGGGGAGTTGACCGCCGGCTTGGTGATGCTGCTGAAGAAGAGCATTGCCTCGGAGAAGAAGGCGATTGGCGAAATCCTGTGACTTCAGGAGGAAAAGGCGAAGCTCTGCCACAAGATCGACCTGTTGAAGGAGAAGAACGCCGGCTGGAAGAAGCTGCATGAGAATAGTAGTTCCTCGATGAAGATGCTGCAGGCCCTCGTCATGGAACAAAAGGAGGAGTTGGCAAAGCTCCGCATCAAGCACCCGGCTGCTGTCAAGGTACGTAATGCGATCGTGGAACAGATGATGAAGGCTCGTGTCGAGAAATCCCGCGTCATGGACAGAATGAAGAAGATGGCGGAGGAGACGCGCAAGGAGATGGATGTCGTGGAGGAGATGAAGAAGCAGTTACGACTCCGCGGCGAATTAGATCATTTGGGGTGATAATCTTCCTTCTTCTTTTGCTCCTATGTTTCATCTTTTGCTTCGGGTGTTTCGCCGCACATGTCACGTTCTCTACGAGGCATGAATTGAACAATGTTTTTTTGAGGGAATGAATAGAACAATGCTAACAATGAGATGACTAGCAAATTAGATCATTTTTTATCGCCATATGGCACTGGGCTGCCGTGTTTCGTGCTCCTCCGTCGCAGTACTACTCCAGTGGAAAACATGAGTATACCGCACGGTTCTTTGCTCCTCCTCGTTCAGGTCGTCGGCACATTTATACGAGCAGTCAAATCACAAGGCCCCGCCTTCCAATAGTAATGAGCCGTCAAATCAGAAAGGCCCTCGCCTCTCGTGAAACCGACCAAGCTAGACTACCCCGCCCTCTAGACTTTTTAAAAATGTATACTTTTGTACAGTAGTAGTATTGATGGATTGCGCCATGGAGCAAAACTTGAAATTAAAAAAAGGTGGTACATATAGAGAGTGCTCGTCGCCAAATTATGCATATAGTACTATTAAAAAGGCTAGTCACAATAATGGTGTCCAGCACAACCCACCCCTCAAATAAAACTAAGAGGGTGCTTGGATACGTTTTAGTGCCATGACTAAAATTAGTGGGACTAAAACATGCTAGCCTCACCCATGCTTGGATCCAAATACTAAAAAGGCTAAAATCAAGTTAATGAGCATTTATTATCCTCCAAACCCTCCAATCCAGAACTCGCCTGTGTTAAAGGAGAGGAGTTAAATGAGTAGAGAGAGGACTAATCCACATTTTAGTAGGGGTACCCCTGACTAAAAAAATTTAGTCTCAAGACTAGTTTTAGCCCATCTTTAGTCAGGGGTGCTTGTAACTTTAGCCTCTTAAAGAGACTATTTTTAGTCAGACTAAAATAAGTCCCTTGGATCCAAGCACCCTCTAAGCATCCTGGAATTCTTTGACAAAACTAAGCACCCTGAAATTCTTTGACAACTAAACTGCTGGCTATATGATGTTGGCCATATATATTTTACGTATATAATGTGAAGAAACGAGTGGTAGTACTATACCAACTAAAAGATGAAATGTAAGAAATACTAGTATGTATGTACTGAAGAGTTAAAGTAAAGAGAAGAAACATAACATAGTTCTGCTGGGGGCTCAGCACAACACACCCCTAAAATTAAATTAAGCACACCTGAAATTAAACTTTGCAACTATTCCGATAGACACTGCATTAGAACCACCATGAGCAACGACACTGCCACCTTACTCGGAGTCCTCGTCCACGTCCTCGACTTCGTCCTTGTCCCTCTTCCTCTTGGCCGATACTTATTTGCTTGAACCGCACACTTGGATGTTGCTCTTCATCCAACCCTTGTAGATATTGAAGCAAAGGTAGCCATCCAGTGCAGCGTAGTGGATGGGGTCTATATCTAGTACATTCCGCTGCCATGCATGACGATGAAACGTGTATGGAGGTTTCTCCAGTTTACCGTACGAAGGATGAACCATGGCTCCTGCCAGGGTCGGCATTGAAGGCTGACGAGAGGACACCAGCCGATTCTTCTGGAGGTCGAAGGGGTTGCCTACAAAGAGACCTATCCGACGCAGGACATCCCTATCGTTCTTAAAGTCTACAGTAACGAATTTCACTGTTTTGTCCTTGAGGAAGTTCTTAAAATCCTGGCACTCAACGTTGGCATGGCATATGTGGTAGACCAAGCAAACATTATGTACGCAAACCTGGATCATGGCAGGCTTCTTCCTCTCTTCGTCATTTAGATCCTTCTCTGGTCCCAGGATTGTGGTGTACCCAACATCTAGCCCAACAACCCACTCATCATCTGAGTTTTCGAACATGCGTATGAAGCGAGAAAGGCATCCTTTCACCGTCGCGGAAGAATGGGTGTAGATGACATTGAACTCATCGCTGGTGATAGTTCTAACCTTGTACTCACCGCCGATCGTGGAGATTTGGGACGCCATGGATTTGGGAGGAGGGTTAGGATTAGTGGAACTGCCGTAATGTGAATGGACGGGACGACTAGGAGCGAACCGTCGTAGTATTGAAGGACGTGCGGGGACGAGTAGGAGCAAACTGCCAGCGTGCGAACGGCAGGGTAGTGGCTTTCCATTCTCCCATGATACGGGCTTCCGAGAGCCCTTCGATCTGAGATCGAACGGTTGCATGGCGTGATTCTAGACTAATGGGTGAATATCCTATCCTGGAGGGTTATTCCGCAAATTTTCAGCAACTTAGCATGCGACCGTTTGATCTCAGATCCAAGGGCTGCCAGCAGCCCGTATCATGGTCGCGCCTACCACGACCATCCCGTCGCTCGCACGGCCGCGCCCTTGGAGATTTAACACGGTGCGTTAGGCTATCTGATGTTGGCATGTCATACATAGTCATCACTTAGTCACTCATACTATAACAAGGTTGGCTATAAGGTTGGCTATAAGTGTATTTTTTTACTCCTCTTTATCTCTTTCTTCGTACTACCTCCGTCCCATAATATAAGAATGTTTTTGACACTAGTGTAGTGCCAAAAACGTTCTTACATTATGGGACACAGGGAGTACTAGTATTTATTGCATTTGCCAAGGAGTGACCTCTTCCAATGAAATGGTGTTGCTAAGTTTGCTTCATTTAATTAGCTATAGACTCAAAATTTTCTTTTCACCTAGGTACACGCGCTTAGCACCATTTCTTCCTTGGGTCACCAAATTAGTCTCTTTCTCTTCTTGATTAACTTGCCACATCAGACTTTATGCCTATGTGGCAAGCTTAAGCACCTATAGGAGCAAGTAAAAGTAAGTACAATAGTGCGCTTTACATGGCATTTTTGCATATGTGGAGGAAAGACAGGCAAGGAAAAAGTGGAGAAGTGGGCTCTCATGCAAGAGCCAGCCTCTACTACATGGTGGAGCATTGGAAGAGGCACCTGTATGGAGGTGGTCAGGAATCGAAAGACTCACGCCGGTCGTAGCGCCGCAGTTAAAATGATAATGGCAAGTCAAATCACGGGGCCCCACCTGTCCAGCAGTAACTCGCTGTCAAATCACACAGCCCTACGTTTGCAGCAGCCTACTCCCTCGTCTTCTCGCGTCTCTGTCGAACCGACTATGCGGAACTGCCCCACCACCTACCGCGCAGGAAAAGCCTCGCCCTCGACTTTTAAACAGTACAAAGTATACTAATTTTTTATCCATGGATTGCGCCCGCGCCATGGAGCAAAGCGTCTACGAAATGGAGGAGAGACAGTGGTCTTGCAATAGAGAAGAGGGAGAGGCGAGATAGTGGTTTTGGAATGGAGATGATGGAGAGGAGAGGAGGTGATTTTGCAATGGAGAAGATCAGAAGAGGGAGAGGCGAGACGGTGGTTTTGGAATGGAGATGATGGAGAGGAGAGGAGGTGGTTTTGCAATGGAGAAGAGGGAGAGGAGCGTGCGGTAGCGATTTAGGATTGGACGAGAGGGCCGGCGCGCTGTGACTGGATCAAAATCAAAATCAATTTACCCTTCAATTAAGAAAGCGACCCCACATTAACTAGTCTCCCGTTTATTCTGGGTCATAATTGACCATGATTTTCGCACATAAAATATATGTTATATGTTGCAAAAATAATATAATTTGAAAGTACATTCAGATACGAACCAAACGATACAATTTTTGGTGACATGCATTCACATTTTGCTTATCAAATACAGTACGTGGTCAAACTTTGACCCAAAATACGCAAAACCACAAAAAAATACTTCCAAGACCAGCGCCGCTCTTCCGCTCTTGTCCTCTTAAACCACCGCCGCTCCTCTCCTGTTCCAATCTAAATGCAGCACCGCTCCTCTCCTCTTCCATTTCAAAACCACTGCCCCTCCTCTCCTGTTCCAGTCCAAAACCAGCGTCGCTCCTCTCCCGTTCTAATCCAAAACCAGCATTGCTTCTCTCCTCTTCCATTCAAAAACCACCGCCAGCGAGTGAAGGTGATGTGGAGAAGTAGATTGATGGAGGAGTACAACCGATACGCGAGGATCGCAGACGGCGACCCTGTGAAGCTAGCTAGGATGTTGGAGATATAGTCTTGGTTTGACAACAAGGACCAACTAGCGGCGACGGTGACATCCATGGCCAAATATCTGCAATAGAGCGAAAAGGCAGCGATACTCCCGGAGGGAGTCGCGCCGGTGTACATAGAGCTGCTCCTCTGGGCCATGGAGCAAAAAGATTCACCGAATCCGATCGTGAGGGAGCGGTGGTGGGAGTATCGATCCCAGATGGAGCATCCACCAGAGGTTGAACGATCTAGCATCTACAGGGTGCCGTTTGTGAGGGTGTCCTGCTAGAGCGAGCCGGTGGAGTCTTCGTCGACTGAACCCAACTACAAGAGGAGAAAAGCATTTGGCCCGATGATGCTTCCCCGCCATCGTCTCCCTCGCTGTTCGCATCGTCTCACGGGGCGGCTGTCTGCCGCCGAGGAATAGGAGGGGGCTGCCCGGCCAGCCCAATAGTCGGGCAGGTTGTGAATTGTCAGGAGGAGCTTCGGGTTGTCAGTATTTGCAGGTTGTGAATTGTGTTTTGTGTTGTGTATTTTGAGAGTACTTTCAGATATGCATGTCTTTTGAATTTCAGATTTGCAGTATTGAGCATATGAAGTATTTTATGAATTCTAGATATCTATTTTTAGCACTTAAAAATGTAGTTTCATAGGAGTATAAAAGTGTAGACAATGTGATTCTCAGAGAAGAAACTGCAAGTTTCAGTTTCAGATAAGAAACTGCAAGTTCAGTTTCAGATAAGAAACTGAACTTTCAAAGGTAGAGCATTTATATTAACACGGCCTTTTCAAACATGGTTAACATCATGTTGGAAGTTTTATTCATGGTCGAAAATGGAACTACCAGCCAGTTAACATCATGCTTATCAACATTCATGCATAGCACATCTTCATATGATGCATAGTCAAAATGCCCACACAATGTCGAGTGTGCGAAACACAGCGAAAATGAGGGATGAAGTTTTGGCAAGTGTTGGACGTGGTTTTGGGCTACTGAGGGAGTCCTGGATTAAGGGGTCTCCGGACAGCCAGACTATCTCCATTGGCCGGACTGTTAGACTATGAAGATACAAGATTGAAGACTTCGTCTCGTGTCCGGATGGGACTCTACTTGGCGTGGAAGGCAAGCTAGGCAATACGTATACGGATATCTCCTCCTTTGTAACCGACCTTGTGTAACCCTAACCCACTCCGGTGTCTATATAAACCGAAGGGTTTTAGTTCGTAGGACAACAACCATAACATACAATCATACCATAGGTTAGCTTCTAGGGTTTAGCCTCTCTGATCTTGTGGTAGATCTACTCTTGTACTACCCATATCATCAATACTAATCAAGCAGGACATAGGGTTTTACCTCCATCAAGAGGGCCCGAACCTGGGTAAAACATCGTGTCCCCTGCCTCCTGTTACCATCCGGCCTAGACGCATAGTTCGGGACCCCCTACCCGAGATCGGACGGTTTTAACACCGACATTGATGCTTTCATTGAGAGTTCCTCTGTGTCGTCGCTGTTAGGCTTGATGGCTCCTACTATCATCGATAGCGATGCGGTCCAGGGTGAGACTTCTCTCCCTGGACAAATCTTCGTATTCGGCGGCTTTGCACTGCGGGCTAATTTACTTGGCCATCTGGAGAAGATTGAAAGCTACGCCCCTGGCCGTCAGGTCAGATTTGGAAGTTTTAACTACACGGCCGACATCCGCAGAGACTTGATCTTCGACGAATTCGAGCCACAGCCGGGCGCGCCGCACTGTCGCGATCGGTATGACCTAGCTCTGCCGCCGAACAGTACCTCAGAGGCCGCGCCCGCATCAGCTTCGACTTTTAGCTCGGAGCCAACTGCGCCAAACGAGGATGGGTGGTTAGACACCACCTCAGGGGCTGCAGTCTCAACGGCGATCGAGGCAAACACCAGCCTAACACTCTGCGCATCCCGTGAGTCCAAGGTACCAGACTCTTTTTTTTACTCCGAACCGCCCGCGCCCCTGCCAATCGAATCCGATTGGGCGCCGATCATGGAATTCACCGTCGTGGATATCTTTCAGGACTCGCCCTTCAGCGACATTCTAAATTCACTAAGGTCTCTCTCTTTGTCAGGAGAGCCCTGGCCGGATTATGGCCAACAGGATTGGGATGCGGACAATGAAGAAATTCGATGCCCACCCACCACCAACTTAATAGCCACTGTCGATGACTCAACCAACATGCTCGACTTCGACTCCGAAGACATCGACGGTACAGACGACGATGCGGGAGGTGAAGAGGAACCACCGCCCACAGGGTGCTGGACGTCCACTTCATCATATGACGTATACATGGTGAACACACCAATAGAAGACAACGACGAGGAACGGAAGGACGCACCGAAGGCTTGTTCCCTCGAGAAGCACTCAAAGCGGCGGCGTAAGCGCCGCCCCAAATCCCGCCTCGGCAGAAATAAAGATCATAGAGACCCAGTGTTGGAGCATGGCGAACCACTGCCGGACCAAGGCAATACGGAAAATGAAACCGAACAAACCAATTCTGTCAAAGATAATAGTCCGGACGACATAACGCCGGACAAGCACCCGGAGCAGCAAAATGCCCGTCAAAGGCTTATTTCCACCGCGAGGAGTCTGAAAAAGTAGAAGCAAAGGCTCAAGGCTGCGCAGGACACACTCCAAATTAGATGGAATAAAGTACTCAACACAGCAGCGAAGTACGGCGACAATCGCCCCATCAAGAGCTACCCAAAGCGGAAGTTGCCACCTGAATTCGATGAGGAGGCCTTAGACCCCCCACAACCAAAAATCAAAACAGCCACTTGGCCGGATAGACGACCTCACGGCCAACATAGAGCGGCAAACAATGCCACTCACAAGACAATACGCGATCCACGCGAGGGCTCGCACCAAAAGGACGGCGCAACCAGATCCATCTATGGACCACGCAAGCGCACCCCAGCATACAATGTAACACAACAAACATCCGAACAACGCAGTACACCTAGATACAGGGGTGCCGCACACCCCCTATGTTTCACCGATGAGGTGCTGGACCATGAATTTCCAAAGGGATTCAAACCCGTAAACATAGAGGCATACGACGGAACAATAGACCCTGGGGTCTGGATTGAGGACTATATCCTCCATATCCATATGGCTCGAGGAGATGATCTCCACGCCATCAACTACTTACCCCTCAAGCTCAAAGGGCCAGCTCATCACTGGCTTAAAGGCCTCCCCGAAAACTCCATTGGAAGCTGGGAAGAGCTCGAAGACGCTTTTCGGGCAAATTTTCAAGGTACTTATGTCCGACCTCCGGACACGGATGATCTGAGTCATATAACTCAACAGCCCGGAGAGTCAGCCCGAAAACTTTCGAACAAGTTTCTTACTAAAAAGAACCAAATTGTCGATTGTCCGGACACCGAAGCCTTGGCAGCTTTTAAGCATAGCGTCCATCATGAATGGCTTGCCAGACACCTCGGCCAAGAAAAGCCGAGAACAATGTCAGCATTAACAAGCCTCATGACCCGCTTTTGCGCGGGTGAGGATAGCTGGCTAGCCAGATGCAGCACCAGCGACCCCAGTACATCTGAAGTTAGAGATGGAAACGGAAAATCACGGCGCAACAGCAATAACAAATGCCGAAATAAAGAAGACAGCATGAAGAGCACGGCAGTAAATGTCGGATTCAAAAGCTCTCAGCAAAAGCCGCCCTCTAAAGGCGCCAGAGATGAACTGTCCAGCCTAAACAAAATTCTGGACCAAATATGTCAGATCCATAGCACCCCTGGTAAAAATGCTAATCATACCCACAGAGAATGTTGGGTCTTCAAGCAGTCCGGCAAGCTCAACTCCGTACACAAGGGGGAGGATACACTAAGCGAAGATGAGGAGGAGCCTCTCAAGGAAGACACTGGGGAACAAAAGAAATTTCCACCGGAAGTCAAAACAGTAAACGTGTTACACGTGATCAAGGGAAGAAACAAAACGACACTCCTAGAAAAATATGCTGAAGGGCCTATCACCGCGGAGTCCTGCCACTGGTCGTCTCAACTGATCACTTTCGACCATCGTGATTACTCAGCAAGTATCCAGCATGCAGGATGGGCTGCCTTGGTATTAGACCCAATAATTGACGGATACCACTTCACACGAGTTAGCACCCCGGATGTAACTTCCCCAATTTGTACTCCAACTCTTGCCGTTTCCGGCGTTAAGTTATTTTATTTTCTCGGGTTCGGGTCTTTGTCTCCGTGTGTTGTGATCGTTGTCATGCATCTCATATCATGTCATCATGTGCATTGCATTTGCATACGTGTTCGTCTCATGCATTCGAGCATTTTCCCCGTTGTCTGTTTTGCATTCCGGCGCTTCTTTCTCCTCCGGTGGTCATTTCTAGCTTTCTTTCGTGTGTGGGGATTAAACATTTCTGGATTGGACCGAGACTTGCCAAGCGGCCTTGGTTTACTACCGGTAGACCGCCTGTCAAGTTTCGTATCATTTGGACTTCGTTTGATACTCCAACGGTTAACCGAGGGACCGAAAAGGCCTTGTGTGTGTTGCAGCCCAACTCCCCTCCAATTTGGCCCAAAACCCACCTAAACCTACTCCATCATCTAGAGCGTTCGATCACGATCACGTGGCCGAAAACCGCACCTCATTTGGACTCTCCTAGCTCCCTCTAGGCCTATATAAAGGTATCACCCCGAAATTCCGGATCCCCCTCATCCTCATACCCTAAAAAACCCACCGCACCGCGCCGGACACGTCCGTGCCGGCCGGACACCGTCCGCCACCCCCCCCC
>NC_041380.1:140066417-140073310 GCF_002162155.2 Triticum dicoccoides
GCCGCCGCAAGCCGCCGCCTCCTCCGCCGCCGCCGACGCCGCCCTCCGCCGCCGCCTCGCCGTCCTCCCCCTCCTCCGGCGACCTCCTCCGACGCCGTCCCCGCCACCGGTGAACAGTGTGCTTCCGCCTCGGTTCGCGTGCCACCGAAACCCTAGATCTGAGAGAGGTTGTTTTTCTTCACCAAGTCCCCGGATTTTCTAGTCCATATGCTCCGGTTCATAGTCTCGTAACTTTGCATCCGTAGCTCCGATTCATGCATATAGCATATCAAAATGTTCATCTCAGAGAGTACATCATTTTATTCCATTGCATCATTTTCATTTGAGTTCATCTTGAGGCCCGAAATGCTGTTAGAAGAGGTCTACTTGAGATAATTGTCAGATCTGCTGCTCCATTTAGGTTTTTGTCATTTTTGTCATGATTAATGTGTGCATGATATGCCCTGATGTTCTACATATGTTTTGCTAAGGGTTTTGTCAACTTTCCAGAGGTGCAACCCATGTATTTTTGTGATGCGTGTGGTGACTAGCACAAGCTTGCAAAGTGGTGCACTTGGTAATTCTGATTTCAGGGACTTGGCAATTCCACTAAATCCTTGATCTGTTTATCTCATATGGCCTTATGTTCATGTTGTTTCCTAGTGATCCGTGCCTCTTTTGAGGATGATCAGTAAGGATGTTTTGTTAATCTTGTAGTGCTCTACCCATACATGTCTTTTTTTGCAATTATGGAGCACCCTAGCTTGAGTCAATCGAGCTCTACTTTTGCTACTTTGTGAATCTGGGCAGATTGTCAACTTGTTTGCAATTTTGCCGATGATGTTGTAGTTGATCCGTGCATGCTATGCTATTGTTCTTTCCATGTCTAGCTTGAATTTTGTGTGTTCTTGATAGATGTATGCTTAGCTTTTCATGACTTGCCCTGTGATGAGTGCATCGAGCTCGTAAACATGCCTACTTGAGTTATGTTTCAGCATGTTCTAGTTTTTCACTAAGTCTGTGATTTGATTAGGTTTTTGCTATGTTCACATGCTTGCAATTGTATTTTCTGATCCCTTTTGGCTCAAGGTCACTAAGGGACTTTTGTTAAGCTCTTTGAGTAGCTCCATGCCATGCTTTACTTTGCCATGTTCAGGTCCTGTAGCATGTAGTTTTTGTTGCTCCGAAGAGTGCTACCTGATCTGAAATTCCAGACAAGTGTTAATTTCACTAAGTCTGAAATCTGTTTACCATATGCATTTTTGCCATGCTTGTTTGAACCTGTTAATGGATGAATTGGCCGTAGCTCAGTGCTAGACTTTTGTTAAGAATCTTGAATTCATCCCTTCCATGTATTTTGTTATCATGTTTGGGTGCTGTAGCATGTTTATCTCATTGCATTTAGGTGGCTACTTGCTGTAAATCGCAGACTAGTGTCATATTTGAATCGCTTGCCATTTCCAAACCGTAATTCCGATTCCGGCGTTCTTTATATCATTTTCAAGCGATTTCATCTCATCTTTCCAGTGGCACACTTGGATTTCCATGTTGAGGCCAGATTCATGCATTTCCTGTCACATCTTGCATTTGCATCTCGCATCGCATCCCGCATAGCATATCATCTTTGCATCATTTTGTTTGTTCCTTGCACGTGGTTGATTGTGTCCTTGTTGCTTGTTTGTCTTGTTTGGGTAGAGCCGGGAGACGAGTTCACTAACAAGGAGCCCGTTGAGTTTGCTTTCGAGGATCCAGTCAACTCTGACAACTGTGCAGGCAAGATGATCATACGCTCGAAATCACTACTATCTTTGCTATGCTAGTTTGCTCGCTCTTTTGCTATGCCAATGCTACAATGCCTACCACTTGCTTTCAAGCCTCCCAAATTGCCATGTCAAATCTCTAACCCACCATGTGCTAGCAAACCATTGATTGGCTATGTTACCGCTTTGCTCAGCCCCTCTTATAGCATTGCTAGTTGCAGGTGAAGATTGGAGGCCGTTCCTTGTTGGAACCTTTATTTACTTGTTGGGGATATCATTATATCGCTATGTTATCTTAATGCATCTGTATACTTGGTAAAGGGTGGAAGGCTCGGCCTCTCGCCTAGTGTTTTGTTCCACTCTTGCCGCCCTAGTTTCCGTCATATCGGTGTTATGTTCCCGGATTTTGCATCCCTTACGTGGTTGGGTTATAATGGGAACCCCTTGATAGTTCGCCTTGATTAAAGCTTTTCCAGCAATGCCCAACCTTGGTTTTACCATTTGCCACCTAGCCTGTTTTTTTCCCTTGGGTTTCCGGAGCCCGAGGGTCATCTTATTTTAAACCCCCCGGGCCAGTGCTCCTATGAGTGTTGGTCCAACTTGTCAGCCGCCGGTGGCCACCAGGGGCAACTCTGGGCTGGCCTACCGGAAGTTTGGACAATCTGAGTGTGCCCTGAGAAAGAGATATGTGCAGCTCCTATCGGGATTTGTCGGCACATTCGGGCGGTGTTGCTGGTCTTGTTTTAACCTGTCGAAATGTCTTGAAGAACCAAGATACCGAGTCTGATCGGAACATCTTGGGAGGAGGTCTATTTCTTCATTGACCGTGAGAGCTTGTCATGGGCTAAGTTGGGACTCCCCTGCAGGGATTTGAACTTTCGAAAGCCGTGCCCGCGGTTATGGGTAGATGGGAATTTGTTAATGTCCGGTTGTAGATAACTTGAACCTTAACTTAACTAAAATGAATCAACTAAGTGTGTTACCGTGATGGCCTCTTCTCGGCGGAGTCCGGGAAGTGGACACAGTGTTGGAGTAATATTTGCGCAGGTTGCTCTCTAGTTTATCGCTCGCGCTTTGCCTCCTCTTCTCGCTCTCTTTTGCGAATAAGTTAGCCACCATATTTGCTAGTCGCTTGCTGTAGCTCCACATATTTATTTTGCGTTACCTATAAGCCTAAATAGTCTTGATCGCGAGGGTGCGAGATTGCTGAGTCCCTGTGGCTCACAGATTACTATTACACCAGATGCAGGGCCCGATGATTCCGCTCCAGGATATGCGTTTGAGCTCAAGTGGGAGTTCGACGAAGACTCTGAACGTTACTATGTTTCCTTTCCTGATGATCAGTAGTGGTGCCCAGTTGGGGGTGATTGGGACCGTGTCGCATGTTGGGTTATCTTTTATTTTGGCGCCGTAGTTGGGCCATGAGTGTTTGGATGATGTAATGTTTATTTATGTACTTGATTGACGTGGCGAGTGTAAGCCAACTATGTTATCTCCCCTTTATTATTTATATTACATGGGGTGTTGTGAAGATTGCCTAACTTGCGACATATGCCTTCAATGCGATTATGTCTCTAAGTCGTGCCTCGACACGTGGGAGCTATAGTCGCATCGAGGGTGTTACACCCGCTGGACGGTGGAGCAGTCTAAACCTGATATACCAGGATACAATCCGCGAAGTGGGGATAGACCCAACAAAAATTTGCCATAGCAATACTACCTTTAAAGGAGTAACGCCAGGCCCAGGGGCTCATTGCACGAGCTCCCTGCTACTAAAGGTTATATTCGGCTTCCCCGATAACTTCCGTAGCGAACATTTAACCTTCCACATCGCTCCGTTCCACAGTCGCTATCAAGCACTACTTGAACGCGAAGCTTTCGCTCACTTTAATGCAATACCTCACTATGCTTCCCTCACACTCAAGATGCCCGACCCACGTGGCATCATTACAGTAAACGGAAGTATTAAGCGATCTTTGCACGCAGAAGAGAGTGCGGCTGCCTTGGCAGCCGCACACTAAAAACGGCCTCACCAACTAAAGCATTTAACAGGTCGTCAAGACCTCGGACACGGTTAGATGAGTCCGGCGCAGCTATATGTAATTCATACCGGATCAACGGTCACACCCCTATTACAAATACAAGGGGCTCAACGCGCGCAGACAAGTGGCAATTTTTACTCATCTTGAATTTGGTTTCTTTAAAAAACTATCTTTTTGCACGACAACTTTTTCACCTAAGTTCCTCTCTTTTACAGATGATCATCGTGCTACACCCGTCCAGGATACGGCACAACGGAGACACAGGCGCAGACATGCAGCAGGGACCCGCTCCAAGGATTCTTTTTAGATTAAGACCCTGCGTAAACCTTTTTTACTGTCTCTTGTTGATACATATCCATCGAATTCTCTTCACAATTGAGAAGGATGCTGACGTCTTGGCATGTGGCCACGTCAGAATAATGCACGTACCTGGACACAAGGGGCTTCTTACAAAGGGCACTATTTAGGCCCGGTTTGTACCATAAAGACCGAATACCTTAGGGAGTGTTCGGCGTCACGAGTTTGGCCTTATATGCATCAGCTCCGAATCATTGTCTTTGGTCAAATGTTGGGTTTGCCCGGCTCCTGTGTTTTGGTGCCTTACGTTCTGCTTTATCGGCTAAGGTAGCACCAGGAGAACTACTGTGATTGTGCCCTGGTTCATTCGGACGAGCACCTTAGTAGAGAAAGCCGAAAACTGACTGTCATGATATAGCGTGAGACTGGTCAACTACTCGATGACCTATCGGAATGTTAGA
The DNA here is from genome assembly GCF_002162155.2 of Triticum dicoccoides. Classification (NCBI taxonomy): domain Eukaryota; kingdom Viridiplantae; phylum Streptophyta; class Magnoliopsida; order Poales; family Poaceae; genus Triticum; species Triticum dicoccoides. The sequence goes on from NC_041380.1 coordinate 140,070,957, forward strand.
ATTCCTCCGCCTTAACGAAGGGCCGTTTTCCGGCCAGGCATTTACGCACCCCGCGATCAGGAGAGTGCGGAGCCACCAGGGGCTATCTAGTAGCCCCACTGTCAAACTCCTATGGCTAAGTGAAAGTGTTAAAGCATTGTAGTCCGGTTGCCTCACTCGCTACGCTATCACCTCCTTAATAGCACCAATATGTTGGGTTAAGTGTGAACACGCGTTTTTTGCGAGCACCTCCGCATTATATGCGTGGGGGTTGAAGCCAACGGCTGCAATCTTTCAGGTTATACACATGTATACATAAACGGCTGCACAGGAGGCATCATACTACTTTCAGGCAAAAGTATAAACATAGCATTATAAAAACTTCATAAAAGCATAGTTTTTACAATGAGAATACATATCACTCAAACATAATATTCTTCGAGCACTGGGCCTCTATCAAACGAGCACCCTCGAGAACCTACTCAAAATAATGCTCGGCAGCCACTCGGCCTATGGCCGAACCCTGCGCCGCAATAGTGGTAGCGTCCATCTCGGCCCAGTATGCTTTAACACGGGCAAGGGCCATCCGCGAGCCTTTTATGCACGCCGACCTCTTTATCGCATCAATGCGCGGCACCACACTAAGGAACTGCTGCACTAAGCTGAAATAGCTGTTCGGCTTTGGCTTTTCGGGCCATAGCTGATCCACAACAGACCTCATGGCAAGTCCAGACAACCTATTCAGTTCGGCCCATTCGGCTAGCTGGTCAGTCAATTAAAGCGGACGCTCTGGAACATGGAATTGCGACCAGAACAGCTTGTCCACTTCATGATCTGTCTGACCTTGGAAGTACTTGGCCGCATCGGCAGCGCTCGACGCCAAATCCATATACGCATCCGCCGAACTCCATAGCTGATCCAGAGGGGCATACCGTGGATCTCCGAACTTCCTCCGTAACATGAAGGGTTTCCCAGCCGCAATATCCCCGGCTTCCCGCAGCTCCTCCTTCTTCGCTCCTATAGCAGAACGGGTGTCTTTGTCCGCCACCGTGGCCTTGTCAAGGTCCGTTGCCTTCGCTCGGTTTTCTTTTTCAAGGACCTGGCAACAGTTGGCAATGTCTTTTAATTCTACGGCCATCTTGGCCATCTTCTCTTGGCTCTCGCAATGTGCGGCCTTCTCGGCTTTCAATTCTTCGGCCGCCTTCAAAGCAGCGGCATTACTAATCCTCGTTTGTTCCTTGGCTCGGGAAATTTCTGCCCGCAAGGTTTCCACGGTGGCAACTCCATCTGCAGTCACAACATATTAAAGATACTGGCATCATGCTGCTCTTACTATGTGATGTTCACCAGATAATAACACATACCCTGTGCCTCGTCAAGCCTCTTGTTAACAAGCTCGATGTCGGCGTCTGCCGCATCAAGTTGCCATTTTAATTTGGCAAGCTCACTAGTCCGGCTAGCCACCGGAGCTTCCACCACCTGCACATAAGGGCAGTCTGGTTATTGCCTGGGAATATGATCCTCTGTTCGCCGCCCTTCTCGATGACAACCAGAGTCTCAGGGGCTACTATCTACACAGGGCACACCTAGCATGTGCAGTACTATCACATATTATCTCACGTACCTCAAAGCCTGTCAGTAGACTCATAAAGGCTTCATGTAATCTGCTTTCGGCGGACGAGATTCTGTCCATCACCGTACCCATCAGCATACGGTGTTCTTCTGAGATGGCCGCTCGCCCCACCAACTCCCTCAGAATGTCTGACCGCACACCAGACGGTGCCGGACTCTTTTGTCTGCTCTCTTCGGGAGCCGGACGCTGGGGACTTCGGGGATCTATGGGATTATCTTCTGGCCTCACCGGATCCAGAGAGGCCCTCCATGACGACACTTCGGGGTCGCCCGCTTCCTGAGCGGAGGAGTCCGGAGGAGGCGTTTCGCTCTCCATCATCTCTGGAAGAAGATCCCCTGAAGACGAGCTCATCTGAATGGGGCTAAGGCCCGAACTGCAAGATATATGCGGTGGATATTTTCTTAGAAAAAAGATAGCATACCTTTACTATTGAAGTATTATGGATCACTTACGACTCGTTGGAGGGCTGCTCCCCCCGCAGACTTTGTGCGGCAAAAGCACCCCCCGAGGCAGGACCCTCTGTGGGAGACTTCTTCTCCCGTTTGGAGGCTTCGGCTTCTGGATCCTCGGAAGCGGTCCTTTTCCTCCCCCGGTTGTCCTCCTTCGTGGAGAAGCTCATTCCCTCGGTTGGAACGGGCAGTGATGGGGGCCCGCGTCCGCCCATATTATCCCCCCCGGTATCTTCCTTCGAGGGCTCCGGGCAAGGTGCGACCTCGAGCATCTTTTCCAATACCGGATTTTC
>NC_041380.1:140073536-140106976 GCF_002162155.2 Triticum dicoccoides
TTCAAAAAGCGAACTCTCAGAAATAACTTCGTGATGAATAAAAGATGATGTGTTCGGCCAGAGGGTTTCTTACTTGTTTGGCAGCGCGGTTACTGCTCAGGCCCACGTCCTCGGTAATATCCGGACACTCTACTTGAGGTCCGAAGAATGACTTATACATTTACTCATGCGTTAGGCCGAGGAAACTTTGAATGGCACGCGGTCCCTCTGGGTTGAACTCCCACAAGCGAAGGGGCCATCGTCTGCAAGGCTGTACTTGACGAACCAGCATAACTTGTATTACCACAGCCAAATTAAAATCTCCCTCGAAGAGATCTCGAATGCGGCTTTGCAGTATAGGCACGTCCTTGGCTGGACCCCAGCTCAGACCTCTGCTAATCCATGACATCAGTTGTGGTGGGGGCCCGAGCGGAAAGCGGGGGCAGCCGCCCACTTGGCATTTCTAGGAGCTGTGACGTAAAACCACTCCCGTTGCCATAATTTAGACACCTTTGGAAAGGAACCTTTCGGCCATGGAGCTCCTGCCATCTTGCCTATTGATGCACCTCCGCACGCTGCATGTTGTCCCTTGATCATCTTCAGCTTTACTTCAAAGGTCTTGAGCCACATGCCGAAGTGAGGGGTAACACGGAGGAAGGCCTCACACACGACAATAAAAGTCGAGATGTGGAGAAAGGAGTCCGGAGCTAGATCGTGGAAATCTAGCCCGTAATAGAACATCAAACCCCTGATGAAAGGATCCAGAGTGAGGCCTAGACCTCGGAGGAAGTGGGAGACAAACACAATGTTCTCATTGGGTTCGGGAGTAGGGACGATCTGCCCTCGAGCAGGCAGCCGATGCGAAACCTCAGCAGTCAGGTATCTGGCCTCCCTCAACTTCTTAATGTCCTCTTCTGTAACGGAGGAGGGCATCCATCGGCCTTGAAGGCTGGATTCGGACATGATTGAAGATCCGGAGCACCTAACCTGGGCTTTGGGTGTTAGAACTCAAGGCGGAGGAAGGGTTCAATTGAGCACGAGAGGGAAAAAGCTTAAACCTTGTCCCTTTATAAAGCGGGTGAATATCAAGCATCCTCTCCATAGTCGTTTAGGACTTGCCTATAATCTAGGAGTCCTAGAGACGGTTGGGTTACCCACGACCGCATTAATGAGAATCCCGTAATTGGGGGGAACACGATCTCCGCTTCGGCAAGACGTGTCAAGAAACCACATCGCGTTATGTGTGGAGCTGGTTAAAAGAAACAGTTCGAATAATCACCGGGCCATGACATAACGTCGTGCTGCCAAAACAAGCAAGCAAATTAGATCTGCGAAAATATTATTCTCTCAGCGGTGGAATTTGGAACTTATGTTGCTGGGTCGGACACTATCCTCGTATTCAAATTCTTCTGTGATGTATTCAGAGAAGGAACCCGCCTTGGAATGTCGAAGACAATACTGCGTGCCGGACTTATCGTCATTGAAGCCTGGTTCAGGGGATACTGAGGGAGTCCTAGATTAGGGGGTCTCCGGACAGCCGGACTATCTCCATTGGCCGGACTGTTAGACTATGAAGATACAAGATTGAAGACTTCGTCTCGTGTCCGGATGGACTCTACTTGGCGTGGAAGGCAAGCTAGGCAATACGTATATGGATATCTCCTCCTTTGTAACCGACCTTGTGTAACCCTAACCCTCTCCGGTGTCTATATAAACTGAAGGGTTTTAGTCCGTAGGACAACAACCATAACATACAATCATACCATAGGCTAGCTTCTAGGGTTTAGCCTCTCTGATCTCGTGGTAGATCTACTCTTGTACTACTCATATCATCAATACTAATCAAGCAAGACGTGGGGTTTTACCTCCATCAAGAGGGCCCGAACCTGGGTAAAACATCATGTCCCCTGCCTCCTATTACCATCCGGCCTAGACGCACAGTTCGGGACCCCCTATCCGAGATCCGCCGGTTTTGACACCGACAGCTTCCCCATCTAGGCTTTCATTTTTAACATGCGCAACCCACGACCTCAGATGGGAGGTCCATAGGCCTGTATGTATTTTCTTAGGGCCGTCATGTATCGACCGGCCTATGGACCTCCCATCCGAGGTTTTATTTTTGGCAGCCCAATTTATGTATTTTTTTGAACAAAACGTAGAGGTCTGTTCTATTTTTCTATATAAGAATTGGAACGCCATGTCCAACGTATGTTTCCCTTCTAACTATATTATATATATTTAAATTATTTTATATGTTGACTATTTAGTTCACATAATTGGCAAATAGGTGACCGCTCTCGCGATCCCCTTTGCCCCCGCCACCACATCCACCCTCGCCGCCGCCCCCGCCACTACCTCCACCCTCGCTGCTGCCATAGATCTTGCCGCCACCCCCCGCCTCCTGACTCCGGGAGCGCTTTCCCCCTCAGCAAGTTTGCTCGCGCGCCCCATGGAGTCGCCAGCCATATCCACGGGGGAATGGCTAGAAGACAGGCAGATGTACAAGATGCATCTCCCACATGTCTACAAAGCCTTTCCGCGGATGCTCCAGCCACTCAACTCCGCCGTGCCGGCAGTGCTGCGGGAGACTCGAGGGAGGAGATGGAGGGAGCGGGCGATGCGGATCCGCGACGACGCTCTCTCCTGGACCCAGTGCACGCGCGAATGGAGGGTGGCACAGGAGGAAGCTGCGAGGGAGGAAGCCGAGGAGGGACCGAATCCGTTCTCTCACTCGCGCAGGTATGCTTGTATGTGCAAGGATCATGTGGATTGGGAGCTGCTGAATCTAGCCCTGCAGATCTACTTCGAAGAATATTTCTTGCAGAAGCACAGGATGCCCCACCCCAGGGAGCCGCCGATTCCGTTCATTCGATGGGCGAAAGGAGAAGTGAATTCAGGAGATCCACGTCATGCTGCGAGATGGGAATGCTTGACTGGACTCATGCCCACCAGCACGCAACCGGAGCCGGAGCAGGTGGATCCCCTACCTTACCTCTCCCCCAAACCTGCAGAAGATTGAAATTAGGCTTGCAATCTGCTTCAATTGAGCTGTCTGGTGGTTATTTCTTCTTCCTGAGAGACAACATCTGGCTGGTGGGTGAGAAGGAACCAGGAACTCCGATGAATTTCCCCTATCACAATGGGGGGAGCACCGGTTGGGCTATGGTACGGCCCACCTCCGCCCCAAATGGGGGCACAATCTGGGCATGCTCCTGTAATTGCCCAAGATCAATCTGCTGGTGGTTCTGACTCGCAGATCAGTGGGAAATCTCAAAGCAAGAATTGGCAAAAGAAGAGACAGGACATCCAGAAAGCTACTCCCGCCCCTGCTTCGGGCCTTATGGTATACTCTGAGGTGATATGCTACAACTGTGGGGAACCAGGGCATCATTTGGATAAATGTGTTAAGCCCAAGAGTTGTTTTATCTGCAAAGTGGTTACCCATAATGTTGAGAATTGCCCTGTCAGAAAGAAAACCCATAGTTCTGCTAGATATGTTTGAAGTGCTGCTCCAGGATTAGGGTTCTATCACATAGACTCACCTGATGAAAATGCTCAGTATCATGGCTCCCTGAAGAATGTGGGGATTGTTCTGGTAGAAGCTGGTGAAGTGACCAAGCAAGAACTTGCCACTGAGTTTGCAGACATTTACAAAATCAACTGGCCCTGGCCAATCAATGCCCTAGATGAGTGGACATTCTTGGTCAAATTCCCTCCTAAAATAGATGTAGTTCAAGTTGCTGGATACCCCTGTTTTGGTCTCAAAAAAGACAATGTTGTAGTCAATGTTGAAGTCTGGAAAGGCAGGATTGAGGATGAAGAGGACCTGCAGGAAACTTGGATCAAGATCAGGAAATTGAACCCCCAAGTGGTGTGACTGGACTATGCTGGATCAAATCACTTCCACTCTGGGGGTCTTACTGGATGTGGATTGGCAGCATAATTTCAAGTCATTCTATGAAACTGTTAGGGTCAAAATCTTATGTAAAGATTGGAGTTGGGAACAAAATCTACAGGCTACTCATTGAGGTGGAGTCCTTAACCCCCACTGAAACTGGCACCTCCACCAACCTCTCTGCTAGTACATATGTCTCTGCAGCTGAAACTGGTACCAATCTTACTGAAGATGCTGAATCCAACATGAGTTCTAGATCTGAATCAGATAAAGGGCCTGCTACCAATTCTGGGGCCCCTAACATCAGAGGATAGTCTTTTGGCCACAATCAGATGCTTGGAGAAACTACACCCACTTCAGTCCTCAAGACACACCTCCTTAATTCTCCATACACTCCTCAACTCAGCATCCAGGAAAAGATCTTGAATTATGTGCTTGATGAAACTGATGGATTCAACCTCCTTAGGGAAATGGAGCTCCTGGAAGATGATGATCTGATGGAATTAGAAGGTTCTATAGATCAACAAGAGGATCAAGAGGCACTTGTTGAAAAAACTGAACTCCCAGACAATTTGGACTCAAAATACAACTCTGACTTCCCTGCCCTTCCTAAGGAGAAGCACCTTCCCAAATGGGGTCCTGTTTAAGCCACCAGAACCAGTGCCAGGGTAGCTGGTGACAAGAGAACCATTATTGAAAAGGCTCAACAGCTCAAAGAGGTTCAGAACCTAGAAGTGCAAAAACCCCAGGGTATGAAACACACTTCCTTCTCCAACTTTAATGATACTTCCTTCAATGCCATTGCTGCTAAGATTGGTGTAGATGTTACTTCTCTTAATGATGGCATTGAATGCTCTTCCTTTATTTACCCTCACCAAAACAGATCTAAAGGCTCTGTTTGTGAGAATTTTTCTCTAGATGGTAGTTCTAGTTTAGACTGCCTTTGATAAAGTTGACCTTGATTTCCTTATGGAACTCCTGGAGCTTAGAGGTTTTGGGGGTAAATGGACTAGTTGGATCCAGCAACTTACTCATGGGGGGTCTGTTGGGGTCAAGTTAAATAACTGTGAAAGTGAGTTTTTCCTAGCTAGTAATGGCCTTAGGCAAGGTGACCCCATCTCCCCGCTTTTGTTTGATTTAGTAGTGGACGTTCTTACTAAAATGCTGAGCAAAGATGCTGATCATAGTCTGATTGCAGGGCTCTATCCTGAGGTCTGCCATGGTGGCATCATCTGCATTCAATATACAGATGATACCATCCTTTTCTTAGACAATGACTCCACACATGCTAGCAATCTGAAAACTGTTCTAACCTGTTTTGAACAAGTCTCAGGCATGAGAATCAACCACTCTAAAAGTGAACTCATCCCTATCAACATACATGATCATGAGTTAGTTGACTTCCTCTCTATTCTAGTCTGTAATAAAGGTATCTTCCCCATTAAGTACCTAGGTATCCCTCTCCACTATGATAAACTGAGGAGAGAGGATAGCCAACACCTTCTGGATAAAATCATTAAAAGGATTGCTGGGTGGAGGGGCAAACTTCTCTCTTACAGAGGTAGATTGATCCTCATACAAGCTTGTTTGGCTAGCATTCCAGTGTATCTCCTCTCCTTCAAGTTCCCTAAATGGGCAGTGAACCTCATCAATTCTGAGATGTCTCATTTCTCGTGGAATGATTTTGAGGGAAATAGGAAGCTACACCTTGCTAATTGGGCCCTAGTCTCTATGAAAAAAGATTTTGGAGGCCTAGGCATACCTAACCTCCAAGAAATTAACATCTGTCTTCTAGGTTCTTGGATTAAAAGATTCTATGAGGAAGACCTGAAACCCTGGAAGCTTCTTATTGCCCATAAATACCTAGGAAATAAACCTAATATTTTTGTCCCTTCCTCCAACCCTAAGACCTCTAGATTCTGGAAAGGATTAAAATCTATTATCCATGGTGTGAAATTTGGCTACAGATGGAACATAGGGGATGGGAGCAGAACCAAGTTCTGGGAAGATACTTGGTTTGGCACATCCCCCCTAGCAGTCCAATTTTGGCCTATTTACTCTGTCTGCAATGAGCTTAACAAAAGTGTCAATGAAGTTTGGGATGGTCAATGCCTAAAACTCTGTTTTAGAAGGAACTTTAGTGGTAGTCATGGAACAATGGTTCCAGTTGGAGGAAATTGCCAAAAGCATTACCTTTACTGCCGAGCCGAATGCCCTGATTTGGCAGTGGATAATAAGGGGAAGTATTCCTCCACCTCCCTCTATCATGTTATCAACTTTAGAGGGGTTCAACCCGTGTTTATCCCTGCCGTTTGGAAATTGAGAGTTCCCCCTAAAATTCATGTATTTCTCTGGCTTCTCTCCAAAAACAAATTGATGACTAGGGATAACCTTAGGAAGAGACACATCATCAAACCCCTTGATTATGTTTACTGCTTGGAACAAGAGTCTTGTTCTCACCTACTTTTTGAATGTATAGTTGCTAAACATCTCTGGGCCCACACTGAGGAATATTTCTCTAGTCAGATTGGCTCATCCTTCGAATCTGTCGCCAGATTCTGGATTGCTAACAAAAAGGGCTCAGTTTTAAATACTGTTAGCTCAGCTGTCCTTTGGTGCCTTTGGAAATGTAGAAATGCTATGATTTTGAGTAACACCTCCTGGATTTCCATTCCGCAGGTCTTGAGGTTGATCAGGAACATGGTGAGGAACTGGGCGATTCTCTCCTCTAGATCGGACAAGGACAAGTTGATGAGCTTCGTGGAAACCCTAACAAGATCCCTCCAGAAACCGTTGGCGATCACTTGTGGCTGAACAAGGCTCGACCTGCTCTGGGGCTGGACCCGTGGGCTCGTCTCAAGATCTCTGATGAAGATGATGGGCACCTGGCGCCGAAAAAGAGGGACATCCACCATGCTACGCCTTCCAGCCCGGTGTCTCCACTTGCTTACTGGTCGCCGCAAGCTGACATGGCCCCTCAGCTGAAGACCATGAAGGCTTCGATGGACCCTCCTTGTGTCATTTGAGTGCTCTATCCGCTCTGCCTTTGGCACCGCTCGGGTGATTTGTGTTATTCAGAGAACTTGTTCATCCACCCCCTAGTTTGTAGCTTTTCTACCTTTGCTTTCGAACTGCTCTTTGAGCTGCTGTATCAGAATATGTTGTGGTTTCGTTCTCAGCAATGGAACCAGGGAGATGCTCCCTGTTTTTCTAAAAAAAATATTTTATATGTTATTATATATTATTTTTATTGTGATCATATATTTAACAGATACTTACATATGTAAGAAAACAATATCCCACATCTTATTAACTTATAAAAATAATTTCTTAACAAATAAAATCCTGGATTATTTTGGCACAAAAATCCGAGTGTTTGTGTACAAAAGCTTGGTAAGATTTAAGGACCAATGTAATAATATCACTTATTATTCAAATACATTTATAACAAAATGCTCAGCCCCATTTTATTTTTTGATAACATTGCTAGCCCAACCCAACATTATAATTAGAATCAGCCCAACAAAATCGTGTATTTCAAGAAAGTGCAAATGGCCTATATTTTTTTAGGAAATAAAATAAACGGGCCACATGGACGCTACATTATTTGTTCACCCAGCCTAGCTAATGGCTATAATTCAAAAAAAAAAGAGATCAAATTGACTGTAAATTCTACCGCGCAAAAAAAGACTGTAAATTCTGAAAAATGGGTTGAATACGTGCCACATTTTTGGAGGCTGAAATGTGGGCCAATAGGTTGAAGCCAACGCAAGTCGTTGTCAATTTAGTCAACAAATGATTCTGACAAGTTAGCCGTTGGATTTACATCCAACGACCGGCATCCATCTTCAATCTCTCGTCTTCTTCCTCCAGCGCGGCCGGGACCACCTCCGCCTCCTGCTGCTAGCAGCTCTGCTTAGCACGCTTCGCTATGAAGTGCTACTCCACCGTTGGCCAGGCCATCCCTCCACCCCTCCACACCTCCTGTTCTTCTCCACCGACTGTCGAACCACACCGCACTAGAACCAGTTAACCCTCGTACACCTCTCCGTCTGCGACTCTACTCCCGCGTCTTCCCATCTCTGGCTCGTTGCTGTCCGGGGCCTCGCCATCGTCCACCACCTTGGATGCGCTCGGCACGGCGTGGTCAACGAATGACACCATTGGAAGTAGACTGTGCGTGGAGTGGCTGACAGTTGGGTCCACAGCCGCACACAAGGAAATGCCTCCTTATTACGCGCAAAATAATGATTCCTCCACCTCACATCTAGGACCCACTAGAAGGGCCTCTATATTTCACGAAAATAACGTGCCCCCCGCTGACATGTCGAACCCACCAACTATCTTCGCACGCAAGGAAGCGCCTCCTTATTACGCACAAAAAATATGAATATTCCCCCTACCAGCTGGAACCCAGCATAGTGGGAGACTGACTTGTGGGCCTACCAAGTTGATGAGGATGGAGCGCTTTGTCAACTTAGCCAATATGAACGATTCTAGCTCCTGTTACCGTATGATGTTCATCCAACGGTCGTAGTGCTTCTTCAACCTCTAGTCTTCTTGATCCAGCCGCCCAAACCAGCGTCGGTCGTGCCGCGTGCTCCTGCCTCCCGTGGCTGGCTATGATGCCGCGGAGGCCTCACCGCCCCTACTACTCCCACCGCTGGCCAGGCCATCCCTCTACTCACTCACACCCCTGTTATTCTGCGGCGACAGCAGCCTCACACCGCAGCCGAACCAGTGAACCCTCATACTCCTCTTCGCGTGGGCATCCACTACCGCGTCTTCCCCGGCCCCGAGTCGTCCCCTTCCTAGTCCTTGCCGTCGTCCACTGCCGTGGTGCTCTCGACGCGGTGTGGTCAACGTGGTCAAGGAACGACTTCCATCGGACGTGGACTGTACGTGGAGAGGCTGACAGCTGGGTCCACGGCCGCAGCAAGGAAGTGCCTCCTTATTACGCGCAAAATAATGATTCCTCCACCTGACAACGGGGACCCATCGGACGGGCCACCGTATTTCGTGAAAAAACGTTTACCCCTGACTGCTGGGACCCACCAGCTACATCTTCGCACGTAAGGAAGTGCATTCGGGCAAAAAAAATGATTCGCCCCCTGACAGCTGGGACCCACCAGCTACATCTTCGCACGCAAGGAAGTGCGTCCGGGCAAAAAAAATTGATTCGCCCCCCTGACTACTGGGACCCACCAGCTACATCTTCGCATGCAAGGAAGTGCCTGACAGTCGGGACCCACCTGGTCGAAGCATACGTAGCGTTGTTATTCTGGTCGCGAACGTGTACGTACATATATACTGGTGGATGTAGAGGCGCGCATGTGTCATAGTAGAGGCGCGTACGTGTCGTAGTAGAGGCGCGCACGTAGCATGTACACGTACGTACAACAGCCAGGGTGCAAGAAAGAAAATACGGCCACGTATGTGTACATATGGGCGGGGTCTCGAACGCCTACTCGCGCATATGTATGGCCAGGGCTCGTGTACATGGCTGGGTCAGAACGGAGAAACAGCGTCATCGTCATGTTCATCGGGAGGCAACATAATGCGTCGTGTTCGTGGGGAGGCAACGGAATGCGTCGTGTTCATGGGGAGGCAACGGAATGCGTCGTATTCATCGGGAGGCAACGGAACGTGTGGGAGCCAACCGGCTGGGTCGGAATGGAATGCGTGGTCGTGTTCATCGGGAGGGCTTGGACGGAACAGGCGATGGAAACGAGGCCTGGTGTACCGCAAAACGGAGGAAACGACCTTGTGTTCGACCGGCCACGTTTGAAATGGGATCCTGTTCATCAGGAGGGGTCTGGTGTACCGCAAAACGGAGGAAACGGACCTCCTACGGTCGAAACGGGGGTCCTATTGATCGGGAGGGGTGTGGCGTACTGCAAAATGGAGGAAAGGGACCTCCTACGGCCGAAACGGGGTTCTGTTGATCAGGAGGGGTGTGGTGTACCGCAAAATGGACGAAACGGACTTGTGTTGGAGCGCTACGGTCGAAACGGGGGTCCTGTTCATCGGGAGGAGTGTGGCGTACCGCAAAACGGGACACCATGGGATACTGTTCATCTCCAACGTCGACCTCCTCCAGCCTCCACGGGCTACCGTCGACCTCCTCCAGCCTCCACGGGCTCCTGTTCATCCAACCTCCACCGCGCGCTACTCCACCGGCTACTGTTCAACCACCCCTCCACGAGCACCCCTCCACCGTCTACTGTTCATCCGGCCCTCCACACCACAGGGTCCTATTCAACCACCCCTCCACGGGCACCCCTCCACCATCTACTGTTCATCCAACCCTCCACCACACCACGGTGTCCTGTTCATCCAGAGGCAATGCCACCGTTCACTATTCATCCAACCCCCCCCCACCCGCAATGCTCACTGTTCATCCCAGAGACAGCATCGATCGGCTTCAGTTAGCAGCAGTAGTGAAGGAATCGCTCAATTGGGTTTCGTTAACATCCATCGATCGATCACTTGGGTTCAGTAACACGTAGCCTGCAGTGCAATCGCTCGGGTTCAGTTAGAGCCCAATGCCTCGCTCGGGTTTAGTTAGAGCCAACGCCTTCCACACACATGCGCGTACATGTACGAGAGAAAAGCGCATCGCTCAGCCCCCGACCTCCCACCATAACCGGGAACTCCCCGAAATTTATCTCCCCCTCGCTTCTACCACGGTTTTTTCCGTCATGGACGGCCCAAAGAATGTCATGCAGCTGCGTCTCCGGCCTGCCCAGGACGGAAAGTCCATTTTCTCTCATGATCTTTTGTCATAGAAGTAGGAGCCCACCACATCTATGATGATATCGGGTTTTGTCACAATTATCGTCATAGAAGTGTCATATGTATGACAGAAAAAAAATCGTTCGGCCCAAAATGTCACGGATGTGTCTTTTTTTGTAGTGTATATCAACACCATAGCCCCTCCAATGAAGTGTGAGTAGTTTACCTCAGACCTACGGGTCCATAGTTAGTAGCTAGATGGCTTCTTCTCTCTTTTTGGATCTCAATACAATGTTCTCCCCTATCTTGTGGAGATCTATTCGATGTAATCTTCTTTTTGCGGTGTGTTTGTTGAGACTGATGAATTGTGGGTTTATGATCAAGTCTATCTATGAATAATATTTGAATCTTCTCTAAATTCTTTTATGTATGATTGGTTATCTTTGCAAGTCTCTTCGAATTATTAGTTTGGTTTGGCCTACTAGATTGATCTTTCTTGCAATGGGAGAAGTGCTTAGCTTTGGATTTAATCTTGCGGTGTCCTTTCCCAGTGACAGTAGGGGCAGCAAGGCACGTATTGTATTGCTGCCATCAAGGATAACAAGATGGGGTTTTCATCATATTGCATGAGTTTATCCCTCTACATCATGTCATCTTGCTTAAGGCGTTTCTCTGTTTTCATTAACTTAATACTCTAGATGCATGCTGGAGAGCGGTCGATGAGTGGAGTAATAGTAGTAGTAGATGCAGGCAGGAGTCGGTCTACTTGTCCCGGACGTGATGCCTATATACATGATCATACCTAGATATTCTCATAATTATGCTCAATTCTGTCAATTTGTTCACCCACCGTAGAATACTTATACTCTCGAGAGAAGCCACTAGTGAAACCTATGGCCCCCGGGTCTATCTTCATCATGTTAATCTCTTAATACTTAGTTATTTCCTTTGCTTTTTACTTTGCTTCTATTTTACTTTGCATCTTTATCACAAAAATACCAAAAAAATTATCTTTTCATATCTATCAAATCTCACTCTCGTAAGTGGCCATGTAGGGATTGACAACCCCTTATCGCGTTGGTTGCGAGGATTTATTTGTTTTGTGCAGGTGCGAGGGACTCGCGTGTAGCCTCCTACTGGATTCATACCTTGGTTCTCAAAAACTGAGGGAAATACTTACGCTACTTTGCTGCATCATCCCTTCCTCTTCGGGGAAAGCCAACGCAGTGCTCAAGAGGTAGCATTTATTCAATTGAAACTGAAATCAACATAGAGCAAGTTACAACAGCAAACACGTTAAAGAAACGGGTTTAAAACATACCTGTTGCGCCATTGGAGTTTCAATTGCATCCTTCAAATTTGAAATTAGTTGGTATGAGTAAATACAGTGATGCAAGAGCAAAGTAGTATGAACCATAGCTACAGAACCTGACCTGAGAACAATTCTTCTTCTGCTTTAAGTGTTGACCTGGGGTTCGGAGTGGTGGTCCTCGTGCTTTCAGCCCTGCAGTTGCCTTACTACCTGCTTGTGTTTGGGTGCTCTGTGGTGGAGATGGTGTTGTGTCAACTGAAACTGGGTTACTATCTGCTGGGGTTGTGATTAGAAGGGGTGTAGCTGGTTCTCTATCCAACTGGGTAGGGGTACAATCTGCGTGAGTCTGGGTTATGTGTGGTAGGGCTGGTTCTTGGGCAAGTACAACTGTGGTTCTATCTGCATCGATAGGTAGCAAGATCTTTTCTGAAGACCATGTTTTTACTCCCACAGATACTGCCATGACCCCCTCTAATTGAAATGGCTAATAAACAAGAAAAGTAATTGAATGTACAGACATTGTAAGATAGAGATGTGCAATGTATAGTAGGGAAGAAAACAGGGCATGAAATAATTCGTATTTATGTTATCTAACCAAACAGAATAGCAGGACATAATTTCACATATATGATGGCTAATTAAACAGGATGGCATGACACAATTTCATATGTATGATGGCTAACTAAACAGGATAGAATGACATACTTCAAAATATGATGACTATGTAAACAGGATGACATGATATAACTATACGATGTGTCTATTAAAGTGGTTGGCATGCCATAAATCACAAACATGCCGTCGATTAAAACATGATGGCATGATATAATTCACGGATAGAATGACATAGTTTAAAATATGATGACTATGTAAACAGGATGACATGATATAACTATATTATGTCTTTAGAAAATGGGTTGGCATGCCATAATTCAGATACATGTTGTCTATGTAAACATCATGGCATGATATAATTCAAATATATGATTTATATACTAAGCAAGTGAGCAGAGGGCAATCGCATATATGATGTGTCAACTAAGGATATGACATTCAATATCGTGTATATGATCTAAAAACTAAGCACTGCAATACAACATATGCATGATATGAGTAATATAACCCTGCCAAGTTTGAGCATACACCTCAGGGGGATAATAGGACTGGTCATTTGCCTCTGAATCCTCCTCTGAAGAGCTATCTGTGACCAGCAAGATATCTGCTTCAGTAGGTAGCATTGTCTGCTCTAAAGACCTTGTTTTCACTCCAAATTTCTCCATCACCAATTCAAATGGCTGATGCACAGGAAGAGCAGTTGAATATACAAATATTGTCGACAAATGCAATGAGAAATACAAAAAAAGGAGGACATGATATGATTCACATATATGACGCTTGGCTAAACAACATGGCATTGCATAATTCACATATATAATGCCTTGCAGCAAGATAGCATTGCATAATTCACATATATGATATCTTGCAACAAGATGGCATTGCATAATTCAAATATATGGCAATTAGACAATAAACAGGTGGCTGATAACCCACAAGTATAGGGGATCAATTGTAGCCTCTTTCGATAAGTAAGAGTGTCGAACCCAACGAGGAGCTAATGGTAGAACAAATATTCCCTCAAGTTCTATTGACCACTGATACAACTCTACGCACGCTTAACGTTCTCTTTACCGAGAATAAGTATGAAACTAGAAGTACTTTGTAGGTCTTGTAGGCTAGGTTTGCAAGATAATAAAGAGCATGTAAATAAAAGCTCGGGGCTGTTTAGATAAAGACACAACATTATAAGTTTCAATAGAGAGCTTTTTGTCACGAGAAAGTTATTTGTCCCTAGGCAATCGATAACTAGACCGGTAATCATTATTGCAATTTTATTTGAGGGATAGGCATAAGCTAACATACTTTCTATTCTTGGATTGGAACTCTAGCAAGCATCCGCAACTACTAAAGATCATTAAGGTAAATCCCAACCATAGCATTATAAGGCATCAAGTCCTCTTTACTCCCATACGCAAACAACCTACTTACTCGGGTATGTGCTTCTGCCACTCATGCCACCCACCATAAGAAAATCATGAACATATTGCAAACCCTACAGCAGGGATCCCTCACGCTTGCGCGACACGGAGAGCATCATAGGACAACACCAATAATAAAACATGCAACTCAAACCAATCACGGTCATCAATTAACCCATAGGACAAAACGGATCTACTAAAACATCATAGGATAGCCATACATCATTGGGAAATAATAAATAGTGTTGAGCACCATGTTTAAGTAGAGATTACAGCGGGTAAAAGAGGTGTTACACCGCTACATAGAGGGGGGGAAGAGTTGGTGATGACGGTGGTGAAGTTGTTGGTGTAGATCGTTGTCGCGATGATGGCCCTGGCGGCGTTCCGGCGCCATCGGGAGAGGGGGAGAGAGCCCCCCTTCTTCTTCTTATTCCTTGACCTTCCCCATAGATACGAGAAGGGTTTCCCCTCTGGTCCATGGCCTCCATGGTGGCGGAGGGGCGAGAGCCCCTCCGAGATTGGTTATGTCTCTCTATCTCTCTCTGTTTCTGCGTTCCCGATTCTGCCCTTTCACCGTTTCTTATATTCCCGGAGATCCGTAACTCCGATTGGGCTGAAATTTGGACACAATTTTTATCCGGATATTAGCTTTCTTGCGGCAAAAGAAGGGCATCAACCGCCTTACGGGGTGGCCATGAGGGCCTAGGGTGCGCCTGACCCACTGGGGTGCGCCCCCTGCCTCGTGGCCCCCTCGGGCATCGTCTTGCGTTGATTTTTCTTCCCAAAAATCACATATATTCCAAAAAAATCTCCGTCAGTTTTTATTCCATTTGGACTCCGTTTGATATGGATTTACTGTGAAACAAAAAACATGCAACAAACAGGAACTGGCACTGGGCACTAGATCAATATGTTAGTCCCAAAAATAGTATAAAAAGTTGCCAAAAGTATATGAAAGTTGTAGAATATTGGCATGGAACAATCAAAACTTATAGATATGACGGAGACATATCAGCATCCCCAAGCTTAATACCTTCTCGTCCTCGAGTAGGTAAATGGTAAAAAAGATAATTTTTGATGTGGAATGCTACCTAGCATAATCTTGATCATGTAATCTATCATGGCATGAATATTAAGACACGAGTGATTCAAAGCAATAGTCTATCATTTGACATTAAGACAATAATACTTCAGACATACTAATAAAGCAATCATGTCTTTTCATAATAACATGGCCAAAGAAAGTTATCCCTACAAAATCATATGGTCTGGCTATGCTCCATCTTCACCAGACGAAATATTCAAATCATGAACAATCCCGATGACAAGCCAAGCAATTGTTTCATACTTTTGACATTCTCAAATATTTTTAACTTTCATGCAATACATGAGCATGAGCCATGGACATAGCACTATGGGTGGAGTAGAATATGATGGTGGAGGTTGTGTGGAGAAGACAAAAGGGATAAAGTCTCACATCGATGCGGCTAATCAACGGGCTTATGGAGATGCCCATCAATTGATGTCAATGCGAGGAGTAGGGATTGCCATGCAACGGATGCACTAAGAGCTATAAGTGTATGAAAGCTCAAACTGAAACTAAGTGGGTGTGCATCCAACTTGCTTGCTCATGAAGACCTCGGGCATTTGAGGAAGCCCATCATCCGAATATACAAGCCGAGTTCTATAATGAAAATTCCCACTAGTATATGAAAGTGATAACTCAAGAGACTCTCTATATGAAGAACATGGTGCTACTCTAAAGCACAAGTGAGGGAGTCCTAGATTAGGGGGTATCCGGACAGCCGGATTATATCCCTCGGCCGGACTGTTGGACTATGAAGATACAAGAATGAAGACTTCGTCTTGTGTCCGGATGGGACTCTACTTGGCATGGAAGGCAAGCTAGGCAATATGGATATGTATATCTCCTCCTTTGTAACCGACCTTGTGTAACCCTAGCCCCCTCCGGTGTCTATATAAACCGGAGGGTTTTAGTCCGTAGGACAACATACAATCATACCATAGGCTAGCTTCTAGGGTTTAGCCTCTCCGATCTATTGGTAGATCAACTCTTCTAATACTCATATCATCAAGAATAAATCAAGCAGGACGTAGGGTTTCACCTCCATCAAGAGGGCCTGAACCTGGGTAAAACATCGTGTCCCCTGCCTCCTATTACCATCCGCCTTAGACGCACAGTTCGGGACCCCCTACCCGAGATCCGCCGGTTTTGACACCAACATTGGTGCTTTCATTGAGAGTTCCTATGTGACGTCGCCGTAAGGAAGGATGCCTCATCTCATTGTTAAAAACAACATTACCGCCGGGAGAGCTCTGGCTGTCGGCCAAACTCTCCGGCTAGGCAGTTTTGTCATGACCGCCTATTTGGCTGCTGCACCGACAATGACTTCTCGGGTCATCAAAAACAGCCTCCATGTCAGCTCGGAATTCACCGAGCAGATGGATCCAATGGAGCTCTCTTCCCTAAACGAACTCTTGGATCGCATCGCCGCCCTGGGAGTCGCTATGAACTATGATCGGATTGGGCTTAAACCCAATCGAAGGGAGATTAACACTTCACCGGTCACCCATCATGTTGCGGTGGTGGAGGAACAATGCGGCGATTCTACCTCTAACTTGAGGACTAACTACGTCCGAATTCCTGAGCTCTCCGAGCCGGATAACTATTTACGGAAGGACGTCACCCAAACCCTGAACCTAGAGTCAGGCAGCGGGCCAGACTCATCGGGCAACATACCGGAATCCGAACTTCCAAGATCGAAAACCCCTTGACCCCTGGGTCTCAGATCGGGTAGGGGTCCAGACTCAAATCCACCCACCCACCCAGACATAAACGATCTTAACCACATCAGGCAAGAGCCCCATGAAACAGTAAATCATTATTGGGCCAGATTCCTCCTTGTGATGAACAAGGTCAAGGACTACCACAAGGAGGACGCAGTCTCACTTTTCTGCAATAACTGCACGGACAAGGGAATCCTTAACGCCATATGTCACCGTGACATATCACGCTTCGCCAACTTGGCGTCCATAGTATGAAAGTACTATGCGATGGAAAGTGCCTGGAAAACCGAAATGAAATTTTCGGATAATCTGGCTCCGAATGTGCACCCAGTCCGAGGTAAAAGGGTGCACTATCATAAGACACCCGAGTTCATTACAAAGAAACAAAAACCCTCTACAGGGCACGGAACCGTATTGGAGGGATGGCTTAATGGACCCTGCAAAATTCATAGCACAGTGGATACAATACCAACCCACAGCCTTAGAGCATGTTGGATACTTCGGCAGGTGGCTAAAAGTGGTGAGGATCTTCTTATCCCAAATACCACAGAGCACCATCCCATGGATAACAATATGGTTTTAACAGTCTTTGAGACCTTCGCGTCAAATAATAGGCGCAAGCGAACACTCCGCAGCATTGCCAAAATCTGCCACGTAGCAGCAATAAATCCATGGAGTGACACGGCTATTACCTTCAATGCCAGTGACGAACCTAAATTCCAAACAGCAGAGCACCAGTCGCACTGGTCCTCAGTCCAATCGTGGACGGCTTTCGACTCACCAAAGTACTCATGGACGGCGGCAGCGGATTAAACCTCATCCATGAGGAAACTCTTCAAAAAATGCAAATAGACTGGAACCGCATTGAGCAAAGTAGCACAACCTCCAGAGGAATCATACCCAGTCAGGATGCACGATGCACTGGGAAAATCATACTAGATGTGGTATTCGGTACGCCAAAGAACTATAGGTTCGAAGAAATCACATTTCAAGTGGCCCCATTCAGCAGTGGACACCACGCCCTTTTAGGACGTGAGGCATTCATGATCTTCCAAGCTGTACCCCATTATGGGTACATGAAGCTCAAAATGCCCGGGCCCAACGGAATCATCACTCTCGCTAGTGATCCAGAAACAGCACTCCGCACTGAAAACAAAACAGCCGCACTAGCCCTCGAGGCATTATCCGAAGCCCTCTCGATAGAGAAATTAACCACGCTACACTCCACGGTGGACAGGGACGACGTGATACTCGACAAGAGATCCAAGTCCACCTCTTTTAAACCAGCATATGAAATAGTCAAATTCCAAGTCCACCCAACGGACCCTACAAAAACAGCCTCCATCGGGGCACAGTTAAACCCTGCCGTGGACGCCGCACTACGAGAGTTCCTGCGCGAGAATTGGGACATATTCTCCTGGCATCCCTCGGACATGCCAGCAATCCCACGCAGACTGGTCGAGCATAGCCTTAATATCCTAAAGGGATTCAAGCCGGTCAAGCAGGCTCTTCGGCGTTTCTCCGAACCTAAGAGACAGGCCATGGGAGAGGAACTAGCCAAGTTATTGGAGGCCGGATTCATCAGAGAAATAAAACACCCGGACTAGCTAGCAAACCTGGTGATGGTACCAAAGAAGGATAAATCCTGGAGCCTTTGTGTCGATTTCAAGGACCTCAATAAAGCTTGCCCAAAGGATCCCTTTCCCCTCCCCCGCATTGATCAAATTATTGATGCTACCGTAGGACACGAGTCATTGTGTTTCCTCGATGCATACTCCGGTTACCACCAAATCAAGATGGCGGAGTCCGACCAAGCCGCAACGACAGTCATCACACCATACGGTCCCTTCAGTTTCAACACAATGCCTTTTGGGCTCAAAATCGCCGGCGCAACATATCAGCGCATGATTCAGACATGTCTGGAGAAACAAATCGACAAAACAGTAGAGGCATACGTAGATGATGTGGTCGTAAAAAATAAACACGTCGACTCTCTGATAGACGACTTGAGGCTCACATTTGACAACCTCCGAACATACGACATCAAGCTCAGCCTGGAAAAATGCGTTTTTCGGCATACCAGCCGGAAAGCTCCTGGGTTTCATTGTCTCCAGTAGAGGTATTGAAGCTAATCCGGCCAAAATCCGAGCTTTTTCACAGTTGGCTACCCCAACAGACCTCAAACAAATCCAGAACTTACCTGGATGTGTGGCGGCTCTAAGCCACTTTATCTCCCGCTTAGGAGAAAAGGCATTACCCCTTTATCGCCTCCTTCGGTGCACCGAACACTTTGAGTGGACGGACGCTGCCACAGCCGGATTGGAAGAAATAAAAGCCATACTAGCAACCAACCCAATCCTGGCCACGCCAAACATTGGCGAACCAATGCTATTATACATCGCGGCAACTCATCAAGTTGTAAGCGTAGTGCTCGTCGTCGAACGAGAAGCGGACGGACATAAATTCCCTCTTCAAAAGCCGGTATATTATGTCTCCACTGTCCTCACTCCATGCAAATCACGGTACCCACATTATCAAAATATAGCTATGCGGTATTCATGCCATCCCGGAACCCGCGACACTACTTTCAAGAGTGCTCGATTACAATAGCCTCGGAGGTGCCACTCAATGATATTATAAACAACTGCAACGCCACTAGCGGGATTGCCAAATGGGCCATTGAGCTCCTCCCGTTCGACATAACATACAAACCCCGGCGAGCCATTAAATTGCAAGTATTGGCCGAATTTGTCGCTGAATGGACGGAAGCCGAAGTCCCTAAAGAGTATCTCGCATACTCCAATTGGATTATGCACTTCGACGGCTCCAAAATGCTGGCTGGACTGGGGGCTGGCGTCGTCCTGACGTCCCCAACCAGAGATACAGTTCAATACGTACTACAGATACTGTACACAGACTCAAACAATGCAGCCGAATATGAAGCCTTGTTACATGGTCTTCAGATGGCAGTTTCCATGGGCATTCAGCGCCTGGAGGTGCGTGGGGATTCGAACCTCGCAATATCCAAAATAAATGGAGACTTTGATGCCAAGAATCCAAAGATGGCGGCCTATCGTAACGCCGTTCTAAAGATGTCAACTCGGTTTGAGGGGCTCGAATTTCACCATGTGGCTCGGGAAAACAATCAGGCGGCGGATATCCTCGCCCGCATCGGCGCAAAACGTGAGGCGGTCCCCCAACATCTTTTTAGAGAGGTTGTTTAAACCATCCATGGTATGGGAGGGGGACACCGGCAATATTAGTTCGGACCCGGCCACAACACTCGATACTGAACACTCTGACATAATTGGAGGCTCTGCCACCGAAATAACACCTTCAGCCCACGTAATAATGGCCATCATAGCCCCGTGGACAGAACCATTCCTGGCCTACCTAACTAGGCAGGAACTTCCGGAGGACCAAAATGAGGCACGCTGCTTAGTGCGGCGGTCTAAGGCCTACAGGGTCCATGAGGGAGAATTGTATAAAAAAAGCACTACCGGAGTCCTTCAAAGGTACATCTCCGAAGAGGAAGGGCGGAACCTTTTGGCAGAAATTCACGCCGGACTCGGCGGCCACCACGCCGCAGCCCGGGCTCTTGTAAGCAAGGCCTTCCATACAGGATTCTATTGGCCAACGTCCCGGGCAGATGCACATGACTTGGTCCAATGCTGCGCCGGTTGCCAGCTTTTTGCAAATCAAAGCCACATGCCATCCACAGCCCTCCAAACAATCCCCATTATGTGGCCCTTCGCGGTCTGGGGGCTTGACATGGTTGGACCCCTTAAAGGGGGAAGCCACAAGAAAAATACTTACTGGTCATGGTGGATAAATTCACCAAATGGATAGAAGCCAAACCTGTTAAAACAGTCGAATCCGGACCGGTGATAGACTTCATACCTGGGGTCGTACACCGTTATGGCGTCCCCCACAACATCATCACTGACAATGGCACGAACTTCACGGTCGATAAGGTAAAACTCTGGTGCAGCAAAATGGGCATCAAGCTCGATTATGCTTCAGTCTATCACCCACAAACCAACGGCCAAGTTGAGTGAGCAAACGGTCTTATAATGAGTGGCCTTAAACCCAGATTAGTGCGGTCCTTAATGGAGTCTAACACGCACTGGGTAGAGGAGCTCGACTCCGTACTCTGGGGGCTGCGGACCACGCCGAATCATAGTGCCGGATATACACCCTTCTTTATGGTATACGGCACAGAGGCAGTCTTGCCCTGTGACATAATTCATGACTCACCTCGAGTGCACATGTATGAAGAAAGAGAAGCCGAGCTCGATCGGCAGGACAGTCTGGACACCCTGGAGGAGGAGCGCGACGTGGCAAAAGCCCGTTCCGCATTTTATCCGCAATAGGCTCGCAGATACCAAAGCAGAGAAGTACGAGCCAAAACTTATAACATTGGCGAACTAGTTCTACGCCTGCCGAATAAGAAAAAGAACAAGCTCGAGCCCAAATGGGAAGGTCCCTTCATTATCGACCAAGTTCTGACCGGTGGATGATACTGTCTGCGGGATGCATCGACTAATCGACTCGAGCCGAACACATGGAACGCGGCCAGGCTCCAAAGATTCTACGCCTAGCACCAGACTCTATGTTCATCTCCTTCCTCTGTCCATTTTTTGCATTATCTGTCTTGTTTTTCTTTCTTTCTTTCTTTTATTCTTTCTCAAGGCCTTCAAGGGCCAACTTGTGCCTCGCTTGCACATTATAGATGCGCTAGCCGCGCTCATCATACCTGGGGGCTTCTTTCACAGAAGCTTAATTATTTATCTGGGCCTCATGCCATGCACATGTGTTATACTTCCACATGTACCTTTTTTCGCCATTATATGCATCGATATGACTTAAGTTTTGGCCAAGCTGGGTTGCCTGGCTCTTGTATTTATGCCCTACGTTCCCGTTAATTTGGCTAGGGCATAAGGGGAGCACCTCTGTGATTGTTACTGCCGGGTCAGCCGGATGTGTACCTTAGACTGGGTGAAGCCGAAAGCTAGCGTTCTTAAGGGAATATTCGGTCAGTGAACAAAAGATGATTTTTATTTATTTTCCATATGTGCCCCCAGATGTTTTTTCCTGCGTTTCTTATCGCAGTCCGGACATGCACTTTAGGGCATGCGTACCCATGGAAAGGAACCCTTAACGGAACTATTCTCCCTGGAAGATGTTTCTTACTATCCGTGTAATATAACATAACTAGTTGGGCACTTGTCTGTTCAAGCACTAATGACCCCTACGCTCGGTCTCCACGCATACCCCGGTTCTTATATAACTGAGCGGGTATTCAGATACACTCCGGACTATCGGGTCCCGAGGTTGAAGCGAAAAGGTCCACCATGACAAATGATCTACAATCCGGCTAGAAGGCATTATACATGTCACTTTAATTACATAGTCATGCAGACTGACTAAATTCCTCTTCTATACCATCCAACAGGCGGTCTAGCCTACAATCCTATTGGGAATACTTTGCAGCTAACTCTACTTGCCCATAAACTAAGCTAACGGGAATCTCCTTCCCGTCGGGCCCCATTGGTCCGACCTCGGCCATGTGATTTGGGTCAGCCTTGGTATACCGCGTCTTCAGTATGGCCCAGGCTTCCCTGGCACCTTGACGGCAGGCCGATATCTTCCATAATCGGAAGCGCCGCCGTGCTCCCTTGAGCTTCTCCGTAAGCTCTGCAAAGCCTTCTGGCAAGGAGACGGATGGCCATAAGGCCTAGGAAACACCTTGCATCACCTACCGAACTTGTTCGTGCAGTTGTGAGAGCTCGGATAGAAGATCACCCGCAGACCCGGGCATTTCCTCCACGGGACGACCCGTCAGCATACCTACAGACATAACACTGTTAGTTGGCTTCTTCGCCGAACTCCTTCAAAAGGATTCGTTCAAGCACTTACTGAAAATGCCGCGTCGAAGCCGCTTATTCTCCTTCTTGGAGTCTGCAAGCTGGGCTCGAACGTCTTTTAGTTCCATGCCCAGCTTGGTATTGGTATCTTGGAGATTGTTTTTCTCCCACCTGACCTCAGTCAGCACGCGTTCGCCAGCCTATAGCTGTCGCACGACATGTTGGTCCTCCGGATTTTTTCCGGATTCATGTGCAACATCTATTGTTAGATCTGCAGCCACGCTGCACACTATATGGTAACCATCATTCTTTAAAATGTTACCAACGGGGGACTTTGTCGGTTCCTTCAATGCGGCAACAGCGGCCCGCAGTTGGGTCTTGCATTCCTCTAGCTCTTGTGATAGCCGAGTATTCTTCTCTGTAAGAACCTACACAATAAAGATGATCCTTAAATCAGTTCTGCTAACTGTTTCAAGTCTCAGGGGCTACTGATACATATACTCGTCAGATTTACTTACCCGTACACCCTTTACATACTGATCCGTGGCTCTGGCTAGACCATCTTGAGCAGCACAGAGGTACGCCTCTCCAGAATTGAAGGCATCAAATGCCTCTAGTTAGAAACACGCGTCGCAGAGTACGGCCTAGCGACGCCTATGATTCATGGCGCTTTCCACTTCTAAATTTGTGGCGGATAATCTATCCGCATCCTCTGTAGGAGGATTATCCTACGCCTGCCCCATGTCGGCTTCCGCCTCTATGTCCGGTCCTGGCGCCTGACTGGTGGAAGTGTGATTAGCAACATTGCTGGCCATATTCCGGCGAGCGTTTTTTCTGTTAAAGAAACACGGGCGTCATTACATTTCGAGAAAGACGACAACCACGGAGCTGGGTTTCTGTTATACCTTTGCGCCGGCGTCTCCGTCCTGACCGCCTTCCTTTTTGGCCTGCCCGGCCTCGGCGCCTCTTGTTGGCGAGTTACTGCGGGTTCGGCAGGGCGTCCCGAATGCCTTCCCTGTAAAAACGCCATATGTATATGGTAGGTGAAGTGTCTAAAAGGGGATCCTAGTTTTTCGAGTTGGGATTTTTGGTTTTTCTTACGTGCGATGCAGGAAGCAGTCCGGGATAGTCGGACGTAATGGACACCATGGCATCATCGTAGCTTAGCTGATAGAACTTGTCGGATTTCGGGTTCCGGCAGACCCTTGAGGTTCGAACATTGGGGTGTGCGCGGAGATTTCACCTCCTACCTACCTGCACCCCTCCGCCTTGCTAAGATCTAAAGTATGGAAAGAACAACACAAGAGACACAGGGTTTATACTGGTTCGAGCCACCGTTGTGGTGTAATACCCTACTCCAGTGTGTGGTGTGGTGGATTGCCTCTTGGGCCGATGATGATGAACAATACAAGGAAGAACAGCCTCGCGAGGGTCTGTTCTTGGCTGGGGCGATGAACTGCTGGGAGAAGTTTAGTCACCCTTCTCTCTCTCTCTTTCTCTCTCTGATCCTTTGATCCTTCAATCCCTCTATCCCTCTCTTCTCCTCTTTTTCCTCTTCTTTTTCTCCCTCTTTTTCACCCTGCGGGTGGCCGGTCCTATTTATAGAGGCCCTGGCCCTCTTCCCAAATATCGAGCGGGAAGGGAGCCAACAATGGCGGGCTAACTTGAAGGGGGATAGCTAGTATCAGTTATCCTGACAAAAGTAGTCTTCGCCTGCGCAAAGCTCTGGTGATGACGCCGTCTTGGGCTCCATGATGACCTCCGTCTCGTAGTCCTCCTGGTCTTGGTCTCGTTGCACCGAAATGGCAACCTTTGCCTGATGCCTCGGTACTCCGCGGCTGCGCTTGCCCCCTTTGCCCCAAAGAGGAAAGGAGGACACTGCGCGGGCTGGCACCCGCCTGGCGCCCTTGGTCGTCATGGCTTGCGTCACGGGCACCTCGTGAGGTACCCCGCCTTGGTCTCTCCACCTCCTCGTGAGCCAGCCTGATGAGGCCGTGCTTGAGGAAGCTCCGCGTCGTCCGCCCCGCGAGGCTTGGCCCCTCGCGAGGGTCTTGGGTTTGTGTTGGTGAAGATGGGCCGCGTTGGGCCCCCCTTTTGAGCCACGCCGCAGGCCGCAGGCAGGCATGTCTGGGGACCCCCGTTCCCAGAACGCCGACAGTAGCCCCCGGGCCCAAGGCGCGCCCAGACTTGGCCATGCAGGGAGGTGGAAGGGCAAGAGCGAAGCGCCTCGGGCCCTAACAGCCCGCGGCCTTGGGCGCCGCGTGGCGGTTGATTGGACATGGGCGTCTCCACTTCCCCATGGCGCCTCGGCAACTGCACGGACTGGACAAGTCCCTGCATGCAAAGTGGGTCATGATTACCTGCAATCGTGGGGGTCGGCGGTTGGCCTTCACTAGCCATAAGTACGGAACAGTGCGCGCCCTTCCAGTCCATCCCTTCTTGCTTCTCCTTCTTCCCGATCCTTGCTCCGTCTTGCTGCGATGGCTCCGATCCGCCGGTTCTCGATGGCAGAGAAGGGAAAGGCTCCCCGATAGGAACCAGACCCACTCCCGCCGAAGAAACAGCTCGTCCCCCATGGCCCGGACGAGGGGGCCCTTCAGGTGGTGTCGAGGCCTTGGTGCGAGCGGGCGCCGCCGGGGTTCCCGCTTCCATTGTACGCCCATGTCGAGGGACCTGTAGGAGCTGATGCTGACCGCCACGGGAGGCGCCGCCATTGGCACCGACGGGTCACGAAGGTGTGGGTCGTCCCCCCTGGGGTCCACAATGAGGGCTCCTCCTGAGAGTTCGTGCTCCACGTCGCCATTCCTCTTCAGTCTTTGATCCGCCTGCCTCCCTTCTTCGCCTCCATCATCCCACAGGGGGAGCCCCTGGAGCTCTGGCTGCAGCACGCCGGCTGTAGCACCCTCGCGACCGAGGCAGAGGTCGCGGTCGCTACCCCGGGCAAGGTCTTCATTACTCGGGGCTGAAGAGAGATCGCCCGGGTTTGCGGGATAAGGGGCGTCTTCGCGGTCCACTTGGATTACGACGGTGCTTCGGTGATGCTCTTCAAGGTCTTCGATGCGAGCGGGCGCCGGCTGGAGTGCTGCCCCGGGAGAGGTGGCCGGGGCCCTGCTGCGACGAGGACTGGACCCGCCAACTGCTCCCTTGGCGGCTCCTCAGGCGGTGGAGGCGTCGGAGGTTCCAGTGACTCCGGTGAGCTCTTCGCGACTCCGGAGACGAGCGACGACAGCTACGAGCCCCCGAGCCGACGCCGCTCCTGGAGTAGGGCGGGCTCGTCAGGCCGCCGCCGACTCTGGTCTGGATGGGGTTGGCGTCGGTGCTTGACGGCCCACTGTTGATGATGGCGTCTTTTGCAAGGACGCGCGTAGTTTGTGTCCCTTTAGGATCTGTTCCCTGCGAGGAATCAAAAACGCGTCCCGTGGGAGCTTGTAAGGTGCGTGTGATCCTATTTTGTTAATATAACCCTTGTCGTAGAATTGTGCGAGTTGCTCATTCCGTCTTAGCTCAGTCCCCCCTTTCGAACCTCACGAGGGCTTGGTGCTCTGCGCCGACAGGTCCCAGTCCCAAGGCGGCTTCAGCCGTCGCTGGTATGCCAGGTCACGATGCCGGGGTCAAGGCCAGGAGGTGAGTGACTCAGAGTCCGATAAGAGCCCCTGAGTCGCGATGCTCAGGAGGTCCCCTTTGGCGCCCAAGCAGCCGATGTTTGGTGAGAAAGGAGAGCGGTGTCGCTAACGTGGGATAGCATTAGGTGCGGGGATGGTGCCGCGGTAGCTGGCGCTTCCGGGTGATGACTTATCTCGAGAATGAAGGGCCCCACTCTAGTGTGTCGCCGGGTCCGTGCATCGGCAGGCGCGAGGTTGCTCAGTGAGGTCCTATGTGTTTCTCCCCTCTCGCCTTTGCTCCCCTTTCTGCTCTACATCCTCGAGTCCCGGCCCTCGAGCGTGTCTCAGCCGTCGCTGGTATGCTAGGTCGCGATGCCGTGGTCAAGGCCAGAGGGTGAGGGCTGGAGAGCCAATAGGATCCCTGAGTCGCGATACTCAGGCACCCCCCCTTTAAGGTGCAAGCGGTTCGCGCGGACGAGGGCGAAGGAGACACCGCAAGGGCCTTGCCTAATGCAGCTCCTTCAGGAGGTCCTGCAGGTCCATCATAGAAGAAACAAGGGGTTGCCATGACAATTGACAGTCAGCCGTTGGTTGCTTCCGAGGGGTAGTGAGGCACTGAAGGCTTGACGAGGTGACGCTATGCGGGGCTGCCGCGGCCAGAGCTCAGCCATCCAGGTTTGTCGATGTTGTAGGGACGGATCCATGCGCAAGCGTCGTGCCATTTGGGAGCAGCTCCGTTAGTTGGTGTCAGCTGAGCAGGCAACTAGGTAAAACGCATTAGCCGCGAAGGAGTGGATTCGTTCAAATAGATGCTAGGAAGGCGGACATCACTGGGTCAGGCCCGAGCGACTCGGGGGGTCATGCAGCCCGAGGGGCGCCCCCAACAAGGTAAGCTAACAACATGGAATAAACAGGGATACACGCCGCAGGGACAGACCCACGCGGCCTGGGAATAATGCAGCCCTGGGGGGGCTACTAGCTGGAAATGAAACTTGAAAGATGTCACCTGATGACGTTGAGGACGAAAGAGCATCGGTGTGGCAGGCTCGGTGGGCTGCGGGAGCCGATCCTCACGAGCCCCCATGCCCAGGGGCCTCGGGAAGCTCCGGAGGCGCTGGCGGCTCCTCGCGGACCATCTCCATCCCTGCCAGGGCTGTGGAATGCCTGGCCTCTCGTGCCTCCGTGATGCCCCTCATGAGGCGCTGGTATGTGGCAGCCGTGTTCGGCAAGCCGTAAGGCATGCGAACGTAGCTGTGGGGTGGGTCTCCGCAGCGCCCCACTCGCGAGGGCCAGAGGCGCTCCAGAGAGGCGACTCGGTTGAGCCCTGGTATGTCGATGCAGACGCGCAGCCCACCATCCTCGCCTGGATGGGGAGCCACTGCTAGTAGGCGGCGGCCGCCTTTCATGACTCTTGACTCCTGTAGCTCCTGAATGGCCTTGCTGACGAACTCCTGAGGGTCTGGATCTCCTTGCCTTGCTCCTTCTTGAGGGAAACGTGCTTCGAAACACGCCTCCATGTGGTGCCCAAGCGCCTCCCTCGTCACCCTAGCTAGGTCGGGGGCTCTCCCCCTGCCTAAGGAGGGTGTCGGGCGCGCTTTCCTATGCGATGGAAGGAGGTTCCTCCTGGGCAGGCGCGGGCCCAGAGGGGACTGCCTCCTGAGTGATCGGGCCGGACGATGTCTTCTTCTTCTTAGGGGCGGTCTCGGGAGGCCTCCTGCTTCCGTGATCCGGGTCTTCCAGTGACGCGGCCTGAAAGGCTCGTTCCAGGGAACACACCGCGTCCTTCTCTTCATAGGGCACCGTGATGACTCCGCCGCTTCCTGGCATCTTGAGGATGTTGTAGCCGTGGTGAGTTACGGCGATGAACTTGGCCAGCGCTGGGTACCCAAGGATGGCGTTGTACGGCAGGCGAATGTGAGCGACGTCGAAGTTGATGAGATCGATGCGGTAGTTGTTGCATGCCCCGATGGTGACTGGGAGGCGGACCTGCCCAATCGGGACCGTGGAGCCGTCGGTGATACCGGAGAAAGGCTTGGTTGGCTGAAGCTGGTTGTAGGGCACTTGGAGGTTGTTGAATGTTTCCACGGACAGGATGTTGACCCCTGCCCCGCCATCGATGAGAGTCTTGGTGACCACCACGTTGCTGACGATTGGGGAACAAAGCATCGGGAGGACTCCGGCTGTAGCCGCACACTTGAGCTGATCTGCTGAGCTGAACGTGATGGCGCACGCCGACCACCTGAGAGGCCACGTGGCTTCGAGCCTGGGGAGGACTGTGTTCACTTCGCGGGCGAACTGCTTGAAGATGCGCTGAGAGGCTGGGGCTTGTGCCCCGCCCTGGATGCAGGCGATCGCGCGCGGCTCCTCGAAGCCCCCAGCCCCCTCGTCCTGGTGGCGGTCCTCGTTTCTCCTTGGCAGCGGCGGCAGCGGTGGGAGGCCTGTGTTGCCTTGCGGGCGATCCTCGCGAGGCTGATCCCTCCAGCCTCCCTCGCGAGGCGGGTCTTGCCAGCGATCCTCACGAGGTTGATCGCGCCACCCTTGGCGCGGGCCACGGTCTTCCCAGCGTCCTGCATTCCTTCCTCCTCCTTGACCGTAGCCCCGGTCACCGCGGTCAGGGCGATGGCCGATCCTTCCTTCTTGCACGGCTCGGAGCTCTTGACATTCGTTAGTGTTGTGGGTGAGGAGGTCATGGTACACATAGTACCGGCTGCCCTTGGAAGGTTCGTGCTGATCTCTGCCCTGCTTGGTGTCTGGTTCTGCCGCGAGCACGGCAGCCCCCTTGCGCTTCACATCCTTGGCCTTGGGCTTCTTCTCTTCTGGGTCTGCGGCAGGCAGCTCAAGGAGGGAGAGACGCCCTTCCTCGGCCCTGGCGCACTTGGTTGCCAGGTTGAACAGCTCCAAGGAAGTGCACAGGTATTCATGCATCGCCAGCTCCTCCTTCTTCCT
Organism: Triticum dicoccoides; assembly: GCF_002162155.2. NCBI lineage: Eukaryota > Viridiplantae > Streptophyta > Magnoliopsida > Poales > Poaceae > Triticum > Triticum dicoccoides. Next base: position 140,102,717 of record NC_041380.1, read on the forward strand.
GACGTCGCGCACGCCGTCGGAGAAGGCCGAGATGATGGCCTCCTCAGTCACCTTGGGAATCTTGAGGCGTGCGTTGTTGAAGCGCTGGATGTACTTCTGCAGGGTCTCCCTGGGCTGTTGCTTGATGCGGCGCATGTCGCTTATGGCAGGTGGCCGGTCGCGAGTGCCATGGAAGTTGGCGATGAAGCTGGTGCGCATCTCGTCCCAGGAGGAGATTGTGCCTGGAGCCAGATTCAGGAGCCAGGTGCGGGCCCCGTCCTTGAGCGCCATGGGGAACCAGTTCGCCATGACCTTCTCGTCTCCGTTGGAAGCTTCGATGCCCAGCTCGTAGAGCTGGAGGAACTCCGCAGGGTCAGCCGTGCCGTCGTAGCGAGGAGGCAAGTCTGGCTTGAACTTGCCAGGCCACGCGACGCTGTGTAGCTCGGCGGTGAAGGCGCGGCAGCCTGCTGTGGCCACAGGAGACCTTGGATGATGGGGAGCTTGGTCTTGCATGTCCCCACGCGCTGCAGCTGGGAGCAGCGCGGGGTCTTGACGCGCGGGAGCAGGAGCATGGTCGCGACGTGATGGAGCAGGGAGCGCCCGGGCAGCTTCTTGCGGGCGAGGGACTTCTTGACAGCTCTGCTCTTGCCGCGCTGGCACCTGACGGAGTGGGTTCCGGCCAGGGGCCATGCGCCTTGGAGCCATGGCGCCTTCCTGAGGAGGAGGCGGCCGGGGCGCCGCCGGAGCTTCATCGCCCGCGCGGGGCGTGGTGTGGTGCAGCGGAACGGACAGCGCAGGAGAGCCCCCTGCGGCGCGGACGAGCTCGGCGACACGGTCGAGCCATTCTTTGTAGACGTCATCGACGGGACGGTAGCGCAGGAGCTCGTTTGCCGCGATGAGTGCAGCCCGAGCCTCCATGGGAGCGCGGAGTGCGTGGGACGAAGAACTAGCTGGGGTGAGCAAGGGAGTTGTGGTGCGGCCGTCTTGCCGCACGGACGGATGCTGGGACGATGCTTGCTGCTCATCCCTCGCCGGGCCGGTGGCGGCGTTGACGGCAGGTGACGGGGAACGGCGAGGACGCCCGCCGACAGGGGCCATCAGGGCAACGCGGGAAGCGAGAGCGGCTCGGCGCTCGGCGCGGGCCCGACGAGCGTCAGACATGGGCGTGATGGTCGGAGGAGAACGGGGTGGTGGTAGACAAATCCCGGTGCACCCCTACCTAGCGTGCCAAATGTCGGATTTCAGGTTCCGGCAGACCCTCGAGGTTCGAACACTGGGGTGCACACAGAGATTTCACCTCCTACCTACCTGCACCCCTCCGCCTTGCTAAGATCTAAACTATGGAAAGAACAACACAAGAGACACAGGGTTTATACTGGTTCGGGCCACCGTTGTGGTGTAATACCCTACTCCAGTGTGTGGTGTGGTGGATTGCCTCTAGGGCCGATGATGATGAACAATACAAGGAAGAACAGCCTTGTGAGGGTCTGTTCTTGGCTGGGGTGATGAACTGCTCGGAGAAGTTCAGTCACCCTTCTCTCTCTCTCTCTCTTTCTCTCTCTGATCCTTTGATCCTTCGATCCCTCTATCCCTCTCTTCTCCTCATTTTCCTCTTCTTTTTCTCCCTCTTTTTCACCCTGCGGGTGGCCGGTCCTATTCATAGAGGCCCTGGTCCTCTTCCCAAATATCGAGCGGGAAGGGAGCCAACAATGGCGGGCTAATTTAAAGGGGGACAGCTAGTATCAGTTATCCTGACAAAAGTAGTCTTCGCCTGCGCAAAGCTTTGGTGATGACACCGTCTTGGGCTCCATGATGACCTCCATCTCGTAGTCCTCCTGGTCTTGGTCTCGTTGCACCGAAATGGCAACCTTTTCCTGATGCCTCGGTACTCCGCGGGTGCGCTTGCCCCCTTTGCAGCAAAGAGAAAAGGAGGACACTGCGCGGGCTGGCACCCGCCTGGCGCCCTTGGTCGTCATGGCTTGCGTCACGGGCACCTCGTGAGGTACCCCGCCTTGGTCTCTCCGCCTCCTCGTGAGCCAGCCTGATGAGGCCGTGCCTGAGGAAGCTCCGCGTCGTCCGCCCCGCGAGGCTTGGCCCCTCGCGAGGGTCTTGGGTTTGTGTTGGTGAAGATGGGCCGCGCTGGGCCCCCCTTTCGAGCCACGCCGCAGGCCGCAGGCAGGCAAGTCTGGGGACCCCCGTTCCCAGAATGCCGACAGAACTGCCGGTCTATCGGCTCCACGAATATGACCGGATCTTCTTCGAGTCCGGAGTCGAGGGCCCGGTTAGGGTCCTCTAGTTGTGGAGAGGGGCTGCTGACCTCCTTCATGGCTTTTCGCAGTTCCTGCCGCAAAATGTCAAGGTGAATACTTACGACAAAGAATACGGGAAGAATGGGAGTAAGGGGATATAACTTACCCATCTTGGAGGATTGTACATGGAGAATCCATCCCGTGGCTTGATGCGGATGAACTCCTCTTCCTCTCCCTTGAACAATTCGGACAGAATTTTTGCTAAAGCGGCAGCATTGTCCGAACCCTTACGCCTGCAGCGGGTGGCATCATCCGCCCCGTTAAAACACCACAAGGGATGCCCACGGTATTGAAGTGGTTGCACTCCCCGCATTATGCAAATCGACATAACTTCGATTACTGTCAATCCTGATTGAGCCAGTGCTTTAATCCGGTTCATCAGGTAAAGGACTTCTCCATTGTCTTCCTCTTGGAGGTTCCGTGGGCGCCAACTTCAGCATTTCTTCGGAGGAGCTTGCTGAATTCAGGAAGACCCCGCCGAACAGGATCCGGAAGGGGAACGTCCTCCATATAAAACCATTCCGAAGGCCAATCTTCGGACGACTTCTTCGGGGTGCCGGACAGGTATCCAGTTCCGGCGATGCGCCATATTTCGGCTCCGCCCACTTGATAAAGTGACCCCCTCTATGTGCGAGGGATGACGCAAAATAGCCTTTTCCACAGCTCGAAATGAGCCTCGCAGCCCAGGAACAACTCGCAGAGAGCAACATAGCCGGCGATGTGTAGAATGGAGGCAGGGGTGAAATTGTGTAGTTGGAGGCTGTAGAACTCCAGGAGCCCGTGGAGGAACAGTTGAATTGGAAATCCGAGTCCCCTCAATAAATAAGGAACAAGGCAGACCCGCTCCCCCATAGAGGGACTGGGAAAGCTCTCCGCTTGCTCCCTGCCATTGTAGGTGGCGAGCCCCGCTCGAACAGGCACCATGTATGCTGGAGGGAGAAATCCCTTAGTCTGCAGTTCGATTAATCGACTGTGTGGGACTGAACACCTCTCCCAATCACCAGGCTTAGGGCTACGGGGGCGGGAGGAGGAGCTGCGGAGGTCGGCCATGCTGGAATGGATCTTTCCGAAGCGCGCTCTGATGGATTATCGCTGGGGGAGGATGGTATGGATCGGATCTGAAAATCCCCATCCTTTTAATAGACAATTTATTTATCTGGCTAGGGGGCGAATGTAAAAACGCCGTGGTGCCTCGTATTCATTCAACGCGTGGGAGATAGCCCTTATTGGGCACAGAAGCCAAGAGGTCCAAAGATTTATGGGACCGGGCACTGCTTCACAAACATTCGAAATATGGAGAAGAACCCGCCTTGCAATGCCGAAGACAACACTGCGGGCCGGACTCATCGTCGTTGAAGCCTGGTTCGGGGGCTACTAAGGGAGTCCTGGATTAGGGGGTATCCGGACAGCCGGATTATATCCCTCGGCTGGACTGTTGGACTATGAAGATACAAGATTCAAGACTTCGTCTCGTGCCCGGATGGGACTCTACTTGGCGTGGAAGGCAAGCTAGGCAATACGGATATGTATATCTCCTCCTTTGTAACCGACCTTGTGTAACCCTAGCCTCCTCCTGTGTCTATATAAACCGGAGGGTTTTAGTCCGTAGGACAACATGCAATCATACCATAGGCTAGCTTCTAGGGTTTAGCCTCTCTGATCTCGTGGTAGATCAACTCTTGTAATACTCATATCATCAAGAATAAATCAAGCAGGACGTAGGGTTTTACCTCCATCAAGAGGGCCTGAACCTGGGTAAAACATCATGTCCCCTACCTCCTGTTACCATCCGCCTTAGACGCACAGTTCGGGACCCCCTACCCAAGATCTGCCGGTTTTGACACCAACAACAAGTGTGGTAAAAGGATAGTAACATTGTCCCTTCTCTCTTTTCTCTCATTTTTTTTATTTTTTTCTCCTTTTTTATTTTTTTATTTTTTGTAGGCTTCTTTGGCCTCTTTCTTTTGGGGGG
>NC_041380.1:140107453-140126461 GCF_002162155.2 Triticum dicoccoides
CAATTTTATTTTGATAACCTCACATGGGACAATGTTCTAATAATGATGATCATCACACTTTTATTTACTTACAACTCGATACTAGAACAAAATATGACTCTATATGAATGCCTCCGGCAGTGTACCAGGATGTGCGATGATCTAGCATAACAAAGATATGAAAAAACGGACAAGCCATGAAGATATCATGCTAGCTATCTTACGATCATGCAAAGCAATATGACAATGAATGCTCAAGTCATGTATATGATGATGATGGAAGTTGCATGGCAATATATCTCAGAATGGCTATGGAAATTCCATAATAGGTAGGTATGGTGGATGTTTTGAGGAAGATAAAAGAAGGCTTATGTGTGATAGAGCGTATCGTATCACGAGGTTTGGATGCACCGGCGAAGTTTGCACCAACTCTCGAGGTGAGAAAGGGAAATGCATGGTACCGAAGAGGCTAGCAATGATGGATGGGTGAGAATGCATATAATCCATGGACTCAACATTAGTCATAAAGAACTCACATACTTATTGCAAAAATCTATTAGTCATCGAAACAAAGTACTACGTGCATGCTCCTAGTGGGATAGATTGGTAAGAAAAGACCATCGCTCGTCCCCGACCGCCACTCATAAGGAAGACAATCAATAAATATCTCATGCTCCGGCTTCATCACATAACGGTTCACTAAACGTGCATGCTACATGAATCACAAATTTCAACACAAGTATTTCTAAAATCTACAACTACCCACTAGCACGACTCTAATATCACCATCTTTATATCGCAAAACTATTGCAATGAATCAAACATATCATATTTAGTGATCTACAAGTTTTATGTAGGATTTTATGACTAAAGATGTGAATGACCAGTTCCTGTGATCTCTTTAAATAGATATAAGTGAATCAACAGAGTTTAATTCTTTCTAAAAAAGATATTCCCACGCTCTAACAAATATAAGTGAAGCAAAAGAGCATTCTACAAATGGCAGTTTTCTAAGAGAAGCAGGCAATCCAAACTTCAAATGATATAAGTGAAGCACATGAAGCGTTCTATAAAGCCATACTCAAAAGATATAAGTGAAGTGAAAAGAGCATTCTATAAATCAACCATGGACAATCTCATACCAGCATCGTGCATCAAAGAAAAGTGAAAACCAAATGCAAAAGACGCTCCAAGATTTGCACATATCGCATGAACGAAACGAATCTGAAAACATACTGATACTTGTTGAAGAGAGATGGGATGCCTTCCGGGGCATCCCCAAGCTTAGACGCTTGAGTTTCCTTGAATATTTACTTGGGGTGCTTTGGGCATCCCCAAGATTGATCTCTTTCCTCTCCTCCTCCTCACATCGAGACATCCTCGATCTTCGAACACTTCATCCACACAAAACTCAACAGAAAGCTCGGTAAGATCCGTTAGTATAATAAAGCAAATCACTACTCTAAGTACTGTTGCAAACCAATTCGTGTTTTGTTTTTGCATTGTAGCTACTGCAATATAACTTCTCCATGGCTTAATCCACTGATAGAAATCGATAGTTTCATCAAAACAAGCAAACTATGCATCGAAAACAGAATCTGTCTAAAACAGGACAGTCTGTAGTTGTCACATCCCTAGTTCTGGTATGACCTAGGCTAGCTAGTCATGTGTGCATCATGTTTAAATTCCATTTAAATTTAAAATGGGGATTTGTGAAACCCTCAGAAATCATTTCTGGAAATGACCCAGATAAAAATTGCTCCAAAAGGGTCGAAGAACATGTTCATGTCTCTCTCTAAAAATATTGGGCAGAGGTAAAATACAAACCAATATTTTCAGGAGCTCATAAATATTTATTTTGTCCATTTCGAATTAATCCAGTAATTATTTGTGTTGGATAAATATTTTTATATATAAAAAATATTGTCCAGTAATTCTGAATTTTGGTGAGGGGCTTTGGAATAATCCTTTAGGCCCCTGCAAAAACTTTCAGAAGAAAATAACTTGATTTAGTATTTTTATTAAATCAAAACAAAGGTCAGAAAATAGAAAAGAAAATAAAAATGGAGAAAAACTACCTGTGCCTACCTGCCTGGCAGCCCAGCTGGCGGCCCAGCTCCTCTAGCCGGCCCAGCCGACTGGCGACGCCAGTCGTCGCCTACCTCCTGCTAGGAGGACGGCGCGCATGTGCCCAACACGCGCGAGCACGCGCCGGCCACCTCCTGCTTCCCCGCTCGCTGCTAGAGGCCCCCGACGACGCCACGCACTTCCCCCGGGCCTCTCGCACTCTCTCTCGCTCTCCCTCCTCCCCTGGATCTCTCCCTTTCCTCGCATCCGAGCGAGCTCGTCGCCGCCGATCGCTGCTGCCGCGGCCACCGTCTCCGCCTCGTCCCTCTGACGTGTCTACGAGCTCTGCGACGTCGTCCTCGTCTTCTCCATCGACCCAGGCAAGCTGGGACGCACCGCAGCGTCCTCATCACGCTCGTCTTCGGCCTCGGCCGCCGTGGATCGCCGCCGTCGAATTCGCGGCAACCAACGCTTCCCCGAGCCCGCTTCGATGCCCTCTGCGACCGCTGTGAGCTCCATTGTCATTTTCCCCTCTTCCCCTTGATTCTCGATCATCGCAGCCGCCGTTTCGACCGAAGCCGTAGCACCTCGCCGCCGGCCATGGCGCCACCGTGGCCAGGGGCCGAGCCAGCCGCAACCGAGCACACCATCGTGCTCAGTGCAACGCCAGGACCCCAAAACCCTCACCTGCTGCTCCTGCCATGCACCGTAGCCCCTTCTCCCCTCCGTGCCGAACTCCGGCCGCCGCCCAAGTGGTCGCCGCCGTCAATTTAGGCCGTCTCCGGTGAAATGGAGGGCACCAGTGGATGCGCGCGAGCACCAGCTCCTCGGAGATGGTCTCCGCAGCCCATTTGGTCGCCGGAGACGTGTTTCCGACGCCCTCCGCCGTCTCGGGCCTCGCCGGCGTCGAGTCGCCGGCGGGTTTGACCCGCTGACCGGGGTTGACCCTCCCTGTTGTGTCACTGACGCGTGGGCCACCCCCTGACATTTAGTTAGTATTAGATTAACACTAATTAACCTAGGTTAGTTACCTAGTTAGTCACTAACCAGTGGGCCCGGCGCCCACTAATCCTAATTAGGCTAAATAAACCCCCTGTGAACTAACTGAGTCACTGACGTGTGGACCCCACACGCCAGGTTTGACTTGGTTAGCCCCTTTGACCTGCTGACGCAATGCTGCTGTCATGCTGATGCAATATATCATTTTCTGGTATTAAAATAAATCAGGAAATTCCAGAAAATGATATAAACTTCAAAAATTCATAGAAATTCAACCGTAGCTTAGATTGAAATAATTTATATATGAAAAATTATCAAAAAAATTAAATCTATCCATCTGTACCATTTTCATGCATGAAAAACCAATCTATACATGCTGTATAAGGGAAACACTAAAATGGCTTATATAAAGTGCTTATTTTGGAGATGCATTTGAATCTTGGTTCAAATGGATTTCATCCAAATAAAAGCTAGTTGCATTAGCTCAATCAGCATCACATATTCATGCCATGATCATGCATCATATTGTTGCATATGGTTGTGTTTTGATTACAGACACTGTTCCTTCTCGATAGGTCCTGCTCCGGAGACCCTTCCAGAGTACCTGTCTAAGGAGCAGTGCCCCCTGTTGATCTACCAGGCAAGCAAACCCCCTTGTTCATTCCGACATGATCCCACTCTCTCGCTCCTGCTCTCTTTTATTGCATTAGGACAACAACGAATCAACTGCTACTTTATGCTGCGGTAGTTGAACCCATTCCTCTGCATGACCTGTCATTGCCACAGTAAATAGTTGAACCCACTAGCATGTGTAGGATCTGATTGAGCCATGTTGTGTTCTCGCCATGCCATGCCTGCTATTGCTTAGAGTTGTGTCAGGTCTGATTCATCGGGAATGAATTGGAGTGATATGATATGTTCTGGTGCTGAGAGTTAAGAGTGTGAACACGATTTGGTAAAGGTAGCGGTGAGAGGCCATGTAGGAGTACATGGTGGGTTGTCTCACTGGAACCGTCCTTAAGAACTGAGTTCTGTGTAAGTTGTCCAATGACTAGTTACTACCACACATTGGGCTCCGGGCGCTCCAAGCTCTCTCGATTTATTAGCCAACTTGATCTCTGTCCAGGAGTTGCAAATAGTTTCTGGTGTTTGTAGGTAGTGTTAGTAGTCTACCAAGTGGCACCCAGCCAGGTGGGCTTGGGACAGACTAGGCACAAGTGGCACGGTGTACCAAGTGTAGATCCATCCAGCGAGGTGGGCTTGGGAACCCTGCACACATCGTTTGGGGCCGTGAGCGACACCCCGGCCAGATCTCCTTGCGGATGGAACCCGAATAGGCGATATACCTGGACTAGAGTCTTGTGTGGTTAGTCAGGTCGTGGCCGACACCCTCGTCGGGCTTCCGCTTGAAGGTTTCCGAGATACATGACATGAACATGGTGATAAGTGGTGAGAGTGTGTGTGAAGAAGTACACCCCTGCAGGGTTATCATGATTCGATAGTCGTGTCCTCGGTTATGGACTTCTTGGATGCTTACGTGGTACATAGACAACTTGAAGTGGATACTCTAAAATGCTCAAGACAAGTGTGAGTGCTATGGATGGCCTTCTCGTAGGAAGACGGGAATGAATCCATAGTAGTGTATTGACGTAGTGATTAGTGGACTCGTGTGCGCCACCTCAAAAGAGTTACCAGCAGTCGTAGTACAGGATAGCCACTGAGTCGAAGCTGGCTTGCTGCAACTAAACTCCACATTACCTTCTTGATACAAGTGCATGTATGATAGGATCTGATGTAAGTCTTGCTGAGTACCTTTGTACTCATGTTGCTTTATTTTTGTTTTGCAGCGGAGACTTCGGTCTTACTAGTTTATGTGGACTTTGACAAGTAGCTTATACCTCAGCTATGATCTTGATCGGATGTTGTAGATAGTCAGGCTCTTTAGCCTTTTTCATTTGTAGTTGTCTATACTCAGACATGTAATGCTTCCGCTTGTTGCTTGTATGCTCTGAATGATGGGTCATGAGACCCCTGTTTGTATTTAATGCTATGTGGCTCTTTTGGGCCTTTATCTATATGAGTTTGCGTTATGTTGTGATGCCATGTTGTACAGCACATACTTGCATGTTATGCGTACGTGTAACGTGTATTGCTATGTGTGGGATCCGACAATCTAGTTGTTTATCCTTGGCAGCCTATCATATGGGGAAATGTAGTCTAGTGCTTTTTGAGCGATAGTAGTCCGCTACAGCGCGGTTCACCGGAGTCCTGCTAGCCCAGCACTACTGCCCGGAACACTTGACTAACCGACATGTGTTTCACTTCGTTCCTGTGTCTATCCCTTCAGGGAAATGTCACGCGGTGACATCCGGAGTCCTGCCTAGCCTGCTACAGCCCGGGTTACCGGAGTCCTGTTAGCCCAGTGCTACAGTCCGGATTCATATGCTGTTGACCGACATGCTCGATGTGATTCATGTATGCCTGTCCCCATAGGTTAGCACCGCTTTGGGTTCACGACTAGCCATGTCGGCCCGGGTTCTCTATCATATGGATGCTAGCGATACTATCATATACATGAGCCAAAAGGCGCAAAAGGTCCCGGGCCATGGTAAGGCGACACCCGTGGGAATACCGTGCGTGAGGCCGCAAAGTGATATGAGGTGTTACAAGCTAGATCGGTGTGACTTAGAATCGGGGTCCCGACAGTAATAATGTGAACATTCACAATACTTATGTACTCCAAAAATTCTGAAAAAAATAGGAAAAATAAAAAATTTGTATATAAAGACAGTGAAAAAGGTTTCAGAACCGTTTGACGTTCCAGTAAAAAATGTAAAATCGCGCACTACAGCTAAAGTTTATGTCTTGCACCACACAAACCAACAAGCAATGTAAACATCCTAAAGGCAATTCTTGGCACATTATTTTTGTTTTTAAATTTTATAAAAGCAAACAACAGAAATAAATGACTCTCTAAAACTTCTGGGTTGTCTCCCCGGCAGTGCTTTCTTTAAAGCCATTAAGCTAGGCATATAGTGCTCAAGTAATGGATCCACCCGGATCCCAAGGTATATCAAAGCCAATTTTAATTAACAATGATTTGTGATTTAGTAGTGAGCACAAAGTAACATATATCATGCAACAACGAAGTCTAAGTCTCTTCCTATGCATCGGCATGTCATAAAAGAACAGTTCATGCACACATAGTAAAGGCCAATGCATAGTATAAATAGTTTCTTGCAATTTTATCATATTGGAAACATGGAGAGGCGGAGATGTAGTTCCTCTCTCATAATAATTGCAAGTAGGAGCAGAAAGCACATGTATATTATATCTATCAAAATCATCATGTGTACTAGTAAAACGCAACCCATCAATATAATCCTTAATAAGGGCAAACTTCTCCGATATAGTGTAGTCGGGAGAATTCAAAAAGATAATAGGACTATCATGCATGGGTGCAATAGCAACAATTTCATGCTTAACATAAGGAACTATAGAAAGTTCATCTCCATAAGCATAATTCATATTGGCATCTTGGCCACAAGCATAGCAAGCATCATCAAAAAGGATATTTCAAAAGAATCAACGGGGTCATAACAATCATCATAGCAATCATCCTTCGGTAAGAATGAAGGGACATTAAATAATGTATGAGTTGGAGAGTTACTATCATTAGAAGGTGGGCATGGGTAGCTAATCCGCTCTTCCTCCTTTTGTTCTTCGCTCTCCTAATCATATTTTTCATCCAATGAGCCCACAGTTTTATCAATTCCTTCTTCCATAGACTCCTGCAAAATATTAGTCTCTTCTTAGACAATGGAGGAGTCCTCAATATATGGTTTAACATAGGCATTAGAAGCATAATTATCATAACAATATCTAAGTATGGTAAAAAATTTAGATTTGTAAAGAGTAGCATCATACTTTCCAATCAAAGAAGCAATTTCATAAGCACTCTTAAAAGCAACAAATTCTTCAATTTGTTGAACATCATAGTAATTATAAACACCCTTAGCATAAGAAGCCGAGGTTTCATCATTATTGAATTCACATGAAAAGAGAAGGTGTGGAGCCTTCATCCTAGAGCAACAAGTATAATCATATCTCAAGCATAGTTGTCGAGCATACCAATGCAACATATAAATTTGATCCCATAATAGTTTCCCTTTTTGAGTCAAGCGATAATCCCTAAAGTATTCACGTTGATCCAACATTACTCCCATTATAAAGTTAAATGTGGTTTTCTCAGGATTATCAAAGTAGTACATAATATTTTCACATAATGAGCATCGAGGGTTTTAGGAGGTTCCCCATCTCCATGAGTAGCAAGTAATCCTAATTTTTTTGGTATATCGTGTTCCATATCCATTAACTAAAGATAGAGAACAACTTAGAACAACAAATAAAAATTACTTAGTGATAAAGCAAACAAGCACACACGTGAATATTCACCCCACGCTATAACTCCCCAGCAACGGCGCCAGATAAAGGTCTCGATAACCCACAAGTATAGGGGATCAATTGTAGCCTCTTTCGATAAGTAAGAGTGTCGAACCCAACGAGGATCTAAAGGTAGAACAAATATTCCCTCAAGTTCTATCGACCACCGATACAACTCTACGCACGCTTAACGTTCGCTTTACCTAGAACAAGCATGAAACTAGAAGTACTTTGTAGGTGTTGTACGCTAGGTTTGCAAGATAATAAAGAGCATGTAAATAAAAGCTAGGGGCTGTTTAGATAAAGACACCACTAAATTAGGTTCAGTAGAGAGATTTTTTTCATGAGAAAGTTATTTGTCCCTAGGCAATCGATAACTAGACCGGTAATCATTATTGCAATTTTATTCGAGGGAGAGGCATAAGCTAACATACTTTCTCTTCTTGGATCATATGCACTTATGATTGGAACTCTAGCAAGCATCCGCAACTACTAAAGATCATTAAGGTAAAACCCAACCATATCATAATAAGGCATCAAGTCCTCTTAACTCCCATACGCAAACAACCTACTTACTCAGGTCTATGCTTCTGTCACTCACGCCACCCACCATAAGCAAATCATGAACATATTGCAAACCCTACAGCGGGGATCCCTCACGCTTGTGTGACACGGAGAGCACCATAGGATATCACCAATAATAAAACATGCAACTCAAACCAGTCACGGTCATCAATTAACCCATAGGACAAAATGGATCTACTCAAACATCATAGGATAGCCATACATCATTGGGAAATAATATATAGCATTGAGCACCATGTTTAAGTAGAGATTACGTCAGTAAAAGAGGGGTTACACCGCTGCATAGAGGGGGGGGAAGAGTTGGTGATGACGGTGGTGAAGTTGTTGGTGTAGATCGTTGTAGCGATGATGGCCCCTGCGGTGTTCCGGTGCCACCGGGAGAGAGGGGGAGAGAGAGCCCCCCTTCTTCTTCTTCCTTGACCTTCCCCCTAGATGGGAGAAGGGTTTCCCCTCTTTTCAATGGCCTCCATGGCGACGGAGGGGCGAGAGCCCCTCCGAGATTGGATCTGTCTCTCTCTGTTTCTGCATTCCTGATTCTGCCCTTTCACCGTTTCTTATATTCCCAGATATCTGTAACTCCGATTGGGCTGAAATTTGGACACGGTTTTTATCCAGATATTAGCTTTCTTGCGGAGAAAGAAGGGCATCAACCGCCTTACGGGGTGGCCACGAGGGCCCAGTGCGTGCCCCTGCCTCGTGGCCCCCTCGGGCATCATCTCGCGTTGATTTTCTTCCCAAAATTCACATATATTCCAAAAAAATCTCCATCGGTTTTTATCCCGTTTGGACTCCGTTTGATATGGATTTACTGCAAAACAAAAAACATGCAACAAACAGGAACTGGCATTGGGCACTGGATCAATATGTTAGTCCCAAAAATAGTATAAAAAGTTGCCAAAAGTATATGAAAGTTGTAGAATATTGGCACGAAACAATAAAAAAATTATAGATACGACAGAGACGTATCAGTTGCATTCACACAAACCATGTCTAAACTAAGAAAATGACATAGCAATGCAACATACCATACACACGATATGAGCAACATAACCCTACCAAGTTAGAGCATGCACCTCAGGGGGGGATAGGACTGGTCATCTGTCTCTGAATCCTCCTTTGAGGAGCTATCCGTAACCAACAAGACATGCGCTTTGTCAGACAGCATTGTCTGCTCTGTAGACCTTGTTTCCACTCCAGATTTTTCCATGACCGTGCCGAATGGCTGATGCACAGGAAGAGTAATTGAATGTACTAAAATTGTTGACAAATTTAACACATAATAAAAAATGATGGCATGATATAATTCACATATAACATGACTGTCTAACCAAGGTGGCATTGCAAAATTCACATATATGATGCCTGGCTAAACAAGATGGCATTGCATGATTCACATATATGATAAAGAAACTAAACAGATGGCATTCACATAAATCATGTCTAAACTAAGAAGATGACATATTTGATGTATAAAGTAAGCAATGCAAGGCACCATATGCATGATATTACCAACATCAGCATGCCAAGTTAGAGTGAAGACCTTAGGGGGTAAATGCTACCTCTTGAGCACTGCGTTGGTTTTCCCCGAAGAGGAAGGGATGATGCAGCAAAGTAGCGTAAGTATTTCCCTCAGTTTTTGAGAACCAAGGTATCAATCCAGTAGGAGGCTACGCGCGAGTCCCTCGCACCTGCACAAAACAAATAAATCCTCGCAACCAACGCGATAAGGGGTTGTCAATCCCTACACGGCCACTTACGAGAGTGAGATCTGATAGATATGATAAGATAATATTTTTGGTATTTTTTTTGATAAAGATGAAAAGTAAAATAAAAGCAAAGTAAAAAAGCAAAGGAAATAACTAAGTATTAAGAGATTAATATGATGAAGATAGACCCGGGGGCCATAGGTTTCACTAGTGGCTTCTCTCGAGAGCATAAGTATTCTACAGTGGGCGAACAAATTACTGTTGAGCAATTGACAAAATTGAGCATAGTTATGAGAATATCTAGGTATGATCATGTATATAGGCATCACGTCCGAGACAAGTAGACCGACTCCTGCGTGCATCTACTACTATTACTCCACTCATCGACCGCTATCCAACATGCATCTAGAGTATTAAATTAATGAAAACAGAGTAACGCCTTAAGCAAGATGACATGATGTAAAGGGATAAACTCATGCAATATGATGAAAACCCCATTTTGTTATCCTCGATGGCAACCATACAATACGTGCCTTGCTGCCCCTACTGTCACTGGGAAAGGACACCGCAAGATTGAACCCAAAGCTAAGCACTTCTCCCATTGCAAGAAAGATCAATCTAGTAGGCCAAACCAAACTGATAATACAAAGAGACTTGCAAAGATAACCAATCATACATAAAAGAATTCAGAGATGATTCAAATATTGTTCATAGATAGACTTGATCATAAACCCACAATTCATCGGTCTCAACAAACATACCGCAAAAAGAAGATTACATCAAATAGTTCTCCACAAGAGAGGGGGAGAACATTGTATTGAGATCCAAAAATAGAGAAGAAGCCATCTAGCTACTAACTATGGACCCGTAGGTCTGAGGTGAACTACTCACACTTCATCGGAGGGGCTATGGTGTTGATGTAGAAGCCCTCCGTGATCGATGCCCCCTCCGGCAGAGCTCCAGAATAGGCCCCGAGATGGGATCTCATGGATACAGAAAGTTGCGTCAGTGGAATTATGGTTTTGGCTCCGTATCTGATCGTTTGGGGGTACGTAGGTATATATAGGAGGAAGGAGTACGTCGGTGGAGCAACAGGGGGCCCACGAGGGTGGAGGGCGCGCCTGGGCGTTAGGCACACCCCCTACCTCGTGGCCTCCTCTTTTGTGTCTTGACGTAGGGTCCAAGTCTCCTGGGTCTTGTTCGTTGAGAAAATCACGTTCCCGAAGGTTTCATTCTGTTTGGACTCCGTTTGATATTCCTTTTCTTTGAAACCCTAAAATAGGCAAAAAAACAGCAATTCTGGGCTGGGCCTCCGGTTAATAGGTTAGTCCCAAAAATAATATAAAAGTGGATAATAAAGCCCAATAATGTCCAAAATAGTAGATAATATAGCATGGAGCAATCAAAAATTATAGATACGTTGGAGACGTATCAAGCATCCCCAAGCTTAATTCATGCTCGTCCTCGAGTAGGTAAATGATAAAAAACAGAATTTTTGATGCGGAGTGCTACTTGGCATAATTTTATTGTAATTCTTCTTAATTGTGGTATGAATATTCAGATCCGAATGATTCAAGACAAAAGTTTATATTGACATAGAAATAATAAAACTTCAAGCATACTCACAAAGCAATTATGTCTTCTCAAAATAACATGGCCAAAGAAAGATCATCCCTACAAAATCATGTAGTTTAGTCATGCTCCATTTTCATCACACAAGAATGCTCTCATCATGCACAACCCCGATGACAAGCCAAGCAATTGTTTCATACTTTAGTAATCTCAAACCTATAAACTTTCACGCAATATATGAGCGCGAGCCATGGACATAGCACTATGGGTGGAATATAATATAATGAGGGGGGTTATGTGGAGAAGACAAAAAGGAGAAAGTCTCACATCAACGAGGCTAATGAATAGGCTATGGAGATGCCCACTGATTGATGTTAATGAAAGGAGTACGGATTGCCATGCAACGGATGCACTAGAGCTATAAATGTATGAAAGCTCAACAACAAAACTAAGTGGGCGTGCATCCAACTTGCTTGCTCACGAAGACCTAGGGCACTTGAGGAGGCCCATTGTAGGAATATACAAGCCAATTTCTATAATGAAAATTCCCACTAGTATATGAAAGTGAGAAAACAAGAGACTCTCTATCATTAAGATTATGGTGCTACTTTGAAGCACTAGTGTGGCAAAGGATAGTAACATTGTCCCTTCTCTCTTTTTCTCTCAATTTTTTTATTTGGCCTTTCTCCTTTTTTCATATGGCCTTTCTCTATTTTCTATAATTCCTCACTTGGGACAATGCTCTAGAAAATGATTATCATCACACTTCTATTTATTTACAACTCAATGATTACAGCTCGATACTAGAACAAAAGATGACTCTATATGAATGCCTCCGGTGGTGTACCGGGATATGCAATGAACCAAGAGTGACATGTATGAAAGGATTATGAACGGTGGCTTTGCCACAAATACTATGTCAACTACATGATCATGCTAAGCAATATGACAATAATGAATATGTCATGATAAACGGAATGGTGGAAAGTTGCATGGCAATATATCTCGGAATGGCTATGGAAATGCCATAATAGGTAGGTATGGTGGCTGTTTTGAGGAAGATATAAGGAGGTTTATGTGTGAAAGAGCGTATCATATCACGGGGTTTGGATGCATCGGCGAAGCTTGCGCCAACTCTCATTGTGAGAAAGGGCAATGCACGGCACCGAAGAGGCTAGCAAGGATGGAAGGGTGAGAGTGCGTATAATCAATGGACTCAACATTAGTCATAAAGAACTCACATACTTATTGCAAAAATCTACAAGTCATCAAAAACCTCGGCACTACACACATGCTCCTAGGGGGATAGATTGGTAGGAAAAGACCATTGCTCGTCCCCGACCGCCACTCATAAGGAGGAAAAATCAAATAACACCTCATGTTTCAAATTTGTTACATAACGTTTACCATACATGCATGCTACGTGACTTGCAAACTTCAACACAAGAATTTCTCAATTTCACAACTACTCAACTAGCACGACTTTGATATTATTACCTCCATATATCAAAACAATCATCAAGCATCAAACTTCTCTTAGTACTCAAAACACTCATAAGAGAATTTTACTAATCTTGAATACCTAGCATAATCTATACCTACTACTAAAGCCAGGTGATATTGTTGGTTTTGTCCCACTTAGGTGATTTTATATTTATTTAAGATATATAAGCGAGGTGGTACTATTTATAAGTAAATCCACGTAGTCCACTAAAAATCGTTTCGTAGGTCACCTGGGCTAGAAGTCTAAATGTGGCTGGGCTTCCCAGGGGTGCTAATTTTTCGTTTGGGCCCGTGAAATTGCTTCAGCGTAGCATTGGTTCCAGCCCACTTATGGACCATGAGGTGGGCAAGTGGGCCTCTTGTAGCAAAATGAGGAAAAAAATTCCTTCTAAGGAATCGAACTTATAATCTCATGTACAGCTAGTGCTGCGGGTACCAACTGGGCTAAGCATCTGCACGTGATTACAATAGAGAATGCACAAGTTTTCCCAGTTTTTTTTCATTAAAAGTTTCCATAGTTTAATAGTCCCACCTCAGCTATTTACATCAATTTCTACCAATTCAAATATGGTCTTGAGTTACCTGGCAACAAGCAAACTCGGTCAGCAAACAAAAAGTGATAACGGATAAGGCCTCGAGGTGCATGACATTAAATCAGGGAATTTTGGGCATTTAATCGTAGGAGTATTGTCGTGGTTCTAAGTCTGACAGTAATATAGGGGGGTAGGTATGGAGAGGCAAGATCTTAGCTATGGAGTAGTTGTAAGCACATGAGGTTTACGAGTTCAGACCCTTCTCGGAGGAAGTAATAGCCTTACGTCTTGGAGCCCGGAGGCGGTCGACTGGATTATGTTTGTATGAATCACAGGGGTGCGAACCCTTTACATTGAGGAGGGCGGTGGCTTATATAGAGTTCGCCAGACCCCTCTGGCCCTCAGTTATGCAGAGTTTTAAGTACATTAAGGTCGGGCGTTACTGGTAACGCCCCTAATAAAGTGCTATGATGACCATAAAAGCTACTTAATGACCGGTCGTTAGCGTGCGGAGTGACTTTAGGCCTCCTGGCCGTCGAGTGGTTGGATCTTGGTCGAGTGATTGCTTCTTGGTCGAGTGTCTTTGAGTCTGTCGAGTGGAACACCTCCAAGTCGATTGAAGGGTGATTTCTTCTAGAGATGTCCTTGGGTAGGGCAGTTAAGACAGGTCCATGACCCTACCCTAGGTACATAGCTTCATCATTAGCCCCCGAATGGATCGAGGTTTGAGTGGGGAAGGAGTTGAGAACTTCTCCGACTCATTTTTCATGCCATGAGCATATCTTGTTTCGGATCAATGAACCCGAGTGATGATAGCAAATTCCTTTTCAGTCGCCTTGATCCATTCTTAGTTTTTTGTCGAGTGAGTTTCTTTACTTGAAAAGCTCCGAGTGACGATGTGGAGGAGATCTTCCGTCTAACAAGTTCTTCTGCTGTCTGCGGATTTTGCGGGATTCGAATTTTGGGAAGCGCGCGGGACGGGGGAGGCCGCAGTAATCGGCTGGGATAGGGAGGAGCCGCCTCAATCTCCGCGCCACCTTTTTCGCCACGAATCATGCGTGCGACTGTTGCGGGATTTGACAGGATCGTCCGGGCCTACCAGTCAGCCACTCGGAAGTAACCTCATATAAGGCGTCGGATCGGGGTTTCTTGAACAATGCGTTCTCCTTTCCTCTTATCCTCTTCAGGCTTCTTCGTCGCGCTCGCTCTTGCCCCAGGGCCGCCGCTCCGAACGTGTCTCGCCGGCGACGATGGGGAAGGAGAAGATGGTGGCTCTGGAGCGGGCGAAGAAGGCGACGGCAAAGGCGAAGGGGAAGGCGACCAGTCGGGGTGGATCTTCCTCACGAGCCGGCCTGCCGAAGGGCTGGATCCAGGGCGACTGGATCGGCTCGACGATCCGCCAAGAAGACTCGACGACCTAGCCGACGGAGGACTGATCCCCCATGGATCGGCGCGGCTTCCGGGGAAGGAATCCGAGCCGCAACCTCGGGAGGGTGAGCGCGTTCTCCTTGCCACTCACGTCGACCGTGGGTTTTCCTTGCCTCCTCACCCTTTCTTTCGGGGATTTCTGAATTTCTTTGGGGCACAACTCCACCACTTCACTCCCAACATAAATCGTGTATCTCGCTGCTTTCGTGTCTTTGTGCGAGAATTTCTTGGGTTGTCGGCCTCACTGGGGTCTTTTCAAGCACATTTTCACCTGTCGTTCTCAGACGGTGAAAAAGGACAATCCGAGTGATGAGAGAACACAAGTGATTCAGATGTGTGGGGGTCTTGGTGTTCAGATGAGAGGGAAAAGTTCCTATCTGGCCATGATTCTTCACGACTCGGTCCGCGGATGGCAGTCAACCTGGTTTTACTGCAAAGACCAGCCGACGCCAGGGCAGTCAACTGGCCTCCCTCCTTTTACCATGGACCGAGTGAGGAAACCCTCTTCTTTGAAGGTGATCCCGGAGGAGAAGGCGCAAGTTAGGGTGCTGGTCAAACGAGTGGTCCAGTTTATCCGTGACGGGGTCACTAGTATGGATCTCTTGGAGGTTTTCCTTCGGCGGCGCAACCAGCCTCTTCAAGCTCGAGACCATCCGATGTGGATGTATTCAGGTCTTGACGAGACCACTCGGATTCACTCGGAGGAGGTCGATGACGACACACTGGAGGGGTGGCTGTCGGGCATCACCGGAAACAAGGACAACCCCAGGGGGGCCAGGAGAGTTCCTCCATTCGACCAGTCCCATGAACCAGAAAAGGTCCGATCCTGAGCTTTTGATTATAATCTGAATTCACTCGCGCAGTTGTCTATACTCCGTCGACTGACTTTATTCTTCCTGCTTTCTTTTAGGCCCTTATCGAAATGTACTCACTCCCAATGGAGAGCAAGAGCAAGACCGGAAGGAGAGGCGAGCGGCAGCGACAGTGGCGAATGGCATTCTGACGGAGAAGGGGACGAAGAAAGTGACGACTTAAGTGACGAAGAAGAAGTCGAGTCGCCTCCTCACAGGGAGAGGCGATCCAAGCTTGACCAAGAACGACCGAGCGCCCGTGAAAAAGCGATTGCTCAGACTGGTCAATCTTCAAAGCGTCCTCGGACATCTTCACCAACCCCAACTGAAAAAGCATCAAAGCATCCCAAAGTTGCAGAGCAGAAGACTCGGAAGGCGCTGCCGAAGATTAAGATTGACATCCCCGTCGCCTCTGCGTGAGTGTCTCCCTTTGTATTCACTCGACGCTCCGTGCTGTTTATTTTTTCTTGATTTAACCAGACAAACTTTGGAACTGGCAGCGTTGCTACCTCCAAGACCTCAGATTACAGGGATGAGGATGAGGTAATGGAGGATGCAGTCACTTCCAATCTGGGTATGATTTCTGTCATTCTGTCTTTACTTGGTCGACTCAACTGCAACGTGTACCATTGGGTGATGTGATTTTGGCGATTGATATTTGAACAACTCCTAACATTATTGACCTCCCCGATGATGATGATGATGAAGAGCCTGAGAGGCCTTTGACGAGGAAAAGTAGGAAAGCTCCTACAGGCAAGGTGCCACAGTCGATGCCGATGGCAGAACCAGTCGTTCAGGACGCTGGTGATGCCAATCGGGGTTCTGTTACCTTTGCCGTACCATTGTCGAGTGCCCTGCCTTCTTTGTTGACTGCTCAAGCTCGTGCTGACCCACCTTTAGTTTTTGCGATCCGTCATGTCCCAGAGGACGAAGTGAATGCTGCCAAGGAAGCCATACGCCAGGCAGGCATTATGATGGAGAAGATGAAGGCGGTGCGGGACGCCAATCAGGCCGCCTATGACGCCAGCTCGGCTCTCCAAAGCAATGTTCAGGTTACTTGGTCACCGCTTGTTCTGTTAGGATATGCTATCTGAAGACTCTCTTTATGAAAATCTTTGCATCTGTACACCCACTGGGTGCGTCGATTGAATTTTTGGACTAGTGGGGGCACGCTGAGTGCACCCACTGGGTGTAGTCCCCGAGACTACGGTGGACTGCTAGCAGTCGACTATAGTCTTTGTATTTTGATTCTTTCGCTCGATCTGGTCTGGACGTGTCGAGTTGCTGTCGTTTTTGGTAGTTTCTCTCTTCCACTCGGTCAGGGCGAGTGGGATCAGAACCGGTGGGCGCACACCAAGTGCACCCACTGGGTGTAGTCCCCGAGACCGCGGTCGACTGCTGGCAGTCGACTGTGGTGTGAGTTCTTCTTTCTTTTTTTTACTCCTTGCACTCGACTCCGGCGGGCCGGTCGAGTGGGATCAGAACCGGTGGGGGCACGCAAAGTGCACCCACTGGGTGTAGTCCCCGAGACTATGGTGGGCTGTGGGCAGTCGATCGTAGTCTTAGTATTTATTGTCTTTGTCGTTTTTCGCTGTAAAATAACTTCCCCTCCCTGATTGCAGAAATCTTGTGATCTTGGAGCTCGCATTGCTAACTTGGAGAAACAGCAGATCCAGCTAAACCTTGACTTGGAATTGGCTCAGCAAAATCTGAAAAAAGCTCAAGATGAGGCCGCTGGTATGGAAGGTAACTGATTGCCGACTGAACTTCAATATATCTCTTTGGTCTCTTTTTTTATTCGATTATTTCTTTTGCAGAGAAAATGAAGTTGGCTCTGGACAAGAAGGACTCGGACCTCATCGCCGCGCAAAAAGCAGCCCAAGACAAAACCATTCTCGTAGACGAGAAGCTTGCTTCAGTCGGAACGCTTGAAGGAGAGGTGACTAGACTGACATCTTGTCTTAATGAAGCTAACCGCGAAGTGATCAGCCTGAAGAAGGATAAGGTCACCCTGAACGAAAAGTTGGAGTCTGCGATCTGCAAGAGGAATGACACAGAAGCTTATCTAAGGACCCTTGCCAAGAAGCTCTATCTCGTGCTGGGAGGTATTTCTTTTAATCCGACTGTGTTGATGCTTGCCATCGGATTTTGCTTGGTTGATTGAACTGACTTTTGGCTGCAGAACTTTTTCAAGACATTGATGAAGAAACTGGAAGGGTCGAGACGGGTCTGGACCCTATCGCTTCCCCGGTCTGCGACGAAACTGCGATGAACGTGCTCCGACTAGAGTCCCGTATCGCCAGCGCCACAAGCTACCTCGCGCGCCTGAAGGAGGTTGTCTCTCGAATCGACTCGATGCTTTGGCCGGGGGCGATGCTTCAGAATGATCTGGAATCTCTGATGACTCGACTGAATGAGATCCCTGGCCGAGTGCAAGAATGGAAGAAATCCTCCAACCGGTGTGGTGCTGATGTGGCGCTGTCCCTGGTGCGAGTCCATTGCAAGGAGGCTCGTGAAGACAAGCTGGCTGCGATCAAAGTCGCTAACACCAAAAAGCACGACTTCCAGTCCTTCATGGAGACTTTCAAGTCTGCCGCTACTTGGATCGCTAATGGGATCGATCTGGACTCGTTCGTGGAGCCTGCCAGCCCTCCTCCGGCCGAGTGAACAATCTTATGAAACTTGGATACGCTTTAAATTTGCCTCGGAATGCCGAGTGGTTTCTGTAACCGTTAAACTCCTTGGGGCATGGTGCCCGAGTACCTTTGATTCGCTGCTTGGAACCTTTTAGTATTTATCTGAACTTGGTTTATCGTTGAATATCTTCATGAATTCTCCGTCGAGTGAAACTCGTTCTTCACTCGAGACAACTTTTGTATTTGTGGCGCAGCTCCGAAGGAGAAGGTAGCAGTTGACCTGCACCTCGTCGTCCTTGTGGGTCGGGATGGAGCGCACGCTGTATTTGTGGCGAAGCTCAGAAGGAGAAGGTGGCAGTCGACTTGCACCTCGTCGTCCTTGCGGATTGGGATGTGTTTTGTACTTAGGCGAGTACTGGATTGCAGCTAAGCCTCCGAGTGGGAGGGTCGCTCTCCACTCGGTAGGATTTTTCAAACTTAGGCGAGTACTGGACTACAGCTAAGCCCCCGAGTGGGAGGGTCGCTCTCCACTCGGTAGGATTTTTCAAACTTAGGCGAGTACTGGACTGCAGCTAAGCCCCCGAGTGGGAGGGTCGCTCACCACTCGGTAGGATTTTCAAATACTTAGGCGAGTACTGGACTGCAGCTAAGCCCCCGAGTGGGAGGGTCGCTCACCACTCGGTAGGATTTTTCAAACATAGGCGGG
>NC_041380.1:140126880-140145748 GCF_002162155.2 Triticum dicoccoides
TTCAAATACTTAGGCGAGTACTGGACTGCATCTAAGCCCCCGAGTGGGAGGCTGGCTCACCACTCGGTAGGATTTTCAAATACTTAGGCGAGTACTGGACTGTAGCTAAGCCCCCGAGTGGGAGGCTGGCTCACCACTCGGTAGGATTTTAAAATACTTAGGCGATTACTGGACTGCAGCTAAGCCCCCGAGTGGGAGGCTGGCTCACCACCCGGGAGGATTTTCAAACACTTAGGCGAAACGGGTTCGCAGCTAAGCCCTCGAGTGGGAGGCTGGCTCACCACTTAGTAGGATTTTCAAACACTTAGGCGAAACGGGTTCGCAGCTAAGCCTCCGAGTGAGAGGCTGGCTCACCACTCGGTAGGAAATTATTTTTACAAACTTAGGCTAAACGGATTCGTAGCTAAGCCACCCACTTGGGGATTTCTCTCGCAAACAAAAACAAGAACAATCACTGGGAAAATTATAATGCTCTTGTCTTTGATAAATAAACTACAGAAGTTTTTCTTATTACATCTCATCCGAGTGAAAATTCAAGTATAAAAGGGGCGGAGCAGCTCCGCATTCTAGGCTCGTGGCTCATCAATCTGGCGATCAACATTATAAAGGTGGTACGCTCCATTGGAGGACTCTGGTGACTATGAAGGGACCTTCCCAAGTAGGAGCGAGTTTGTGTGGTTTCTGTTGATCCACTTGGAGGACCAAGTCTCCTTCTTGGAAGGCTCGACTCTTCACATTTCTGGCATGGAATCGACGCAAGTCTTGCTGATAGATGGTCGATCAGATCATGGCCATTTCTCTTTCTTCTTCCAGGAGGTCGACTGCGTCCTGCCGGGCTTGTTCTGCTTCATCTTCAGAGTAGAGCTCGACTCGGGGTGTGTTGTGAAGCAGGTCACTCGGCAAAACTGCTTCGGCTCGTAGACCAGAAAGAATGGGGTTCTTCCAATCGATCGGTTCGGGGTTGTCCTCAATCCCCAAAGAACTAATGGAAGCTCGTCGACCCATGCACCTGCTGCGTTCTTGAGATTGCGCATCAGTTAGGGTTTCAGTCCTTTGAGAATTAAGCCGTTTGCTCTTTCCTCTTGTCCATTCAACTAGGGGTGAGCGATTGAAGCGTAGTCGACTCGTGTGCCTTGAGAGGCGCAAAAGGCTCTGAATTTGTCAGAATCGAAGTTTGACCCATTGTCAGTGATGATGTTGTGCGGAACTCCATATCTGAATATCAACTCTCTGATGAAATTGATAGCAGTGCAAGCATCAAGATTCTTGATAGGCTTAGCTTCAATCCATTTGGTGAACTTGTCGACTGCTACTAGCACATGAGTGAAGCCGCTCCTGCCCGTTCTCAGTGGTCCAACCATGTCCAGTCCCCAAACAGCGAAGGGCCAGACGAGTGGAATGGTTTTCAGGGCTGACGCGGGTTTGTGCGACATATTGGAGTAAAACTGACATCCTTCACATTTGTCGACTATCTCTTTCGCCATTTCATTCGCCCTTGGCCATTAGAATCCCGCTCGGTATGCTTTAGCCACAATGGTCCGAGAGGACGCATGATGACCACAGGTCCCTGAGTGGATATCATCAAGGATTGTCTAACCTTCTTCTGGTGTTATACACTTCTGACTGACTCCAGTCGCGCTTTTTCTATACAACTGTCCCTTTATGACTGTAAACGCCTTGGATCGATGGACGATCTGTCGAGCCTCTTCTTCGTCCTCTGGGAGTTCTTTCCTTAGGATGTACACGATGTACGATACCGTCCAGTCGGGAGTGATGACCAAAACTTCCATGATCAGGTCGACCACAGCTGGAACTTCAACTTCAATCGGATCCGTGGCACTTTTTGGCTGCGGGGCTTCTTCAGTGAAAGGATACTCCTGAACCGATGGTGTGTGGATGTGTTCCAAAAACACATTGCTGGGAATAGCTTCTCTTTTGGAACCTATTTTCGCCAAATCATCAGCTGCTTGATTTTTCAGTTGGGGTACGTGATGAAGTTCTAACCCCTCGATTTTCTTCTCCAGCTTTCTCACTGCATTGCAATAACCAGTCATGGCCAGACTTGTGATGTCCCACTCCTTCATCACTTGATTAACCACCAAATCTGAGTCGCCATAGACCATGAGGCGACGGACGCCGAGTGAAATGGCCATGCGCAACCCATATAAAAGTGCTTCATATTCTGCTTCATTATTGGAGGAATCAAAGTGGATTTGAAGAACATATTTGAGCTTATCTCCTCGGGGGGAGACCAATACTACCCCGGCACCGGAACCATTAGCATTTTGGAACCGTCGAAGAACATGGTCCAATGCTCCGAGTGAACCTGAGTCGGCAGTTGTTGTTCAATCCACTCGGCGATGAAATCTGCTATTGCTTGGGACTTGATAGCTTTCTTTGCCTCAAACTTGATATCTAGAGGAAGGAGTTCAATCGCCCATTTTGCCACTCGACCAGTTGCATCTCTGTTGTGTAGGATCTCTGACAATGGAGCGTCGCTGACGACTGTAATGGAATGATCAGAGAAGTAGTGAGCAACCTTCTTTGTGGTCATATAAATCCCATATACAAACTTATGATAATGAGGATATCTTTGCTTCGACGGGGTCAAAACTTCAGAAATATAATATACTGGGCGCTGAACTTTGAAGGCCTTTCCTTCTTCTTCCCGCTCGACCATAAGTACCGTACTGATGACTTGTCCCATGGCGGTGATGTAAAGCATCAAAGGCTCTTTGCTGATTGGGGCAGCAAGCACCGGCTGGGTGGAGAGCAGAGCTTTGAGCTCTGCAAACGCTGCATCAGCTTGAGGAGTCCACTCGAACTTGTCTGACTTCTTCATCAATTGGTAAAGAGGCAATGCCTTTTCACCGATATGAGAGATGAATCGACTTAAAGCGGCCAAGCAACCAGTAAGCTTCTAGACGTCGTGCACTCGCACAGGACGTTTCATCCGGAGTATAGTACCAACTTTTTCTGGATTGGCGTCGATTCCCCGTTCGAAAACGAGAAAACCGAGTAACTTTCCGCTAGGAACTCCGAATGTGCACTTTGATGGATTAAGCTTGATATCGTACCTCCTCAGGTTGGCAAAGGTTTCAGCAAGGTCAGTCAGCAGGTCGGAACCCTTCCATGACTTGACCACAATATCATCCATGTATGCTTCCACATTCCGACCGATTTGAGTGAGCAAACACTTCTGAATCATCCTCATGAATGTGGCTCCGGCATTCTTGAGGCCGAATGGCATGGTAACATAACAGAAGCACCCGAATGGAGTGATGAAAGCTGTTTTGATATCGTCAGGTCCATATAGACGGATCTGATGGTACCTGGAATAGGCGTCTAAAAAAGACAGTCGCTCACATCCCGCAGTCGAGTCGACTATCTGGTCGATGTGGGGGAGAGGAAAATGATCTTTCGGGCAGGCCCGATTGATATGTTTAAAGTCAATGCACATGCGAAGTGACTTGTCCTTCTTGGGGACCATGACAATGTTGGCGAGCCACTCGGAGTGGTAAATCTCTCGGATGAACTCTGCTGCTAAGAGCCGAGCCACCTCCTCACCAATAGCCTTTCTCTTCTGGACCGCGGACCGTCGGAGATGTTCTTTGATAGGTTTCACTTTTGAGTCGACTCGTAGGCGGTGCTCAGCCAGCCCCCTGGGAACACCCGGCATGTCAGAAGGCTTCCATGTGAAGATGTCCCAGTTCTCACGGAGGAACTGGATGAGCGCTTCTTCCTATTTGGAGTCGAGTGTTGTTGAGATATGAGTCAGAGCAGCACTGGGATCGGTCGGGTGAATGTGAACCGGCTTCATTTCACTAGACGACTGAAAAGCTGATTCTGTAGCGGGCTTCTTGGCTCGCAACAAATCACTCGGGTCTGTAGTCTTCTGGTACTCCTGCAGCTCCACCACTGCCATATGAGCATCAGCGATCTTTGAGCCTTTCTGAAAACACTCTTTTGCTTTCTTCCGATTGCCCGTAACAGTGATCACACCTTTAGGGCCAGGCATCTTCAATTTGAGATACACATAACATGGTCAAGCCATGAAGCGTGCATAAGCTGGCCTGCCCAAAATAGCGTGATAAGCACTCTGGAAATCCACAACTTCGAACGTCAACTTTTCTTTGCGATAATTCTTGGAATCACCGAAAACCACATCAAGAGCAATTTGGCAGAGTGACTCAGCCTTCTTCCCAGGAATGACTCCATGGAAACTCATGTTGCTGGTACTGAGTCTAGACATCGGAATGCCCATCCCTTTCAACGTCTCAGCATACAGTATGTTCAAACCACTGCCACCATCCATCAAGACTTTGGTCAGTCGAGTGCCTTCAACAACTGGGTCGACCACCAAAGCTTGCCTCCCAGGGGTGGCAATGTGCGTTGGGTGATCGGACTGGTCGAATGTGATGGCAGTCTGAGACCACTTCAGATAACTGGGTGTCACCGGAGCAACCATATTCACCTCACGGTTGATAACTTTCAGTCGACTTTTGCTTTCAACATCAGCAAAAATCATCAAGGTGGAATTGACCTGGGGGTATCCATCATCACTGTCTTCCGTGTCCTCAACTTTGCCTGACTCCTTTTCCTTATCTTTGGGCTGTTTGCCCTAGAACTGCTGGATCAAAAGCCGACACTGTCGAGTGGTATGTTTCGGGTAAATGAGCTTACCCTCTTCATCTTTCTTGGTGTGGATGTGGCATGGCAAATCCAACACATCATTTCCGTCTTGGTCTTTAACTTTCTTGGGGTTCTAAGGCCCTTTGGGTTTCCCCTTAAACTTTCCTTGAGTTACAGCCAAGGCTTCCCCAGGAGTAGCTGGCTCGGCTTTCCGCTTCTGTTTCCAATTGGAATTTCCTCCTCCGGTTTCTTGGGCGACTGACTTGTGCTTGCCACTCTAGAGTCGATCTTCATCTTCACCATTAGCGTACTTGGTGGCAATCTCCATCATCCGATTTAGAGATATGTCTCCGGTTCGACCGAATTTCAGATTCAGTTCTCTGTACTTGACGCCTTCTTTGAAGGCACAGACTTCTTGGTGATCAGGCACATTCTCTACCGTGTGATGTAACGTGATCCATCTCTGGATGTAATCCCTCAAAGTTTCATTCGGCTTCTACACGCAAGACCGCAGTCCCGTCAGCCCTGCCGATCGATTGCATGTTCCTTCAAATGTGGTGACAAACACTCGGGCGAGATCTTCCCAAGTGTAAATGCTGCTGGGTGCTAACTGATTCAGCCACCCTCTGGCCGAGCCCTCCAACATGAGAGGCAGGTGCTTCATGGCCACTTCATCATTGCCACCGCCAATCTGGACAGCCACTCGGTAGTCTTCAAGCCAAGTATCGGGCTTGGACTCACCAGTGAACTTACTGACTCCAGTCGCCAACCGGAAGTTGGGAGGGATCACAGCGGCCCTGATGGCTCTACTAAAGCACTCTGGCCCCGAAACATGTACTCTGCTGCTGGTAGGTGCGTCTCTGTCATGACCTTCTTGGTGAGCTCTGTTTCTGTCGACCAAACCTTGAACGAGAATGGATCTCGCATCAAAGCCTGGTTCCCTGGGGTCGACTGGAATCCTTCGCCCAACACTATATGGGCGCCTGTCATCCTGCTGTCGAGGCACATACGATCCACTCCTCGGGGAGGGGTAGGCACTCGACATCGATCATCACGATCGAATCGGTGATCATACTGCTCACGGTTCCTATACTGATTACGCCGGTCCCCACATCCCTCACGCCTCAGGGGCGATCTTGGGCTATAAGCTGACTGGATTGTGTCTGCAGCAATGGATCTGCTATGAATCCTGTTCCACGACTGAGAAACATCGGAATTCTGGTCTCCTGCTGCCCGGAGTAACGCTCTGATCTGCAGCAAGCCTCTGCCAGCCTCTGACTGGGAAGGCTGAATCGACTCTGCTATACGGGTTGCAGCTGCTAAATTCTGAATCGGAGTTCGATATACCTGCGGGGGCGGAAACAGCTGACGTCGACTAGATTCTGGAACCCGTTGTCGCGCACACTCGTCGAGTGCTCGCTGGAGGTTCTCCAGTCGAGTGCGCTCAGCCAAGTTTGCCAGGCGCGCGTCCTCCAAGGCATGAGCCTCGGGGGTTTCTCCAACGATAGGAGTGTGCAGTGCATCCATGTTCTGGCGACGAAGTTCTTCTCTCTGCGGTGACGTGGGAGGCTCGGGGAGTATTTCCTCATGGGGATGCGACGGGTCGCCTCCACATGCGCCTCCGTCGGTGCGGGGAAAACCAGGAGGATTGTGCGGTCCATCGACCATCAGAACCTCCACCGCCGGATCACTGTTGTCGCACTCGGATGCGGTCTCTGCGGAGCTAGTCGACAGGTCGAACAGGCCGTAGAGGGATTCGTCGGGCTCGATCGCCGCGACTTGAGGGGTGGCCGACTGGCGTGCCACCGCGTGTCTCACCCACCGCTGAAGTCTCGACCGACCGGAGCGCTTGCGCCGGCGGGAAACAGGGAGGGAGGACAACACAGGGGCCGACCGATAATGGGTTGATGGTTGCCGCAAGAGGATGCCACGGACGCACGCGCGAAAGTGTGTTGCCCCGCGGATAGGGAGTGCGTCCACGTCGAGCGGAGCCTCCTGAAGCCAAGCGGAGTCGTCGGCGATGAACATGAGCACGCCGAGACGGATCTCGCGGCCCTCCACCAAAACTCCGCCAGAAACCATGATGATTTGGATCGGAAAAGATCGCAACTCCTCCAACAAATCGCTAAGACACCTGCCCCACGGTGGGCGCCAACTGTCGTGGTTCTAAGTCTGACAGTAATGTAGGGGGGTAGGTATGGAGATGCAAGATCTTAGCTATGGATTAGTTGTAAGCACATGAGGTTTACGAATTCAGGCCCTTCTCGGAGGAAGTAATAGCCTTACGTCTCGGAGCTCGGAGGCGGTCGACTGGATTATGTGTGTATGAATCACAGGGGTGCGAACCCTTTACACTAAGGAGGGGGTGGCTTATATAGAGTTTGCCAGACCCCTCCGGCCCTCAGTTATGCAGGGTTTTAAGTACATTAAGGTCGGGCGTTACTGGTAACGCCCCTAATAAAGTGCTATGATGACCATAAAAGCTAGTTAATGACCGACCGTTAGCGTGCGGAGTGACTTTAGGTCTCCTGGCCGTCGAGTGGTAGGATCTTGGTCGAGTGATTGCTTCCTGGTCGAGTGTCTTCGAGTCTGTCGAGTGGAACACCTCCAAGTCGATTGAAGGTGATTTCTTCTAGAGATGTCCTTGGGTAGGGCAGTTAAGACAGGTCCATGACCCTACCCTAGGTACATAGCTTCATCAAGTATAACATATGATTCAAAAGAGTTTCCACTTATTAAATGAGGACGTGTGCTAACTTGTGGGATTAAAAATTTACTGTAATTTTATTGAGTGTCCTCATGTTGGCGTTTTTTAATAGAAGAAAACTTCATGAGTACCACGCGCTAGAGCCGAGGTTCGAACACGGATGGACTGGCTGCATACTCAAGCGGCCAGACAGTGGAGCCGTGTCTTCCTTAGGTCTCAAAATGGAAATGCCATTTTTTAGGCGCACGTAGAAGCTATTTTCAGAAAATGCAATGTTTTTAATGTAGTAAATTTCTTCTAGGTCCATAAATCTTATGTGCATGGACTAAATTGTTTGTGTAATCGCACCTATTAACCCCTCTTCGTGTGCCCATGTCCAAACTCCTCCTTCATATGGTCTCGTTCAGCTGCGACATCCCGTAAAATTAGCAAGCTGACTCGCTCCGTATGAAGAGTTTGGCTTGCCACCGGGTGAGTTATCAACGTGGTGGTGGAGGAACATCATAATGTCGTCCTTTGGCAAGGGCCATCATTTCCCATGAGTCCTGTCTCGAAGAACCCTATTGATCAATCGTTTTTGACATTAGAGACTCTTCTCCTACGATCCAGTTTGTCACCCGGGCAATTCGATTCATGACACCATGCATTTACGTACTTCATAGCGAAGCATGAGTGGTTCAACATAGTTCAAATTTTTTAAACATAGTGCAAATTCACTCGTTGCAACGCACGGGCATATGTGCTAGTAGGATTTTAAGTAAATTACCATGATATTTAAGACTCTCAAAATAATCTAAGTGAAGCATAAGAGATCAATAGTTTCTATAAAACAAATCCACCACCGTCCTCTAAAAGATATAAGTGAAGTAATGGAGAAAAACTATATAACTCAAAAGATATAAGCGAAGCACATAGAGTATTCTAACAAATTCCAAATCATGTATGGCTCTCTCGAAAGGTGTGTACAACAAGGATGATTGTCATAAACTAAAAAGTAAATACTCAAATCATACAAGACGCTCCAAGCAAAACACATATCATGTGGTGAATAAAAATATATCTCCAAGTAAAGTTACCGATAGAAGTAGACGAAAGAGGGGATGCCTTCCGGGGCATCCCCAAGTTTTGGCTTTTAGGTGTCCTTATATTATCTTGGGGGTGCCATGGGCATCCCCAAGCTTAGGCTCTTGCCCCTCCTTGTTCCATAATCCATCAAATCTTTACCCAAAACTTGAAAACTTCACAACACAAAACTCAAAGTAGAAAATCTCGTGAGCTCCGTTAGCGAAAGAAAACAAAAGACCACTTCAAGATACTGTAATGAACTCATTCTTTATTTATATTGGTGTTAAACCTACTGTATTCCAACTTCTCTATGGTTTATAAACTATTTTACTAGCCATAGATTCATCAAAATAAGCACACAACACACGAAAAACAGAATCTGTCAAAAACAGAACAGTCTGTAGTAATCTGTAGCTAGCGCAAGATCTGGAACCCCAAAAATTCTAAAATAAATTGATGGACGTGAGGAATTTATATATTAATCATCTTCAAAAATAATTAACTAAATAGCACTTTCCAAATAAAAATGGCAGCAGTTCTCGTGAGCGCTAAAGTTTCTGTTTTTTACAGCAAGTGTAACAAGACTTTCCCCAAGTCTTCCCAACGGTTCTACTTGGCAAAAACACTAATTAAACACAAAAAACACAACCAAAACAGAGGCTAGATAAATTATTTATTACTAAACAGGAGCAAAAAGCAAGGAATAAAAATAAATTTGGGTTGCCTCCCAACAAGCGCTATTGTTTAACGCCCCTAGCTTGGCATAACAAGCAAGGATAGATCTAGGTATTGCCATAATAATAAGATAGATCATTAAAACTCATTTCATATTGTCTATGTTCGGCGGCAAGTTTTCTTTGAGGAAAGCAAAAGTAATCAAAAGGGCTAAATTCAATAGGGCAAAAGTCCCCAAGATCAACCTTAGGAGGTATAGGTTCCTCCTTTGGTCCCTCGTATTGCACAACCAATTCATCATTGTAAGCATTCTTTTGACAGAACTTTGTGAGCCTATATTCAAGAGAATATCCTAGTTCATTATTTCGAATAGCCAAATCATCATTAAGTTCAGAAATTCTATCAACTAAAACATTGGTAGGAACCCTTTTTCTAAGATTTTCATTGAAAGCAACATAGTCTAGAGCTTGAAAACGCATTATTTCTTCTTGATCAAAAAGGATGGCCTCTATGGGAGGACGACAAGCGTCCACCCTATAATGCGCAAAGATTTATTTGGCCTCTTTTATTATGAATCTAAACTCATGAGCCAAAAAGATAGTAGCGGCACGCTTAACAGAAGAATGTTCAATATTAGAAAATTCTAGGAAAATCCTTTGTATGCAAGGGTGCATGTGCATGAATTGTCTTTCAAGTTAAACTACAAGCATGGCAATAGCATCCGCAAGAATACTAGTTCTATGAAGATGGAACTACCGATGGAAGGTAAAGCACCGGCACAAGTAAAGAAATCTTGAATAACTCCTTTTCCAATAATATTACCACTACCAACACGGAATTTTTGGTATGTAAGATGGGTGGTTCTTTAGCAGGAGCATCAGAATTTTTCATGATATTATTATTGTCCATATCGACAATAATTTCCCCAATTTCAGACATAGAGGCAAAAGGTAAAGGACTAGCCATGACGACAAGCAAATGAACTAACGCACAAACAAAAAGCAAGCAGGGAAAAAGAGGCAAATAGAGAAAGAGAGGGAGGATAGAGAGAGAGAGGGCGAATAAAACGGCAAGGGTGAAGTGGGGGAGAGGAAAACGAGAGGCAAATGGCAAATAATGTAATGCGGGAGATAAGGGTATGTGATGGGTACTTGGTATATTGACTTTTGCGTAGACCTCCCCGGCAACCGCGCCAGAAATCCTTCTTGCTACCTCTTGAGCACTGCGTTGGTACTTCCCTCAGTTTTTTAGAACCAAGGTATCAATCCAGTAGGAGGCTACGCGCGAGTCCCTCGCACCTGCACAAAACAAATAAATCCTCACAACCAACGCGATAAGGGGTTGTCAATCCCTACACGGCCACTTACGAGAGTGAGATCTGATAGATATGATAAGATAATATTTTTGGTATTTTTGTGATAAAGATGCAAAGTAAAATAAAAGCAAAGTAAATAAGCAAAGGAAATAACTAAGTATTAAGAGATTAATATGATGAAGATAGACCCGGGGGCCATAGGTTTCACTAGTGGCTTCTCTCAATAGCATAAGTATTCTACAGTGGGCGAACAAATTACTGTTGAGCAATTGACAGAATTGAGCATAGCTATGAGAATATCTAGGTATGATCATGTATATAGGCATCACGTTTGAGACAAGTAGACCGACGCATGCGTGCATCTACTACTATTACTCCACTCATCGACCGCTATCCAGCATGCATCTAGAGTATTAAATTAATGAAAACAGAGTAACGCCTTAAGCAAGATGACATGATGTAGAAGGATAAACTCATGCAATGTGATGAAAACCCCATCTTGTTATCCTTGATGGCAACCATACAATACGTGCCTTGCTGCCCCTACTGTCACTGGGAAAGGACACCGCAAGATTGAACCCAAAGCTAAGCACTTCTCCCATTGCAAGAAAGATCAATCTAGTAGGCCAAACCAAACTGATAATTCGAAGAGACTTGCAAAGATAACCAATCATACATAGAAGAATTCAGAGAAGATTCAAATATTGTTCATAGATAGACTTGATCATAAACCCACAATTCATCGGTCTCAACAAACACACCGCAAAAATAAGATTACATCGAATAGTTCTCCACAAGAGAGGGGGAGAACATTGTATTGAGATCCAAAAAGAGAGAAGAAGCCATCTATATACTAACTATGGACTCGTAGGTCTGAGGTGAACTACTCACACTTCATCGGAGGGGCTGTGGTGTTGATGTAGAAGCCCTCCGTGATTGATGCCCCCATCGGCGGAGCTCCGGAACAGGGCCCAAGATGGGCTCTCGTGGATACAGAAAGTTGTGGTAGTGGAATTAGGGTTTTGGATCCGTATCTGATCGTTTGGGGGTACGTAGGTATATATAGGAGGAAGGAGTACGTCAGTGGAGCAACAGGGGGCCCACGAGGGTGGAGGGCACGCCTGGGGGGGGGGGGTAGGCGCGCCCCCTACCACGTGGCCTCCTCTTTTGTTTCTTGACGTAGGGTCCAAGTCTCCTGGGTCTTGTTCGTTGAGAAAATCACGTTCCCGAAGGTTTCATTCCATTTGGACTCTGTTTGATATTCCTTTTCTTCGAAACCCTAAAATAGGCAAAAAAACAGCAATTCTAGGTTGGGCCTCCGGTTAATAGGTTAGTCACAAAAATAATATAAAAGTGGGTAGTAAAGCCCAATAATGTCCAAAACAGTAGATAATATGGCATGGAGCAATCAAAAATTATAGATATGTTGGAGACGTATAAGTAAATAGGAGTGGTCTTCTCCATATGAATCCCCCTCAGAACAGTTATCTTCCTCTTTATTACAATCCGAAATGGGTGGAGGGGGCTGCCTTTGTGCCCACCATGGAGCGACATCTGCATGAAATTTTATTGCCATGCAAGGCTCGTCTCTTTTGCTCTACATGTTTAGTTTCATTGTGTACGATAACTGACACGCATAGGAATAAGACATAGTGAGATTATGTAAGGAGTGCATGCACAAATCCGGAGTGATGGTAGCAAACTGTGGATAGACCCAAAACCAATGATAGCAGACATATAATAGCTTTAGTTAAAAATAGAGATAATGGCTCCTTTAATGTTTGTTTGCACCCAACATGAAACTCATAGTAGACACCCGAGATTAACCAGATAATAGGCAGATAGTACTGATTGCTGCCCCAATATGTACCCCACAACCATTTAAAAACTCAAGTTTCAGCATTAGTTTGGACCCGACTCGGAGTCTAATAGGTGAACACAATGATAAAGTAGCATGTCATCATATTAAGCGATGCATAACGTAAGCATACATGGAAGAGTGCGACCTCTCTTGCGGACCCGTGTAGTCCTCAAAGTTATCTTCTCAGTTGATGATGGTAATGCAGTTGTCGTGGCTGCCGGCGGCGGGGAAGAAGATCTGAGGCGGCGAAAGACAATCTGGAGAGCGGATCCCTAGTGTGGTGAACCCTTCCATCGTTTGAGCAGCTGAGCTGGGGTGGAACACAGCGCAGCAAGAGCAGGACAAACCACACAAGGTTTTCTTTGTCACATATCTGTAACCGAAGTAATTGTGTAAGGGCTTGTTTGAATTTGAGGATTCTAAAAATGTAGGGATAGGAATGCACGTGCAAAACAGAGAATTTAAAAACATAGGCTTTCTGCCAATCTGGGTGTTTGGTTCACAAGAATTGGAAGATCACAGGATGCAAAGAAGCATGGTGAGATTAAGTCAAACTACAAGAAAATGTACGGTTATAATGCTATTATGTTACTATCTCTTAGTCTTATGCTTCATGAATAGGAATTTGAAAAGGAGGACAAGTGGAAATTAAAATTCCTACGGTTTTTCTTTCAAGGAGACACTAAAGGAACAAATCCTACAGTTTTCCTTCGCTCCATTCCTTTGAACCAAATGCATGGATGGTAGTACCATAGGAAACTTTCCAATTCCTATGTTTTCCTTCACTTTTCCTTTCAAGTACCGGCGATTCTAGTAGGCAGGCTTGAGCAGGAAAAGCCTACACCCAAAAAATGTTTTTGTGCTACTTCTACTACTTTGGACCCAGGCCACTGCCCTACTAGCTCAACTCCCAGGCCCATCGACAAATGCACAACTCAAACGCGAAGAGAAAAAAAATGATGGCATTCAAGAGAGTCCATCACGGATAGCTAAGTTGCCTGGTACCTCACTGCTTGTCATGTAGTAGGATAAAATAATCATATTTCAGGTTACTACGTGTGCTCAGTGGACAACATATATAACATGTAGAGTAAAAAAGAGATGCAACAAGTGTGCAACCTCTTTGGCGAAGCCATGTCGATGTTAGCGTGATTGGGTTGGTCGGTGAGGATGCTCTGGCTGATTTTGCTGTTGGAGGAGGGGAAGAAGATCTTAGGCGTCTGGAGTTGGAGCCTGGGGTACTGCTCCGCTGTGATGGAGGGTTTCGTCGTTGGAGGAGCTCCGGTGAGTTGTACGACACCGAGGCTGAAGCAGGACAAGAGAGACAACGTTAACCCGAGTGGAATTATATTAGCATCTCCAATGGATGACGTAAAATACGTAACCACAAAGTGCTAGATGTAAAATACATCAGTCGCTCATCTCTGAACTTAACTGTGAAAACTTAATTTAACTGTCGAAACTGAACCTAAATGTCGAAACTGAATTTTGCTGTCAAAACTGAATTTTGCTATTGAAAATGAATGCACTAGTAGCAGAAAAGCAGCAGCAGCGCTTGCGAGAGTCGGGGCAGCTGGTCGTGTAGCAGGTCATCTTCAACCTCCACCCCCTGAGCCGCCAGCTACCACCGTCCAAACCGCCGCCCCCACCACCCGCGGCCGGTGGTGCGCTGCCCCGCCCGCCCCAAATCCACTCTCCACAGCCGGTCCGCCACCGCCTCGGCCATCCCTCTAGGCCCCCCGTGCCGATCTTTTTCTCCGGCGATCCCCACGCCACTACCGGCGACCACCACTCCCGCCCTAAACCCTAAGGTAGATAGTGGGGTACCTCTTCGGCGAGCGCCCCTCCCTGTTGTGGTTGGTTCTTCCTTAACTCCAGTGAGCCCCCACCCCCTAAAAATTGACTAACACAAAAGTCGATTCAGTCAACTGAAGTGTAGCCAAATCGGAGCAGCATCGCAAGCAAGAGTAAGAGCGAGAGCAGCAACACGAGCAAGAGCAAGAGCAATAGCAAGAGCAGACCAGGCAGGGGACCGAGATCAAGAGCAAAGCAGCAGCGCGAGCGAGAGCTAAAGTAGCAGTAGCTCCTAATGATGTGGACGTCGCCGCTGAGGGAGCGACGCCGTGGAGGAAGTCGCTGACGACGCTGCTGTGGATGGAGCCGTGCCATGTCGGCTCGGGACCGAGCGCCGGCAGCACCGTGATATCGAATGAAGAAGAAAATGTGGCGATTAGTGTACAACCTCTTTGGTGGCGCAGATTAGGCCTTAGCTTCATCCAAGGAAACGGCGATGATGATGCTCTTCTGGTGGTGCAGGTGAAGACGGTGGTGTGGGAATGGAGGTGGTGCGAAAGACGAGGGGAACATCAGGGCAACTCCTTGGAGGTGGAGGACGGGGTGGATGAACCGGCGGGACAACGATATCGATGACGGATCATCATCCGGTACGATGGATGAGGGACGTCGAGGTGTTGGTGTGGATGACGTCATCGGGGAAGAGGCTCCGGCTGGGAAGCGGTGAGGTGGCTGGCGGAGGAGGGTGGGGTTTCGCAGCTGGAGCGGAGAGGTTATGGGGGCCTGGGATTTCAAATGGTGAAAAGGAGGCGATGGAGGGGGAACCATGGCTTAGGGACACGCTTGACCGAAATGTGGGGTAAGTTACGAAAGTACCCCTACCGATTTGAGCTAGGCGATTCTTCGCTTCAGGGGTATCATGGGCATTTCGCAGGAGGTGGGAGTTTTTGCGCACGTTGTAATTTTGGGATAGCAAGGCGCGGGTTGAGATGGAGGGAGTTTTCGGAGCACAACGTGACAAAGATATATCTTAAATATTTCGAGATAACAAGGTGCGTCTTGAAGAGGCAGGAGTTTCGCAGCATGATAGACAGAGATGCTAGCTTGAAATTTCGGCATAACAAGGCGCGGCTTGAAATTTCAGGAGAACAAGCTTAATGTGTACCCCCAAAAAAGACAATTCACACATCATCACTAGAGAAAGCCATGTCGTGTTTTACTATATTACTAGAAATGCATTCAAATACAACAAAAAAACTAAAAGAATCGGGACAACAAACATAATGTGTACAGTACCAAAACAATTTGCACTTCGCTCAACAATAAAAAAACAATGTGTTTTGTCTAGCACATGGACCAAATTTGAGTACATTTTCCCTGTTTGGATGGGATTGTACTCGGGTTAGTTATACAACCATCTAAATATTATCTTCACAACACATGACATGAATATAGGAGAAGTAAATTCCTATATAAATACGAACTACATGTACATACGATCTCAAATTCAAATATATGTATCCATTTTATGTTGAATTCAAATCATAGTACATGTATGCTCTAGCTAGATGTTCGGAATCTAAACGATGTATGATACTATGTACAATGTGTTTAACATGCACAACACACACACAAACACCATTTAGACTAGTAAGGTACACGTGCATTCCATGCATGGGATTTGTCAACCAAATTATGAATAAACTAGATAATTCCCCCACGCGTTGCTACAGGAATTCTTAGTCCTACACACATGGTAATGCATAAATGGAATAACTTTGTTTGAATAATATGGATATGATCTTAAGATGATTTTTTCGGAATGAACACAATACTTGCAATATAATTATAAAGATAGCAAATATAGTGTTATGCATAAGTAATATCGTATCATTTACATTAATAATTTTGTACACTAAGAACTGGATTCTCAAATGGAGATGCGACAAAAGGAATTGCCATTTTGATATACTTACTGTGTATTCTATGTGAGTCTTGTTGTAATATATCTTGTGCATGTTATTAGATCACACACTGAGATTGCACAGAGATCAGTAACATTGTGCATGTAGAATAAAGAAGATGGAACTTCATAATTGACAGTTCCAATGAATATTTTTAGGAGAAATCCAATAAATATTGCAGCTGAAAGACCTGCAATAAATGACGATGTACGTGAAAGCAACATATAAATCACCCTCTACTTGAGCAGGTTAAGGAAGGTACCTACATATACATGGAGACAAGAACGCAAAGGGAATTGCAAGCTTTCCCTTTTAATAACATGTGGCATTAAGACAATCAGCAAGAGCACCACCGAAATCTAAGTGTGTTGGAATAGCACCACTTGAGCTATCAAATGCTTAACATAAAAAAACAATTGCACAACTGCTAGTTTGATTCACGGCATTAAAACTTGTGTTAAGAAATTCAGTAAGCATCTCTCAACAAAGCAGAGTAGTAAAGGAGCAGAATACTTAATTAACTTAAAAGGTGGGTTCCTTCAGAAACAATGACATAAAATTCATTTGTAGAAGAAAAACTATGTCTGCAAACTATAGATGTTCTAGAACTAAAGGTGCCAATGGCCATGGGAAATAAATAGAAGGAATTCTAGCCCTTGAAGCATGGAACAAATAGAATAGGCGCTGATGGTGCCCGGACAAATTTTCACTTTTTTGGAAGGATTTTTTCGGGGTTTCTGAAAGGTATACACCGCAGTATTACTGGACTTGTATTAAGGTAGTACTCCTCCAATAGTACAATACGCAAAGGATGACGAAGCCGCAGACGAAGAAGAAGAACACCTGAAGCCAACCCTGGCCACAGAGAGACACCATCGCCCAACGCTTTGTGCGCCGCAGTTGTTGTCCGTCCTTGAAGACGAAATCTTGAAGGCATTAAACACACATCGGCCGAAGACACGCCCCATGCCTCGTCGAGATCGCGCCGGAATACCCCACCTAAATATGTCGAGGCCTGATTCCACCGAGATCGAGCCACATGTTTGAGTGGTGACCAGGTCATCTATTGCAGAGCTGGATTCCCGTGGCGGCGGGCCGGCGGCTGAAGATGAGATGCACAGACGAAGCGCTGCTTTTTTCATTAGGGAAAATGCGGTGGGAGCCTAGGAGGTGGAGGATATGATGCATCTGGTCTTTTAGTGTGGTCTTTTAGAGTGGCTCGTCTGTTACAGAAAATGGAGGCGATGACCACTTTATGTATCGCACGAAGAAGTAGTATTGGGATCATGTGGAGTTCGAGCTAATTTATAGGGAGGGCAAAAGAAGATGCATGGAAGTGGAGAGGACGACTCATTTTTTCTTCATCGCCTAGATCAGTTCCCGTCTAGTCGTTTCTGGTGGATTTATGATGGGCTACTTTTATTGCCAGTTCGCTAGTGGCATAAAATAGAACGGTTGGAAACGGATGGGCCGCCATGTAGGCTAGACTTATGGGCTGCCAGTTTGCTAGCAATAGAAAACTAAACGCGCAGAAAAACAAACCACAAGAGAAAAACCGAATGGTCACTTTTTTAGACGAAGGCTGTAGAGAGGCGATGACATGGCAGAATATCTGAGGTTGATAGGCTGATGAGGTGGATAGGCTACATGTCAAAACAAATAAGTTAGTGGGGATGAACTATTTAGGTACTATAGATACCACATTATAGCATGTAAGCTTTGAGTCATATATGCATGATGTAGATGTTTGTTTAATTCTTATAGTTCATTTCATTCAAAATCATCTAGTTTTTATAAGAAAGCCAATCTATTTTAAGATTCATGGATTGTGCGTTGTAAAGCATAAAGTAAAAACAAATAATAGTAGATCATGTAGACAAACATTTGGGCAATTCTGATACGGAAGATTCTAGAATAAAGAAGAAGTGCTTGTGTTTTGAGGTTTGTGCATTATGCTTAAGTTCAACCATGGAGTCTTCTAGATTATACATGTGGCAAAATCTGTTGGAATCTAGATGATATCCAACAGCCAGTAGTGCTCAAATTTGCCATCTCAGCACCATCGGATTGGCTTCATCCAACGGCCATCTTTCAAAGTTAAAGTTATCCGCACACTATATAAAAATATAAAATATAATATATAGGGGTATAGATATAGATATGTGATGCGAAAGCCAGCCATCATCTCCAGTTAGAATAGTGTGTCCATGCACGGATGCAATGTGGCCAAACGATGTCTGCCATCAGTATCTCAAATTCAAATTAGTCTGACCTTGTTCAATGTGTATACAGTACAACATGCTCGTTTCCAAACCACACCGCGCATATCTCAGTTATATTCATGCATGCATGGGTTTCAAACATCATGATCTCTTATTTAAATATTTGAATTCAACTTTCCTCACCTAGTCTTTTACACCCACACAGTGGTCTTCTCTTTATAATTGTACCACTAACTTTCTCTCGTGCCTGCATGCACACACACTACCAGCCGGCATTATCCATCGCACACATGCAATCTTTTTCTTCAGGTCGGTCTCCCATGCATGCACACACACACCTCCCCCTCTCCATCATATCGGGCATTCTTTATCTCTCACGTGCATGCACAACGATTGATGTTCCTCTATGTGTGTGTATATATAGCTAGGTATTTCACCATTTTCCACACAAACCGATCAATATATATATATATATATATATATATATATATATATATATCTCTACTGAGGTGTCACCCTCTTTCCCACGTCCACATCGATCAATCTATACCTCTCTATATAGGATTACATAGCTAATACACCCACATTAATTATATATCCAACGCCCCCCTCTCATCATCCATGCCTTCCGCT
>NC_041380.1:140146142-140158814 GCF_002162155.2 Triticum dicoccoides
CAACATCACTATATATCGAGGCTAAAATTAAAGTGATCATTAGACAATTGCTATTAAAATGGTTTAAGTTGATGAATTGGCCCTCCTCGTAAAGGATTAGCAATGCTTGGCCCCCTAGCTCATTTATTTTTCATGGCTCCGCCACTGTGTGCAACAATGCACGTTCTCGCCCCCTCTCTCTAAATATCGATCTCACACTTGTGCACTCCTTCATAGTCTCCCTCGACTTGGCCCCTCGCACCATCTTCTAGCCCCCCACTAGATTTTGCTACATGTACAATCTAGCAGACTCCATGGTTGAACTTAAGCATAATGCACAAACCTCAAAACACAAGTGCTTCTCCTTTATTCTAGAATCTTCCGTATCATAACTGCCCAATCTTTTTTCTAGTTGAATTGCCATTATTTGTTTTTTTTACTTTATGCTTTACAACGCACAATTTCATGAATCATAAAATAGATTAAGGGCTTCTTTGATTCAAAGGATTCTCAAAGGAATTTTGGAGGATTCTAATCCTTAGGAATTTTTCCTATCTTGGTTGTTTGATTCGAAGGATTGTAAACCATAGGAATTTTTCCATAGGATTCATTTGCACTAGATTTCATAGGAAATAACCCATCCACTCAAACCTGTTTGAAAGGATCTGGCGTTTTTTCTATGAACAATCAAACACTCGTACAATCCTATAGGATTCAAGATGACATTCCACTCTAATCCCATGTTTTTCCTATTCCTGCGTTTTGGAAATCCTACAAATCAAAGAGGCCCTAGCTTTTCTATAAAAACTAATTGATTTTGAATGAGTTGAACTATAAGAATTAAATGAACGTCTACATCAGGCATACATGACTCAAAGCTTACATGCTATAGTGTGGTATTTATTCTTAATTTGGTTGCCAAATCTGATGCGTGCAATGCACGTGTACCTTACTAGTACTTTGAGTATGTGCAGAACACGTAAATTAGAATTCCAATGGCACGCTACACAGTGTCTCTCTTACAGTTCATGAAGCCACATGACACATGTGGGGGCGCTGTCGCTGTCAGCGTTCTGGGAATGGGGGTCCCCAGACTTGCCTGCCTGCGGCCCACGGCGTGGCCCTGCAAGTGGGCCCGTATGGCCCAACTTCACCAACAAGCATTCAAGACCCTCGCGAGGGGCCAAGCCTCGCGAGGAGGATGACACAAGACCTCCTCAGGAGCGGCCTCACCAGGCTGGCTCGCGAGGGGCGGAGAGATTAAGGCAAGGCAAACCTCGCAAGGTTCCAATGACGTGAGCCATGACGATTGAGACCAGGTGGGCGCCAGGCGGGTGCCAGCGTCCACAGTGTCCTTGTTTCCTCTTTGGTGCTAAGGAGGCAAGCGCAGACGAAGAGTACCGAGGTGTCAAGCAAAGGTGTCCATATAGGTGCAACGAGACCAAGACCAGCAGGACGGAGGTCACCGTGGAGCCCAAGGCGGCGTCACCACCAGAGCCTTTTGCAGGCGAAGACTGATTTTGTCAGGATAACTTGTACTAATTGTCCCCTTTCAAATTGGCCGTTGTTGGCTCCCTTCCCGCTCAATATTTGGGGAGAGGACCAGGGCCTCTATAAATAGGACCGCAGCCACCTCAACTAGAGGGGATCCAACCCATCCTCACATCCACCAAGCACAAGAACACCTCACCTTAGGAGGTTGTTCTTCCCCTTGTAATGTTCATCCTCAGCCCAAGAGGCAATCCACCACACCACTAGAGGAGGGTATTACACCGCAACGGTGGCCCGAACTAGTATAAATCTTGTGTCTCTTGTGTTGCGAGTTCGTCGAGCTAGCCTTAGAGATCGCGAAGTGCTTGTGGGCGTGATCGGTGAGGGAGAGATCTTCGCGCGCACCCCAGTGTTTGAACCTTAAGGGTGTTGACGGAACCCGAAATCCGACATTTGGCGCTCCAGGTAGGGGTGTGCCGAAGCCTTCTTCTTCGTCGACCCATGCTTCGTCACTCCACCAAGCTCATGGTCGACGCTTGCCGAGCTTGCACTAAGCGCCGGGCCGCCCTCGCCGCCCGTGTTGCTCAGACGGCTCCTGTCGGCAGGCCTCCCTGTTGCTCTCTGTCACCCGCCGCCAAGGCCGTCACCAGTCTGGCGGCGAAC
The DNA here is from genome assembly GCF_002162155.2 of Triticum dicoccoides. NCBI lineage: Eukaryota > Viridiplantae > Streptophyta > Magnoliopsida > Poales > Poaceae > Triticum > Triticum dicoccoides. The sequence continues at coordinate 140,148,276 of NC_041380.1, forward strand.
GAGCAGCAAGCCTCTTTGCTGCATCCCTTCGTGCGCCGGGACAGCCACACCGCCACCCCGTCGCTGACCCCGGCTGGCTCGTCATCTCATGCTCGCCGCGCCCCCACGGACGCGCAGGCCGCACTGCTCATGGCACGCGAGCTCCTGCGTTACTGTCCGGTCGATGACCTCTACGAGGACTGGCTGGACCGCATCGCCATGGGAGGCTCTCCTGCACTGTCCCTCTCGCTGGAGGCTCTCCTGCATTGTCCCTCTCGCTGTCTCGCCCTCCGCCAGCTGCAGGCGACGTGGCTCACGGAGCGCCTCTGCCTCCTCCACAACAAGATGGCACCCTTGCGCCGAGGCGTCCGGCTCAGGGAGCACCTCAGCCTCCCCGTGCCAAGGCGGCGTCCTCGCTCCAAGATGCGTGGTCCAGCGGCACGACCCACGGCGCCGCGTGCCAGCGCACGAGGAAAGAAGCTGCCAAGAGATTCCCCGTCCCCAAGGAAGTGCTCCACCACTCCCAGCTCCGCTACGCTAGGATTGCTTCCTGCGACAGGGCCATGCACCGTGTGCCGCGGCGACGCAGGGGCACCATGACCAGGCCCCACCTCCAAGACAGGCCTCGGCAACCACGGCCGGCTGCCGCACTTTCACCCCCGAGCTGCGTAGCGTTGCCTGGCCAGGAAAGTTCAAGCCAGACTTGCCTCCGCGCTACGACGGCACCCCGACCCCACAGAGTTCTTGCAGCTCTACGAGCTAAGCATCGAGGCAGCCAACGGCGACGAGAAAGTCATGGCGAACTGGTTCCCCATGGCTCTAAAGGATGGCGCCCACTCCTAGCTCCTGAACCTGGCTCCTGGCTCCATCTCTTCCTGGGACGAGATGCGCGACTGTTTCGTTGCCAACTTCCAAGGCACTTGCGACCGCCCCAGGCCATGGGTGACCTGCGTCGCGTCAAGCAACAACCAGGGGAGACCCTCCAGAAGTACATCCAGTTCTTCAACGACATTCGTCTCAAGATCCCCAAGGTGATGGACAAGCCCATCATCTCTGCGTTCTCCAATGGCATCCGCGACATCAAGATGAAGGAGGAGCTCACCATCCATGAGGAGCTGTGCACATCCCTAGAGCTATTCAACCCGGCGACCAAGTGCGCAAGGGCTGAGGAAGGGCGCCTTTCCCTTCTCGAGATCCCGACTGCCGACCCAGAGGAGAAGAAAGCCAAGGCCAAGGACGTGAAGCGCAAGGGAGTCGCCGTGCTTGCGGTAGAGCCGGACACGAAGCGCGGCAGGGACCAGCCTGAGTCATCCAAGGGCAACAGACCGTTCTGCGCCTTCCACAATGTACACAGCCACAACACCAACGATTGCCAAGAGCTCAAAGCCATGCACGACGGACGCTTCGGTCGACACCCCAAGTGCAACGACCGAGGCTACGACCGAGGAGGAGGACGCGACGGAGGATGCTAGGACGACTGGGGCCCACGCCAGGAGTGGCACGACCGGCCTCGTGAGGACCGCTGGCAGGATCAGCCTCGCGAAGGTGCCTGGAGGGATCAACCTCGCGAGGACCATCCTCAGGGCAATGCTGGGCTTCCTCCACTACTGCCACCAAGAAGGAACGATGGCCACCACCAAGACGAGGGGGCTGGGGGCTTCCAGGAGCTGTGTGCTATCTCCTGCATCTTGGGCGGGGCTGTCAGAGTAATGGGCCACGGGTAGGCTAACCCGAAGCCCAGAACCTTTCAAGGCATCGGGGCTAGCTTCGCCCCTCAAGGCGCCAAGATGAAGTGCCGCCTTCTGGAGGCCGGCTGGAGGAATAGCCGGCTACCTGTGGACGGCCGGGTCCCGGAGGCGACGTCAAGACAAGACGACTCCTAGCTGGCGGCTTCTAGAGAAGCCGGCCCCTAGCAGTCGGCCCATGGCGCCAACGAAGCCTGCGCCCTCATCAAGAAGGACAAGACAGAGAATGGCTACAGTGTAGCCCATCCCCCATCCAGGGACAGGTGTGGCCACAGTGTACCATACCGGCGAAGATCTCTGCCGAGCGCGGCACTGTTGCCACGCCATCCCTGACATCACCACAAGCAGGCTGAGTCCTACTCCGACGATGGCCTGTCAGTACGGCCCGAGGACGACAGGCCCCACCAATCAGCGAGAGCCTGGAAGACGGCAAGAGCCCCACCAATCGGACCCGATGGAGGTCGGCCCCCGGCAGTCGGCCCGCCCTTTCCTTGGGACCCACACGCCATTAACCAGATAAGACACGGAGTGGCTATAGTAATCGCCCACCAGGTGGTGGAGTTGTAGCCACAATCCCCTGACCAAGCCTGCGTCATTAGAGTCACGGCTATAGCGATCAGCAGCCGACAAGACCCGAGAGCGGTGGGGGCGTCCTGTCAGCCCCGTACCCAACCAGTCGGCAGGGCCCACCAGGCGGCGGGCCCCAGCAGTCAGTGGAGAAGCCGGCGGCCGAAGAGACTAACGGCCGGGCCCTACGCCCGGCCAGATTACCATTGTACCCCTGGGGGTAGGCCTATATAAACCCCCCAGGGCACCCATGCAAAGGGTTCCCAACCTGTTCCTACCTCTAGCATACAGCTCAAGGAGCACCATTGCACTCACTTGCGCCTTAGTGATCATGCGGAGACCCCGCAGAGCAGGACTAGGGGTGTTATCTCCTAGGAGAGCCCCGAACCTGGGTAAGTACGCCGACGTTTGTGTCTACGCCTCATCCCGCTTCCGGGCACCGGCGACGTTCTACTCACTCCCACCATGATAAGCCATCCATTGGCATATGTCGCACCCAACCCCCGACATTTGGCACCCACCGTGGGGCGAGGTGCACCATTTCCCGGAGACCTATTCTGGACGGGAACCCTGTTCCTTCCTGGCAAGCACAGCCAGCCCGGCACGCCAGATGGTGTCTGCACCGAGGCGCTGCACGTTACAGAGATCGCCTGCGTAGCGAGCTGCCTCGCCGATCTTGTTGGCGAGATTAGCCTCTCCGACGAGCCCACGTCCAATGTGGGAACCGATGGCCCTGAAGGCCGCCTCGTGGGTATCCTCGATCAACTCCACGTTGCCAGCGAGCCTGCTGCTAACTTGGAGTTTGTTGGCTCCACCGACCCGATGTTGGTCGACTCTGACACAGCTTCGCTCGACACGTTCCCCTCCCATGTGGTGGTCTATGACAAGACGCTTCCTCACGCGGAGAGTGGCGAAAGCGCTGTCATGGAGGTGCTAGTCATCGGCCACAGCGAGCACTCCGGCGGGGGTGCTCACGACCCGCTCGATGCGTCACTCCAAGACCTGACGGCGCCCATCCCAGAAGATGCTGACGCCGAGATGCTGGAAGCACGCCGCATCCAGCTCATCAAGGGCGCCAGGAAGTTGGCCAGCATGAGACGCCTATCGGAGGCCTACCAGCGCAAGATGGACCACGGTGTGGGCGGCATGTCGGCTCCCGGTGGGCCCAGCCGCCTTGGCGCGGTCCGGCAGCGTGGTGTGGCCATCGCCAACATCTTCGGGGCAGATCGCCCCGTCTATGCCTCGCATGCGGAAAATATCCGAGCTGCCCAGGCGGTAGCAGAAGAGCTAGACAAGTTCGAGGGCAAAGAACGTCGCCAGATGGCGGAGCGCGTCCAGCGGCTCCTAGACGCGGCTGCTGAGCAGCACGAGGCCGCTTGCCGCACTGAGGAGCCACACCAGCAGAACGACGATCTGCCTCCCCACCGAGATCAAGGCGGAACATCTTGGACGCCGACTGGTGGCGTCCGCGGAAGAAGAGACAAGGAGCCGGCTGCTAGCCGCAGCCGGACTCGCATAACCATTGAGCGCAACCTGGACGGCCGCCCAATAGGAGTGGAACGACAGGATGACTGTCCGCCTCCTCCCCCTCGCATGGAAAGGCATGTCTCCCCGCCGCCTGTTGAACACCCGACACTCGATGACCGCCTTGGCCGCCGAGAGGGAGTCAGAGAGAACGATGCCCGCCTCCGGATCGACCGTCTCCAACGATTCCTGGCGCTAGAAGAGGAAGATGAGCTGGGTCCGCCTTATTTCGGCCCCCGCATTCGAGACGAGCCCTTCCCCAAAGGGTTCACGCTCCCAAGAGATACGCCCAAGTACACCGGCTCCGTGAAGCCGGAGGACTGGCTGGTCGACTACTCCACAGCCGTCAGCGTTACGAACGGCAACAAGCGCGTTGCCGTGTAGTACGTTCCGCTCATGCTCCAGGGCACGGCCCAGACATGGCTGAACAGCTTGAAGCCCCACAACGTCAACAGTTGGGTCGACTTCACCGAAGCTTTCATCCGCAACTTCACCAGCACATACAAGCGGCCGCCCAAACCTCGCCAGCTCTCCTTGTGCGTACAAGGCCCCAACGAGTCGACTCGCGACTTCCTCACGCATTGGGCCGAGCTCCGCAACTCTTGCAAAGGCGTGCACGAGGTGCAGGCTATCGAATACTTCACCGCTGGGTGCTGAGAGGGCACCCTCCTCAAGCACCGACTCCTCTATGACGAGCCGGCGACCCTCAACGAGCTGCTAATCATAGCAGATAAATATGCCACGGCCGACTCCTCCATGAAGGTAGAAATCCAGGTTGATGCGTCTGGCAAAGTAGCCCCTCAAGCTCCTCAAACCCTGGCTGGCGACACCAGTCGGCGCCAGCAACCAAGCAACAAAAAGTGCAAGGCCATGCAGCTGGCTTCCACAAGTCGGCAGGTGGCGACAGTCGAAGACCAGCAGCCGGAGGGGCAGCCTCCGTCCAAACGCCAGAAGGACGGCAAACCCAATTGGCTGCCGGCTTTCTCATATGAGCAGACTCTTGACGCACCCTGTAAATTCCACAGTGGTGCGAAGCCGTCCAACCACACCACTCGAAAGTGCCATTGGCTCACCAGGATCGCAAAGGGAGATGGCCTTATGCCTCCTCCGCCTGCTTGGTAGCTGCCACCTCCTCCCCCCAGCAGCCGGTGGTTCGACCGGTCGGAGCCATACAACACGAGTATCCTGAAGAGCACGGAGCTTATGTCATGTTCACCAGCGTGGCCGACGACAAGCACAGCAGACGGCAACGACAGAAAGAAGTGAATGCAGTAGCATCAGAGACCCTCGAGTTCATGCATTGGTCCGAGAAGCCCATCAACCGGAGCAGAGCCGACCACCCGGGGGTGATGCCCAATCCCGGTTCCTACGCCTTGGTTCTGGATGCCACCTTTGCAACTAATAGGTGAGCTGCTCGCTTTTCCCGAGTTCTGATAGATGGCGGCAGCAGCATCAACATCATGTACAAGGATACCATGGAGAAGATAGGAATCAAACAAAGGCAGCTTTAGCCCAGCCGGACCGTTTTCATGGTACAGTTCCTGGCCTTTCCTGCTCACCAATCGGCAAGATCTAGATAGACGTCCTCTTTGGAGACAAAGATCACTTTTGCCAAGAGCCAGTCTGGTTTGAGGTGGTCGGCCTTGAGAGCCCTTACCATGCACTGCTTGGCCGGCCTGCTCTGGCCAAGTTCATGGCGGTCCCCCACTATGCTTACCTCAAGATGAAGATGCCAAGTTCCAAGGGAATTCTGACCATAGCAGGGGATTACAAGAAGTCGTCTGCTTGCGCAGCAGATAGCAACCGGCTGGCCGAGTCCCTTGTGATCACGGCCGAGAAGCGGCTCCTTGACCGAGTTGCGGTGATGGCAGGCAAGCAGCCAGAGATGTCGCCCAACCCCAAGGAGTCAGAAGCCGAGGGCTCGTTCAAGCCGGCCAAGGAGACAAAGAAGATACCCTTGGACCCGAAGCACCCAGAGAGGTACGCTGTCATAGGTGTAAACCTCAACAGCAGATAGGAAGGCGAGCTCGTTGATTTCCTCCGTGAAAATCGGGACATCTTTGCATGGTCACCTAAAGACATGCCGGGTGTTCCGACGGATCTTGACGAGCACAAATTACATGTCCGGTCTGATGCCAAGCCAGTCAGGCAACCCTTGCGCCACCTGTCAGAAGAGAAGAGAAGAGTCGTTGGAGAAGAGATAGCCCGGCTGCTGGCGGCCGGCTTCATAATGGAAGTGTTCTTTCCAGAGTGGCTGGTCAACCCAGTCCTTGTGCTGAGGAAAAACAAGAAGTGGCGCATGTGTATTGATTACACCAGCCTCAACAAAGCCTGCCCCAAACACCCATTTGCTTTGCCGAGAATTGACCAAGCGATACACTCCACAGCCGGATGCCAGCTATTGAGTTTCTTGGATGCATACTCAGGGTATCACCAGATCAAGCTGAACCCGACCGACAGACTGAAGACCGCCTTCATCACGCCATTTGGAGCCTTCTGCTACTTAACTATGACGTTCGGCTTGAGGAACGTCGATGCCACATTTGAATGTTGTATGCAGAAGTGCCTCCTCAAACAACTCGGCAGAAACGCCCATGTTTATGTGGACGATGTTGTGGTGAAGACGGAGAAGCGTGGAACACTGCTGGAAGACCTTAAGGAGACCTTTGAGAACCTGCGCCAATTTCAAATCAAGCTCAACCCGGAGAAATGCGTCTTCGGAGTACCAGCCGACCAGCTTCTTGGATTCCTAGTCTCAGAGCGCGGCATAGAGTGCAACCCTGTGAAGATCAAGGCCATCGAGAGGATGGAAGTGCCCACCCGACTGCTGGATGTGCAGAAGTTCACCGGTTGTTTAGCGTCCATCAGCCGTTTCATCAGTCGGCTGGGAGAGAAGGCTCTTCCCCTGTACCAGCTCATGAAGAAGACCACTTTTTTCGAGTGGAACGACAAGGCGGATGAAGCTTTTCTCCAGCTCAAAAAGATGCTGACTACTCCACCTGTCCTGGCGGCTCTGACTCCTAAGGAGCCGATGCTCCTCTACTTCACCGCCACTAGCCGAGTGGTCAACACAGTCATGGTGGTAGAACGCAAGGACGAAGGCAAGGCACTACCAGTCCAAAGACCGGTGTATTAATTACCAGAGTGAAGTGCTGTCAGCTTCCAAGCAAAACTACCCCCACTACCAGAAGATGTGCTACGGCGTGCACTTTGCCGCCAAGAAATTGAAGTCGTATTTTCAAGAGCACCCCGATCACTATGGTCTGCACAGCTCCACTGGCCGAGATCATTGGAAGCCGGGATGCTTCAGGCCGAGTGGCCAAATGGGCCATCGATTTGGCCCCCTACACCATCTACTACCAGCCTCGCACCACCATCAAGTCACAAGCGCTGGCCAACTTCCTCGTCGACTGGGCCGAGACCTAGTACCTGCCGCCAGCGCCCGACTCCACCCGTTGGTGGATGCAATTTGATGGTTCCAAGATGCGCACCGGTCTGGGAGCCGGCATCATCCTCACCTCTCCCAAAGACGACAAGCTCAGATACGTGCTGCAAATCCATTTTGCCGCCTCCAACAACGTCGCCGAATAGGAGGCACTCATTCACGGGCTCCGGCTTGCCAAAGAGCTCGGCGTTCACCGGATCCTGTGCTATGGTGACTCTGACTTGGTGGTCCAGCAGTCGTCAGGCGACTGGGACGCCAAAGATGCAAACATGGTGAGCTACCGCTTCCTCGTACGGCAACTCAGTGGATATTTTGAGGGGTGCGAGTTTCTCCATGTGCCAAGAAATGACAATGAGCAAGCAGATGCCTTGGCACGAATCGGCTCCACCCGTCAAGCAATACCGCTCGGCGTCGCCCTACAACGCCTCCTCAAGCCGTCTGTCAAGCCATCGGCAGAGTCGGATTGTATCTTCGTGTCGGCTCCCTTGAAGTAGTCGGATCCGACTTGAGAGCTCCAGCAGCCGACACGGGATTTCCGGCAGGCGGGCCGGGGGCCGCGGCAGTCGCACCCGGCCCAGGGACTTCAGAACCCGGCCTGGGGACTGCAGCAATCGGCTCGGGGACTTCTTCAACTCAGCAAGCGGCAGGGGCACCTGACTCCAACCCGCCGCCTCCCAACCCAGCCGCCCTCGTACAAGTGGCAGTCCTGGCAGTCAAAGAGATCGCAGCACCTTGATGGGCCCAGCCCATCCTCAATTTTTTGGTAAACAAAGAGCTAGTGACTGATGATATCTCAGCCCGGCAAGTGCAACGCCGAGCAGCAGCATACACCATAGTCAACAGAGAGCTTGTGAGGCGCAGTGTCACTGGTGTCTACCAGTGCTACGTGGAGCCGGAGCAAGGCAAAGAAATTCTCAAAGACATCCATCAAGGTGAATGCGGCCACCATGCGGCTTCAAGTGCACTTGCCGCCAAGGCTTTCCGCCATGGTTTTTTCTGGCCAACTGCCCTAGAAGACGCCAGGAGCTTGGTCCAGAAATGCAAAGGGTTCCAGAAGTTTAGTTCAAAGCCTCATCAGCCGGCTTCTGCACTCAAGACCATTCCCATAGCCTGGCCCTTTGCTGTCTGGGGCCTGGATATGGTGGGGCTATTCAAGACAGCGAGAGGTGGCTTGACTCATCTGCTTGTCGTAGTGGACAAGTTCACCAAGTGGATAGAAGCAAAACCAATCAAGAAGTTGAATGGTCCGACTGTTCTGACTTTCATCTCGGACATCACCGTCCGATACGGCATACCACATAGCATTATCACCGACAACGGCACGAACTTTGCCAAAGGCGCCTTGGCCCGTTTCTGCGCGACGCAGGGCATCCGACTGGACTTAGCGTTCGTTGCCCACCCGCAGTCAAACAACTAGGTGGAGCGAGCAAACGGCCTCATTTTGTCCGGCATCAAGCCCCGACTGGTCGAACCTCTGGAGCGTTCGGCCGGCTGCTGGCTTGACGAGCTGCCAGCCGTCCTCTGGAGCCTGCGCACAACCCCGAACAAGTCAACCGGCTTCAATCCTTTCTTCCTCGTCTACGGCGCCGAAGCCGTCATCCCGACGAACGTAGAATTCAACTCCCCTCGAGTCACCAAGCACACTGAAGAGGAGGCAGAAGAAGCACGACAATACAGCGTCGACCTGCTAGAAGAGGGCCGGCTGCTGGCACTCAGCCGGTCCAGCATCTACCAGCAAGGTCTGCGCCGATACTACAACCAAAAGGTCAAGCCAAGATCCTTCCAAGAGGGAGATCTTGTGGTCCGATTGATCCAGTGAACAGCTGGCCAGCACAAGCTCTCGTCACCTTGGGAAGGCCCCTTCATCATCAGCAAGGTGTTAGGCAATGACTCCTACTACCTCATCGACACTCAGAAGCCTCAAGCACGCAAAAGAGATGACTCCGGCAAGGAGACAGAGCGTCCGTGGAATGCAAATCTCCTTCGAAGGTTTTACAGTTAAAAATAGTATGTATCAGGCCGACTTTTGTATTAAGTACGAAGACTCCGGGTTCCTCGAGTACAGCTCGGGGACTGCCCTTCTTTATCTAAAAGACAAGTGTTATGTCTATCATTTGTATCATTTCATTATTCTGTCTGGCACCAGGTTCGACCAGTCGACCCGGGGACTTGCCGCCTTGTACTATGAAATGCTTCCGGCAGCCGGACAAGTAGTGTATCGCCACCCTAGCTTTCTCCTGCCAAGAGGCCGCAGCTTGCTGAGCAGCTGTTCGGTCGGCAGGAGTCAAGGTGAAAAGGGCGCCTGCATGAAAAATGGTTAAGGACATAAGGCATTTACATAGTCCAAGCCGGCTTCTCGCCTCACCAACCGGTTGCCGAGCAACCGGCTGGCCGGCTTCTACTTAACTTGCCAAGGAAACTCTAGCCGGCTAAGTACTTGCCTTCCCAAAGTGGCTAAGTACTTCACCTAGCCACAGTCTACAGAGCGGCTGTTCGGCTGGCAAGACGGCAACCAAGGGAAGGCGGCAAAGCAAAAAGCTTAAAGAGTAGAAGGCAAGGAAAAGTAGAACTCGGATAAAATATTTACACATCAAAGGCCCTTGGCCGACATCCAACATAAGTTTCAAAGTACACCCCGCGGGTGGAATTGTGCGAAGCTAAAAAAGTTCGTTTAGACTAAGAAACATGGAAAAATAAAAAGTAAAGTGGCAGCCTAGGGATCGGCAGACGGGTTCAGCGGAGTGGTGTAGTCGGTGGCGCTGGCTGGTCGAGCGGCCGGCTGGTCGGTTCCCGCTTGGTCCCCTTCAGCCGCAGCTGGCTCGTTTGGGCGCGGCTCGTTGCTGGAGGCGTGATCGAGTTGGGGCTGGCCGTCCGCTTTGACCTCTGGCGCCTCCTCTTCGCCTTCCTCCTCCTCGTCGTCTTCTCCCTCGTCGCTGGAGTCGATCACCTCGGCCGAGTCTTCAACCTCCTCCGGGTTCAGCCCAAACCACTCCGGCGGCGCCTCGGTGCCATCGTCAGCTGGCTCCAGGATGAAGACGCCGGTGTCGGTATACTCGGCGATGGCCGTCGCCTGCTTGACGAGTTCGCCCTCCACCGCCACCAGCTCCTCCTGGGCCTCCTGTCGGAACATGGTCAACTAGGCTAGATCTAGCCCAGGGTACCACATCTTGACGAACTCCAAGGCCCGGCGCGCTCTGGCCTGGGCCGAGGAGCCCTTCCACGCCTCAAGACGGCCAGCCGCCACCTCCAGCCAGTCGGCAGTCCGGCCGGGGGTGCGCG
>NC_041380.1:140159170-140174337 GCF_002162155.2 Triticum dicoccoides
GGCGGCACCAGAGTGGCCTGGAAAGAAGTCTGCCAGGATTAAGCAAAAGAGTCAGAACAAAGAGAAAGAAGCATGCTTAACTAGAGGCCGACAACTTAAAAGAAGAGTAAAGAAGGTCGCCTACCGTCAACCAAATCCTCGATTTCGCTAAAGCCGACCGTCCGCATCGCCTCCTTGTCGGTCCAGGCGGAGCGTTCGATCTCGAACTCGGCGAGAAGACCCGCCTCCTTGTCCTCTGCCTCCTTCTGGGCCTTCTGGAGAAGCTCTGCCTGCTCCCCCATCTGCGTGGCTAGCCGGTCACGTTCTTCAGCCAGCTTGCTGCAGTCCGCCTCTTTGGCATGCAGTGCGGCGTTGGCTTCACCCAGTTGCCATTGAAGGATGGCGTTGGCCTCTACAGAAGAAAAGAAGAAGGGAAGGCGTCATTTGCCAATAGAGAAGAGGCTAGAGTCGCCGGGGAGATCCGGCCCGACTATTCAGCAATCGGCCCGAATCTCGAGGACTACAGCCCGCGGGTGCGCCAACGCGCCCCCATGGAGAAAGGAGTCATGAAAATCAACATAAAGAAGAACAGTCGCCAGGAAGTTCCGGCCCGGCTGATCAGCAATCGGCCCGGATCTCGGGGACTATAGCCCGCGGGGGCGCCAGCGCGCCCCCGTAGAAAGAAGAGGACTTACTCCGGCTCTCCGACAAGTCGGCAGCGCGTTGATCCAACTCCTGGACCCTGGAGTTGTAGGCGGCCGCATGGAGGTTATGATAATCCTGCAGCAAGGATATCGATTTCAGGGCCCGCTAGTTAAAGTTCCACGCCGCCTGCTCAGTAGCCGACCCAGAACTCGGGGACTACACCTAGTGGGTGCGCTGACGCGCCCCCACGAAGCAATACAAGAGTTAAAAACGAAGAAACAAGAAGCATACCCGGATGGCCTCTCGCGACGCCAGATACGCCTTGTTGTAGTTCTTGATGGTGTCGGCTTCGGCGCGGAGTTTGGCCTGAACATGCAGCATCGCCTTGTTCAGAGGGCCTATCCCGCCAACCCGCACCCACCCCGAGGGCGCGGCGCTGGTCGCCTCGGCGTCCGGGATCGAGGAGCTCGTGGCGCCAGTCTCCAGTGGGCGTGGCGCCGAGGCCGCCTTTGCAAGTCGGCGACGTGTCGGTGTGCCGACCTCAATAGTCGGGCCCGTCGCCACCTCGTTTTCAGTCGGCGACACCGGCGGGTCCGCCAGCTGCTCGCCTCGCGCTCTCCTAGATGGCGACGGTGGAGGCGCATTCACATCCGGCATGGCGACGTCGCCGCCGTCCCTCTCCATAACCGGGTTCTCGCCCCCGGTTTCCCCAGTCTGCGCCACGAACTCCGGAGGTGGCGGTGCGGAGTTCAGGGAAGTGATGAAAATCGCCGACTGGCAGCGCGCGGCTTCTTCAGCCTGCTTCTTCACCGCGTCGGCGGCCACAGCCTCCGCCAGTTTCTTCAAGGCGCGGCCTCCGCCTTCTCCAGGCAGGTGGCTTCCTGCTCTTCGCGGACTTCTCGCATGTTCCGCTCCCTCGCCTCCCGGAGGTCGGCGGCTGGATCGATCCGCCGAGTGGTCGTCGAAGTCTCCGCTGACCCCACGATGGAGGCGGCGGCCGATTTCTCAAGAGAGAGCGGAGCCCTAGATCAAGGGAAACAAAGTGAAGAAACTCAGACAGAGTCAACAAGAAAAAATGAAGGTACAAGATAAAGGTGGTACTTACGCGGAAACTAGCTGCGGCTTCTTCACCTCCTTGCGGAAGCGGATGACCTTCATGGACGGCTGCCAAACAAGCTCGGCACGGCCCTGCGCTTCTTTGTGCCGCCTTGGGCATCCGGCGCGGCAGACGAGCTCGCGCCCAGCTAGCCGGCTCCTGGCTGGTGGCGCGGGGCGACTTCCCCCGTGTCATCATCAGGCCAGTCCTCGAGGCTGGCTCTGAGCCTCGGGCCGCCTGCTTCACCGCCTCCTCCCTCAGCTTTGTCCTCCAAGGCCGCAGCCCCCAGATCGGGGTCGTCGACGTCGCTCTCTGCTCAGTCGGGGAGGAATTGACGCTCTGGCCCCGCGGCGCCGGCTGCCGGCTGGAGGAGGGGACTCTGTTCAAAGGCCGATTGGTCAGGCTGGACAGCACGAACTCGGCAACAAAGAGACAGAGAAAAAAGACAGACGACTTACAATAGGCAGGGGGTTGGCGCGTGAATACGGTTCCTTGCCAAACCGCCACTCTTACGTGAGCTCGCAGTTCGCAAGGTAGTTCACCATGTGAGCTACCTCTGCATGAGGCATCTCCTTGGTGCACAGCCGACTCGGGTCCCGATGTCCGCTCATCTGGCAGATCATGTGAGGGCGGCTCTAGAGCGGGACCACTCGGCGTGCCATGAAGGCGGATAGCAAGTCCGGCCCAGTCAGGCCCTCCAACTGTGTCAGCAGTCGGAGCCGTGCGATAGCCGCGGCTCCGGAGGGCGACCGCTTCTTGGCCTGGTATGACCAGTTGGGCTGCCTCCCAACCGGCGGGCCGGCTTCATAAGCCGGCAAGTTGACCCAGTCGCCCTCCCTGAAGATGCTCTTCGCGTAGAAATACGACCGCTGCCACATCTTCACCGACTTGATCAGCGGGATGGCAGGAAACGGATTTTCGGCTGCCGGCCTCCGCACCGCGATGAACGCGCCGCATTGAGCCGGCACGCCCGCGACGAGGGTGCCAAGCTTAATGTAGAAGAACTCCCCCCAGAGCTCGATGGTGGGGAGGAAGCCGAGGAAGCCCTCGCACAAGGTGACGAAGGCGGACAGTAGCACCACCGTGTTCGGGGTGAGGTGGTGCGGCTGGAGACCGTAGAACTCGAGGAAGGATCGAAAGAAGCCGCTCGCCGGCAGGCCGAGGCCGCGTAGGCAGTGCGAGTGGAAGACGACCCGCTTTCCCTCCTCCGGCGCTGGCGAAATTTCCCTCTTCGGCGCGAGGCAGACCCTCACGTGGTCCTCGCTGGGGAGCCGCCGCGTCTGGCGGAGGAAGTCGATGTGGTCATCATGAACCTTGGAGCCATCCCATGCTCCGAAGCGCGCCATGGGGGGCGTGGGGTTGGAAGATGAGCTCATCGGAGATGAACCACCGTGGCACTCAATGTGGGTTGGGGGCGCTTCAGCGAGAGGAAGAAGAAGGAGGAAAGAATAGGGAGAAGGGACGCGCGTGCTCCGCCGCTCCCCCCTCCTCCCCCTACTTATAGTCCTACGAGCTACGAAGCCAAGGGGGCGATCGTGGGATTTACTGCGCCCACGGTCCCATGCCCCCACGTTTATCGCGCAAAATACTGCACGCAATAACTCCGCGGGGACCCCAACCGCCCACCTCGGCCGCAGCAAATCCGCTCGCGCGCCGAGGTGAGGTAGTGGCGGGCCCCGCTCACAGGTGTGTCCAGTCGTGATGTGGGTTAGCAGACTGGCCCAGCCGCTCGGCGCCACGTGACATGACCATAACGGGCAGCGACCTGGAGGCTTAGCTAGCACGCCACTTGGTTCGCGCCGACGCGTTCGAAGTTTGGATAAGTCAGACTGGGCGCGACTGACTCCCGCCAGTCGGCCCGGCAGAAGTCGAACGCAGCTCCACCTCAGGCACTCAGAGAAGAAAACTGCTAAGGCTCCTCGGCTGCTCAGCCACGGCACCTCACCAGCTTCGGGGACAACTATCGGAGTAATGGGCCATGGGTAGGCTAACCCGAAGCCCAGAACGTTTCAAGACATCAGGGCTAGTTGCGCCCCTCAAGGCGCCAAGATGAAGTGCCGCCTTCTGGAGGCCGGCTGGAGGAATAGCCGGCTGCCCGTAGATGGTCGAGTCCCGGAGGCGACGTCAAGACAAGCCGACTCCTAGCTGGCGGCTTCTAGAGAAGCCGGCACCTAGCAGTCGGCCCGTGGCGCCAACGAAGCATGCGGCCTCGTCAAGAAGGACAAGACAGAGAATGGCTACAGTGTAGCCCATCCCCCCCATCCAGGAATAGGCGTGGCCACAGTGTACCGTACCAGCGGAGATCTCTGCCGGGCGCGGCACTGTTGCCACGCCATCCCTGACATCACCACAAGCAGGTGGAGTCCTGCTCCCACGACGGCCTGTCAGTACGGCCCGAGGACGACGGGCCCCACCAATCAGCGATAGCCTGGAAGACGGCAAGAGCCCCACTAGTCGGACCCGATGGAGGTCGGCCCCCGGCAGTCGGCCCGCCCTTTCCTCGGGACCCACGCGCCATTAACCAGAGGAGACACGAAGTGGCTACAGTAATCGCCCACCAGGTGGCAGAGCTGCAACCACGATCCCCTGACCAAGCCTGTGTCATTAGAGTCACGGCTACAATGATCAGCAGCGGACAAGACCCGAGAGTGGTGGGGGCGGCCTGTCGGCCCCGTACCCAACCAGTTGGCGGGGCCCACCAAGAGGCGGGCCCCGGGAGTCGGCGGAGAAGCCAGCGGCCGAAGAGACTAACGGCCGGTGCCTACGCCCGGCCGGATTACCATTGTACCCCTGGGGGGTAGGCCTATATGAACCCCCCAGGGCACCCATGCAAAGGGTTCCCAACCTGTTAGAACTAGACCAGCCCATAGAGGAAGGAGAGAGCTAGCCTTGCCTTCTCCTAACTCTAGCATACAGCTCAAGGAGCACCATTGTACTCACTTGCGCCTTAGTGATCATGCAGAGACCCCGCAGAGAAGGACTAGGGGTGTTATCTCCGAGGAGAGCCCCGAACCTGGGTAAAGTACGCCGGCGTTCGTGTCTACGCCTCATCCCGCTTTTGGGCACCGGTGACGTTCTACTCGCTCCCACCATGATAAGCCATCCATTGGCATATGTTGCACCCAACCCCCAATAGGGGCTCAAGCCCCAGCCTCACAGCGTATCTTCAAGTAGTTTGCTCATGAGGTGAACGCCGTTCTTCCCAAGCTCGAGGCTACACGCACTATAAAAAAAAGACACATCCGTGACATTTTGGGCCGAATGAATTTTTTTTCTGTCATACATATGACACTTTTATGACGATAATTGTGACAAAACCCGGTATCATCATAGATGTGGTGGGCTCCTACTTCTATGACAAAAAATCATGAGAGAAAATGGGCTTTTCGTCCTGGGCGGGCCGGAGACGCAGCTGAAGGAAATATGCCCTAGAGGCAATGATAAAGTTATTATTTATTTCCTTATATCATGATAAATGTTTATTATTCATGCTAGAATTGTATTAACCAGAAACATAATACATGTGTGAATACATAGACAAACAGAGTGTCACTAGTATGCCTCTACTTGACTAGCTCGTTGATCAAAGATGGTTATGTTTCCTAACCTTAGACATGAGTTGTCATTTGATTAACGGGATCACATCATTAGGAGAATGGTGTGATTGACTTGACCCATTCCGTTAGCATAGCACTTGATCGTTTAGTTTGTTGCTATTGCTTTCTTCATAACTTATACATGTTCCTATGACTATGACATTATGCAACTCCCGTTTACCGGAGGAATACTTTGTGTGCTACCAAACGTCACAACGTAACTGGGTGATTATAAAGGTGCTCTACAGGTGTCTCTGAAGGTACTTGTTGGGTTGGCGTATTTCGAGATTAGGATTTGTCACTTTGACTGTCGGAGAGGTATCTCTGGGCCCTCTCGGTAATGCACAGCACTAAAGCCTTGCAAGCCTTGCAACTAATGATTTAGTTGCGGGATGATGTATTACAGAAAGAGTAAAGAGACTTGCCGGTAATGAGATTGAACTAGGTATTGAGATACCGACGATCAAATCTCAGGCAAGTAACATACCGATGACAAAGGGAACAACGTATGTTGTTATGCGGTCTGATCGATAAAGATCTTCGTAGAATATGTGGGAGCCAATATGAGCATCTAGGTTCCGCTATTGGTTATTGACCGGAGACGTGTCTCGGTCATGTCTACATTGTTCTCGAACCCGTAGGGTCCGCACGCTTAAGGTTTCGATGACAGTTATATTATGAGTTTATGAGTTTGGATGTACCGAAGGAGTTCGGAGTCCCGGATGAGATCGGGGACATGACGAGGAGTCTCTAAATGGTCGAGACATAAAGATCGATATATTGGACGACTATATTCGGACATCGGAAACGTTTCGAGTGAATCGGGTATTTTTCGCAGTACCGGAGAGTTACGGGAATTCGCCGGGGAGTATATGGGCCTTATTGGGCCATACGGGAATATAGGAGAGAGGTCAAAAGGAAGGAGGCGCGCGCCCCCACTTTGGTCCGAATTGGACAAGGGGTGCAGCCCACTTTTCCTTGTTCCTCTCCTCCTCTTTCCTTCTCTCCTACTCCAACAAGGGAAGGAGGAGTCCTACTCCCGGTGGGAGTAGGACTCCCCCCTTGGCGCGCCCTCCTCCTAGGACGGCCACCTCTCCCCTTGCTCCTTTATATACAGGGGCAGGGGGGCACCTCTAGACACACAAGTTGATCAAGTTGATCGTCTCTTAGCCGTGTGCGGTGCCCCCCTCCACCATAGTCCAACTCGATAATACTGTAGCGGTGCTTAGGCGAAGCCCTGCGTCGGTAGAACATCAACATCGTCACCACACCGTCGTGCAGACGAAACTCTCCCTCAACACTCGGCTGGATCGGAGTTCGAGGAACGTCATTGGGCTGAACGTGTGCTGAACTCGGAGGTGTCGTACGTTCGGTACTTGATCGGTCGGATCGTGAAGACGTACGACAACATCAACCGCGTTGTGCTAACGCTTCCGCTTACGGTCTACGAGGGTACGTGGACAACACTCTCCCCTCTCGTTGCTATGCATCACCATGATCTTGCGTGTGCGTAGGATTTTTTTTGAAATTACTATGTTCCCCAATAGTGGTATCAGAGCCTAGGTTTTATGCGTTGATGTTATATGCACGAGTAGAACACAAGTGAGTTGTGGGCGATATAAGTCATACTGCTTACCAGCATGTCATACTTTGGTTCGGCGGTACTGTTGGATGAAGCGGCCCGGACCGACATTACGCGTACGCTTACGCGAGACTGGTTCTACTGACGTGCTTTCCACATAGGTGGCTGGCGGGTGTCAGTTTCTCCAACTTTAGTTGAACCAAGTGTGGCTACGCCCGGTCCTTGCGAAGGTTAAAACAGCACCAACTTGACAAACTATCGTTGTGGTTTTGACGCATAGGTAAGAACGGTTCTTGCTTAAGCCCGTAGCAGCCATGTAAAACTTGCAACAACAAAGTAGAGGACGTCTAACTTGTTTTTGAAGGGCATGTTGTGATGTGATATGGTCAAGGCATGATGCTAAACTTGCAACAACAAAGTAGAGGACGTCTAAATTTTGTAACCGAGTTATCGGCAAGTGGCAGGAGCCATATGGTTGTCGCTTTATTGTATGCAATGCAATTGCAATGTAATGCTTTACTTTATCACTAAGCGGTAGCGATAGTCGTGGAAGCATAAGATTGGCGAGACGACAACGATTCTATGATGGTGATCAAGGTGTCACGCTGGTGACGATGGTGATCATGACGGTGCTTCGGAGATGGAGATCACAAGCACAAGATGATGATGGCCATATCATATCACTTATATTGATTGCATGTGATGTTTATCTTTTATGCATCTTATCTTGCTTTGATTTACAGTAGCATTATAAGATGATCTCTCACTAAATTTCAAGATAAAAGTGTTCTCTCTGAGTATGCACCGTTGCCAAAGTTTGTCGTGCCCAGACACCACGTGATGATCGGATGTGATAAGCTCTACGTCCATCTACAACGGGTGCAAGCCAGTTTTGCACATGCAGAATACTCAGGTTAAACTTGACGAGCCTAGCATATGCAGATATGGCCTTGGAACACTGAGACCGAAAGGTCGAGCGTGAATCATATAGTAGATATGATCAACATAATGATGTTCACCATTGAAAACTACTCCATTTCACGTGATGATCGGTTATGGTTTAGTTGATATGGATCACGTGATCACTTAGATGATTAGAGGGATGTCTATCTAAGTGGGAGTTCTTAAGTAATATGATTAATTGAACTTAAGTTTATCATGAACTTAGTCCTGGTAGTATTAGCATATCTATGTTGTAGATCAATAGCTCGTGTTTAGCTCTCCTGATTTATTTTTGATATGTTCCTAGAGAAAACTAAGTTGAAAGGTGTTAGAAGCAATGACGCGGATTGGATCCGTGATCTGAGGTTTATCCTCATTGCTGCATAGAAGAATTATGTCCTTGATGCACCGCTAGGTGACAAACCTATTGCAGGAGCAGATGCAGGTGTTATGAACGTTTTGCTAGCTCAATATGATGACTACTTGATAGTTTAGTGCACCATGCTTAAATGGCTTAGAATCGGGACTTCAAAGACGTTTTGAATATCATGGACCATATGAGATGTTCCAGGAGTTGAAGTTAATATTTTAAGCAAATACCCGAGTTGAGAGATATGAAGTCTCCAACAAGTTCTATAGCTAAAAGATGGAGGAGAATAGCTCAAGCAGTGAGCATGTGCTCAGATTGTCTGGGTACTACAATCGCTTGAATCAAGTGGAATTTAATCTTCCATATAAAATAGTGATTGAAAGAATTCTCTAGTCACCATCACCAAGTTAGTAGAACTTCGTGATGAACTATAGTATGCAAGGGATGACGAAAACAATTCCCAAGCTCTTCGTGATGCTGAAATCGACGAAGGTAGAAATCAAGAAAAGCATCAAGTGTTGATAGTTGACAAGACCACTAGTTTCAAGAAAAGGGAAAAGGGAAGAAGGGGAACTTCAAGAAGAACGGCAAGCAAGTTGCTACTCAATTGAAGAAGCCCAAGTCTGTACCTAAGCCTGAGACTAAGTGCTTCTACTGCAAAGGGACTGGTCACTGCAAGCGGAACTACCCCAAGTATTTGGCGGATAAGAAGGATGGCAAACTGAACAATGCTATATTTGATATACATGTTATTGATGTGTACTTTACTAGTGTTTATAGCAACCCCTCGGTATTTGATACTGGTTCAGTTGCTAAGAGTAGTAACTCGAAATGGGAGTTTCAAAATAAACAGAGACTAGTTAAGGGTGAAGTGACGATGTGTGTTGGAAGTGGTTCCAAGATTGATATGATCATCATCGCACACTCCCTATACTTTCGAGATTATTGTTGAACCTAAATAAATGTTATTTGGTGTTTGCGTTAAGCATAAATATGATTGGATCATGTTTATTGCAATACGGTTATTCATGTAAGTTAGAGAATAATTGTTGTTCTATTTACATGAATAAAACCTTCTATGGTCATACACCCAATGAAAATGGTTTGTTGGATCTCGATTGTGGTAATACACATTTTCATAATATTGAAGCCAAAAGATGCAAAGTTAATAATGATAGTGCAACTTATTTGTGGCACTTCCGTTTAGGTCATATTGGTCTAGAGCGCATGAAGAAAATCCATGTTGATGGGCTTTTGGAATCACTTGATTATGAATCAGTTAATGCTTGCGAACCACGCCTCATGGGCAAGATGACTAAGACTCCGTTCTCCGGAACAATGAAGCGAGCAACAGATTTGTTGGAAATCATAGATACTGATGTATGTGGTCCGATGAATATCGAGGCTCGCGGCAGGTATCATTATTTTCTGATCTTCACAGATGATTTGAGCAGATATGAGTATATCTACTTGATGAAACACAAGTCTGAAATGTTTGAAAAGTTCAAAGAATTTCAGAGTGAAGTGGAGAATCATCATAACAAAAATAAAAATTTCTACGATATGATCGCAAAAGTAAAATATTTGAGTTACGAGTTTGGCCTTCTGTTAAAACAATGTGAAATAGTTTCACTACTCACGCCACCTGGAACACCATAATGTAATGGTGTGTCCAAACGTCGTAACCGTGCTTTATTAGATATGGTGCGATCTATGATGTCTCTTACCGATTACCACTATCGTTTTGGGGTTATGCATTAGAGACAACTACATTCACGTTAAATAGGGCACCATCTAAATCCGTTGAGACGACGCTGTATGAACTGTGGTTTGGCGAGAAACCTAAGTTGTCGTTTCTTAAAGTTTGGGACTGCGATGCTTATGTGAAAAAGTTTCAACTTGATAAGCTCGAACCCAAATTGGAGAAGTAAATCTTCATAGGATACCCAAAAGAAAATGTTGGGTACACCTTCTATCACAGATCCGAAGGCAAGATATTCATTGCTGAGAATGGATCCTTTCTAGAGAAGGAGTTTCTCTCGAAAGAAGTGAGTGGGAGGAAAGTAGAACTTGAGGAGGTAACTGTACCTGCTCCCTTATTGGAAAGTAGTTCATCACAGAAATCTATTCCTGTGACTACTACACCAATTAGTGAGGAAGCTAATGATGATGATCATGTAACTTCAGATCAAGTTACTACTGAACCTCGTAGGTAAACCAGAGTGAGATCTGCACTAGAGTGGTATGGTAATCTGTTCTGGAAGTCATGTTACTAGACCATGATGAACTTGCGAACTATGAGGAAGCAATGATGAGCCCACATTCCGCGAAATGGTTTGAGGCCATGAAATCTGAGATGAGATCCATGTATAAGAACAAAGTATGGACTTTGATTGACTTGCCCAATGATCGGCGTGTCATTGAGATTAAATGGATCTTCAAGAGGAAGACAAACGCTGATAGTAGTGTTACTATCTACAAAGCTAGAATTGTCGCAAAAGGTTTTCGACAAGTTCAAGGTGTTGACTACGATGAGAGTTTCTCACTCATATCTATGCTTAAGTCTGTCCGAATCATGTTAGCAATTGCCGCATTTTATGAAATCTGGCAAATGGATAAACAAAACTGCATTCCTTAATGGATTTATTAAAGAAGAGTTGTATATGATAAAACCAGAAGGTTTTGTCAATCCTAAAGGTACTAACAAAATATGCAAGCTCCAGCAATCCATCTATGGACTGGTGCAAGCATCTCGGAGTTGGAATATACGCTTTGATAAGTTAATCAAAGCATATAGTTTAATACAGACTTGCGGTGAAGCCTGTATTTACAAGAAAGTGAGTGGGAGCACTACAACATTTCTGATAAGTATATGTGTATGACATATTGTTGATCGGAAATAATGTAGAATTATTCTGCAAAGCATAAAGGTGTGTTTGAAAGGAGTTTTTCAAAGAAAGACCTCAGTAAAACTGCTTACATATTGAGCATCAAGATCTATAGAGATAGATCAAGACGCTTGATAAGTTTTCAATGAGTACATACCTTGACAAGTTTTTGAAGTAGTTCAAAATGGAACAGTCAAAGAAAGAGTTCTTGCCTGTGTTACAAGGTGTGAAATTGAGTAAGACTCAAAGCCCGACCACGAAAGAAGATAGAGAGAGAATGAAAGTCATTCCCTATGCCTCAGCCATAGGTTCTATAAAGTATGCCATGTTGTGTACCAGACCTATTGTATACCCTGCCCTGAGTTTGGCAAGGGAGTACAATAGTTATCGAGGAGTAGATCACAGGACATTGGTCAAAATTATCCTTAGTGGAATAAGGATATGTTTATCGATTATGGAGGTGACAAAAGGTTCATCGTAAAGGGTTACATCGATGCAAGTTTTGACACTAATCCAGATGACTCTAAGTCTCAATCTGGATACATAT
The DNA here is from genome assembly GCF_002162155.2 of Triticum dicoccoides. NCBI lineage: Eukaryota > Viridiplantae > Streptophyta > Magnoliopsida > Poales > Poaceae > Triticum > Triticum dicoccoides. The sequence continues at coordinate 140,170,816 of NC_041380.1, forward strand.
TGAAAGTGGGAGCAATTAGCTAGAGTAGCTCCGTGCAGAGCGTTGTTGACATAGAAATTTGCAAAATACGCACGGATCTGAATATGGCAGACCCGTTGACTAAACTTCTCTCACAAGCAAAACATGATCACACCTTAGTACTCTTTGGGTGTTAATCACATAGAGATGTGAACTAGATTATTGACTCTAGTAAACCCTTTGGGTGTTGGTCACATGTCGATGTGAACTATGGGTGTTAATCACATGGTGATGTGAACTATTGGTATTAAATCACATGGTGATGTGAACTAGATTATTGACTCTAGTGCAAGTGGGAGACTGAAGGAAATATGCCCTAGAGGCAATGATAAAGTTATTATTTATTTCCTTATATCATGATAAATGTTTATTATTCATGCTAGAATTGTATTAACCGGAAACATAATAAATGTGTGAATACATAGACAAACAGAGTGTCACTAGTATGCCTCTACTTGACTAGCTCGTTGATCAAAGATGGTTATGTTTCCTAACCATAGACATGAGTTGTCATTTGATTAACGGGATCACATCATTAGGAGAATGGTGTGATTGACTTGACCCATTCCGTTAGCATAGCAATTGATCGTTTAGTTTGTTGCTATTGCTTTCTTCATAACTTACACATGTTCCTATGACTATGAGATTATGCAACTCCCATTTACCGGAGGAACACTTTGTGTGCTACCAAACGTCACAACGTAACTGGGTGATTATAAAAGTTCTCTACAGGTGTCTCCGAAGGTACTTGTTGGGTTGGCGTATTTCGAGATTAGGATTTGTCACTCCGACTGTCGGAGAGGTATCTCTGGGCCCTCTCGGTAATGCACATCACTTAAGCCTTGCAAGCATTCCAACTAATGAGTTAGTTGCAGGATGATGTATTACGGAACGAGTAAAGTGACTTGCCGGTAACGAGATTGAACTACGTATTGAGATACCAACGATCAAATCTCGGGCAAGTAACATACCAATGACAAAGGGAACAACATATGTTGTTATGCGGTCTGACCGATAAAGATCTTCGTAGAATATGTGGGAGCCAATATGAGCATCCAGGTTCCGCTATTGGTTATTGACCGGAGACGTGTCTCGGTCATGTCTACATTGTTCTCGAACCCGTAGGGTCCGCACGCTTAAGGTTTAGATGACAGTTATATTATGAGTTTTGATGTACCGAAGGAGTTCGGAGTCCTGGATGAGATCAGGGACATGGCGAGGAGTCTCGAAATGGCCGAGACGTAAAGATCGATATATTGCACGACTATATTCAGACATCGGAAAGGTTCTGAGTGATTCGGGTATTTTTGGAGTACCGGAGAGTTACGGGAATTCGCCGGGGAGTATATGGGCCTTATTGGGCCATACGGGAATAGAGGAGAGAGGTCAAAAGGAAGGAGGCGCGCGCCCCCCTCTGGTCCGAATTGGACAAGGGGTGCAGCCCACTTTTCCTTGTTCCTCTCCCCCTCTTTCCTTCTCTCCTACTCCAACAAGGGAAGGAGGAGTCCTACTCCCGGTGGGAGTAGGACTCCCCCCCTTGGCGCGCCCTCCTCCTAGGCTGGCCACCTCTCCCCTTGCTCCTTTATATACAGGGGCAGGGGCACCTCTAGACACACAAGTTGATCAAGCTGATCGTCTCTTAGCCGTGTGCGGTGCCCCCCTCCACCATAGTCCAACTCGATAATACTGTAGTGGTGCTTAGGCGAAGCCCTGCGTCGGTAGAACATCAACATCGTCACCACACCGTCGTGCAGACGAAACTCTCCCTCAACACTCGGCTGGATCGGAGTTCGAGGAACGTCATTGGGCTGAACGTGTGCTGAACTCGGAGGTGCCGTACGTTTGGTACTTGATCGGTCGGATCGTGAAGACGTACGACAACATCAACCGCGTTGTGCTAACGCTTCCGCTTACGGTCTACGAGGGTACGTGGACAACACTCTCCCCTCTCGTTGCTATGCATCACCATGATCTTGCGTGTGCGTAGGATTTTTTTTTGAAATTACTACGTTCCCCAACAGCAGCTGCATGACATTCTTTGGGCCGTCCATGACGGAAAAATCATGGTAGAAGCGAGGGGGAGGAAAATTTCAGGGAGTTCCCGGTTACGGTGGGAGGTCGGGGCCCGAGCAATGCGCGTTTCTCTCGTACACATACGCGTGTGTGTGCGAGGCGTTGGCTCTAACTGAACCCGAGCGAGGCGTTGGGCTCTAACTGAACCCGAGCGATTGCACTGCAGGCTACGCGTTACTGAACCTAAGCGATTGATCGATGGCTGTTAACTGAACCCGATGGAGCGATTCCTAGGCTATTGCTGCTAACTGAAGCCGATCGATGGGATAAACAGTGAGCGTTGCAGGGGGTTTGGACGAACAGTGAGCGGTGGCGTTGCCTCTGGATGAACATGACCCTGTGGTGTTGTGGAGGGCTGGATGAACAGTACACGGTGGAGGGGCGCCCGTGGAGGGGTAGATGAACAGGACCCCATGTTGTGGAGGGCAGGATGAACAGTAGACGATGGAGGGGTGCCCGTGGAGGGGTGGTTGAACAGGACCCCGTGGTGTGGAGGGCTGGATGAACAGTAGACGGTGGAGGGTGGTTGAACAGTAGCCGGTGGAGTAGCGCGCGGTGGAGGATGGATGAACAGGAGCCCGTGGAAGCTGGAGGAGGTCGACGGTGGATGAACAGTAGCTCGTGGAGGCTGGAGGGGGTCGACGGTGGAGATGAACAGTATCCCGTGGAGTCCCGTTTTGCGGTATGCCACTCCCCTCCCGATGAATAGGACCCTCGTTTCGACCGTAGTGCTCCAACACAAGTCTGTTTCCTCCGTTTTGCGGTACGCCACACCCCTCCCGATCAACAGGACCCCCGTTTCGACCGTAGGAGGTCTGTTTCCTTTGTTTTGCGGTACACCACACTCCTCCCGATCAACAGGACCCCCGTTTCGACCGTAGGAGGTCCATTTCCTCCGTTGTGCGGTACGCCAGGCCTCGTTTCCATCGCCTCTTCCATCCAAGCCCTCCCGAAGAACACGACCACGCATTCCGTTCCGACCCATGAACACAACGGCGATGTTGTTTCTCCGTTCCGACCCAGCCATGTACACGAGCCCTCGCCATACATATGCGCGAGTAGGCATTTGAGACCCCGCCCGTATGTACACATACGTGGCCGTATTTTCTTTCTTGCACCCCGGCCACTGTACGTACGTGTACATGCTACGTGCGCGCCTCTACTACGACACGTGCGCGCCTCTACATCGACCAGTATGTACGTACACGTTCGCGACCAGAATGACAACGCTACGTACGCTTCGACCACGTGGGTCCTGGCTGTCAGGCACTTCCTTGCCTGCGAAGATGTAGCTGGTGGGTCCCAGCAGTCAGGGGGGGAATTGTTTTTTTGCCCGGACGCACTTCCTTGCGTGCGAAGATGTAGCTGGTGGGTCGCAGCAGTCGGAGGGCCGGTGGGTGCCAGCAGTCAGGGGGGCGAATCGTTTTGGTT
>NC_041380.1:140174476-140230362 GCF_002162155.2 Triticum dicoccoides
TTTGTTTTTTTTGCCCGGACGCACTTCCTTGCGTGCGAAGATGTAGCTGGTGGGTCCTAGCAGTCAAGGGGGAGAATCGTTTTTTTTTTGCCCGGACGCACTTCCTTGCGTGCGAAGGTGTAGCTGGTGGGTCCCAGCAGTGAGGGGGAAACGTTTTTTTTCGCGAAATACGGTGGCCCGTCCAGTGGGTCCCTGCTGTCAGGTGGAGGAATCATTATTTTTCGCGTAATAAGGAGGCACTTCCTTGCTGCCGCCGTGGACCCAGCTGTCAGCCTCTCCACGTACAGTCCACGTCCGATGGAATTCGTTCCTTGACCACATTGACCACGCCGCGCCGATAGCACCAGGGCGGTGGACGACGGCGAGGCCTAGGAAGGGGACGACGGGGAGCCGGGGAAGACGCGGCAACGGAAGCCCGCGCGCGCGGAGAGGAGTACGAGGGTTCACTGGTTCGGCTGTGGTGTGAGGCTGCCGTCGCCGTAGGGCCTGGCCAGCGGTGGGAATAGTAGGGGGCAGTGAGGCCTCCACGGTAGCACAGCCGACCACAGGAGGCAGGAGCATGCGGCACGACCGGCACTGCTTTGGGAGGCTGGAGCAAGAAAACTAGAGGTTGAAGACGCACTACGGCCATTGGATGGACATCGTACGGTCAGTGGAGCTAGAATCGTTCATATTGACAAAGTTGACAAAGGCCCCCGTCCCAGTCAACTTAGTAGGCCCACAAGTCAGCCTCCCACCATGGTGGGTCCTGGCTAGCAGGGGAAGTATTCATTTTTTGTGCGTAATAAGGAGGCACTTCCGGTGGGTCCGAGCTGACAGCGGGGGGAACGTTTTTTTCGCGAAATACGCTGGCCCGTCCTGTGGGTCCGAGCAGTCGGGGGGAAACATTTTTTTTTCGCGAAATAAGGTGGCCCGTCTGGTGGGTCCCTGCTGTAAGGTGGAGGAATAATTATTTTGCACGTAATAAGGAGGCACTTCCTTGCGTCCACCTGGACCCAGCTGTCAGCCTCTCCACGTACAGTACTCTTCCAATGAAACTCGGTCGTCGACCTTGTTGACCACGCCACGCCGAGAGCACCAGGGCGGTGGTCTGGATGACGGCAAGGCCTAGGAAGGGGACTACGCGGAGCCGGGGAAGAGGCAGCAGTGGAAGCCTGCGCGGAGAGGAGTACGAGGCTTCACTGGTTCGGCTGCGGTGTGAGGCTGCCGTTGCCGCCGAATAACAGGGGGTGTGGGTGAGTAGAGGGATGGCCTAGCCAGCGGTGGGAGTAGTAGGGGCGGTGAGGCCACCGCCGCATCACAGCCGGCCACGGGAGGCAGGAGCACGAGGCACGACCGGCGCTGGTTTGGGCGGCTAGAGCAAGAAGACCAGAGGTTGAAGAAGCACTACGACCGTTGGATGGACATCGTACGGTCACTGGAGCTAGAATCGTGCATATTTACTAAGTTGACAAAGCCCTCCGTCCCCGTCAACTTAGTAGGCCCACAAGTCAGCGTGCCACTATACTGGGTCCCAGCTAACAGGGGGAGTATTCATTTTTTTTGTGCGTAATAAGGAGGCACTTCCTTGCATGCGAAGATATAGCTGGTGGGTCCGAGATGTCAGCGGCGGTAACGTTTTTTTCACGAAATACAGAGGCCCTTTCGGTGGGTCCTAGATGTCAGCTGGAGGAATCATTATTTTGCGTGTAATAAGGAGGCATTTCCTTGCATGCTGCCGTGGACCCAGCTGTCGGCCTCTCCACCTAAAGTCCACTTCAGATGCATGTCGGTCATTGACCACGTTGACCAGGCCGCGCCGAGAGCACCAGGGTGGTGGACGACGGCGAGGCCTAGGAAGGGAACGACACGGAGGCAGGGAAGACTCGGCAGTTGTTTCCCACGCGGAGGGGAGTACAACTGTACAAGGGTTTACTGGTCCGTCTGCCGTCGCTGGAGAATAACAGCAGGTGTGGGTGAGTAGAGGGATGGCTAGGCCAGTGGTGGGAGTACAGTGGGGTGGTGAGGCCTGCGCGGCAGCGGAGCCGGCCGCGGGGAGGAGGGAGCAGGTAGTCCCGCCGGCGCCTGTTTGAGCGGCTGGAGCAGGAAGAGCAAAGATTGAAGAAGCACGACGTTCGTTGGATGGCCATCCAACAGTCACTGCTTGTGCGTCAACCTTTTTTTTAGGAAAGCCTCAAATCTGTGGGAAACAGCATACAGCCCATCTGCCATTATGTCTAATAATTTATACCCCATTTGCTAATTATTAAGGTTTTTTTGTAGCCCATATTCTTTTTGTTAGCATTACAGCCCATATTGTGGCCACGGTTAAAAAATTATACGAAACTTTGCATATTTCGATGCGGTCCGAACTGTTTTTAATCCCGAAATTTTGAATCACATTCAAACTGATTTTAAAAATAAATGTATATCAATATAAAATCCAACAAATTCTCCATGCATAAAAATTAATGTAATTTAAAATATCAAAATGAAAAAAATGATATTTGGAACTAATTGCCGGTTTGATGTGTTTTAAAAATGTACAGCCCATTTCTCATTACTAATGGGCCATTTTCTCGGCCAGCCGAATGAAAGCTCTCCTCATCTTGAAAGATTTGCAGCCCAACAGGCCTGACAAAGTGACTTGCTTGGCAAATCACAGAAAAGCTGGGGTGTGGCCATGGACCCAGCTGTCAGCCTCTCCACGTACAGTACTCTTCCGATGGAAGTCGTTCCTTGACCATGTTGACTACGTCGCGTGGAGAGCACCATGGCAGTGGACGACGGCGAGGCCTAGGAAGGAGATGAGACGGCAGTGGAAGCCCACGCGGAGAGGTGTACGAGGGTTCACTGGTTCGGCTACGGTGTGAGGCTGCCGTCGCCGCAGGGCCTGGCTAGTGGTGGGAATAGTAGGGGGCGGTGAGGACTCCGCGGCAGGACAGCCGGCCACGGGAGGCAGGAGCATGCGGCACGACCGGCGATGCTTTGGGCGGCTGGGGCAAGAAGACCAGAGGTTGAAGAAGCACTATGGCCGTTGGATGGACATGTTGACCACGCCGCGCCGAGAGCACCAGGGCGGTGGACGACGGCGAGGCCTACGAAGGGAACGACACGGAGCCGGGGAAGACACGGCAGTGGCTGCCCACGCGGTGGAGAGTACGAGGGTTGACTGGTTCGGCTGCAGTCGCTGGAAAATAACAGGAGGTGTGGGTGAGTAGAGGGATAGACAGGCCAGGGATGCGAGTATGATGGGGTCGTGAGGCCTTCCCGGTAGCACTGTCGGCCACGGGAGGCGGGAGCAGGCGGTTTCGACGGCGCTGGTTTGGGCGGCTGGGGCAGGAGGATCAGAGACTGAAGAAGCACGATTGTCGTTAGATTGACATCTAACAGTCTGACACTGGTAGAGTGGATTGTTGACTAAGTTTCTTTTTTGAGAAACCTTGTGTACGCATGAACTTAGTTGGCCCACAAGTCAGCCTCCAAATCTGTGGCAGACAACATAAAGCCCATTTGTTATTTTTTATAATTTGCGGCCCATTTGCTAATTCCTAAGTAATTTGTTACAGCCCATTTTCTGCCTAGGACCATGGTCAAAAAGTCCAACCTTATTTTGCATATTTCGGTGGAGTCGGAACTGTTGTAATCCCGAAATGATAAACATTTTTAAGAACTTATTGATTTCCCAAAAAAATCGTTTTGTTTTTGGAAGCAAATAAGACGTGGGACAAATTTAGTTGGTTTAAGGGAAAACCAGTGGTAAAAAAATCAGCGCTGGGTGGGAAAAAACAACAAAAATACGGTTGTAAATATGAAAAGGGAATTTTATGTGTTTTCAATATAATGATACGTGTATACGAACTAGTAAAACTATAGGTAGAGCTTAGAAAACGGATGTAGGACATGCGTTTCAAGAGGAAAATAGAACTGGGCTGTGTGTTTGATTCAGTAAAAAAACTGCCTACGGATGTTGTAAGACAAAATATAACTAACGCTGGCGGGCGAGAGGCCAGTAGATACCTGCTGGATCTTTGTGCTCCGTTGTCGTCATGGGCTGGGCCTATTAAAAACAAAACAACCCTGGCAATCTACAACCCAGTTGAAACTTGCTCGACCTGAAAAAACAATATACGTGCTCAATAAATGAGAGAATTCTGCAAGTACAGACTGATAACTGGAATGCAGCATGGATATTGTTTTTTTATCGTAATAATAAGTGCATGCGCTTGTTTCGAAAAAATTGGAGAACTGGGAATTCGAACGGCGGGTGCTTATGCTACCCATCAAATAAAAATCAGGTGCCTGAAAATTTATTTCGAAATAAATGATTCAGCTTTATATCCACGTCGACCCTCGGCATGATGGTTGGAAGCAAATGCAAGTTCATACCAAAAGATCGTTAACAACAATACCAACTTGCGGATGACAAGGTAGTACAACTACCAATACCAAACTAACTTATAATCTTTTTACTCCTGGCCCTAGTGTTCCTCTGGTAGAAAATCTTGCAGAGGACCAGCTCCCGCTCCTTCTCTTGCTCTAGGTCCCCGAGGTGGTACTATTGCATCACCCAGTTGGTCCTCTGCTGGTCGAAGTTCTTGTTGGTGTGCAGCACCAGAACCTTTTTTGCTGCCCGTCTACTAGCCGTTGACCATCACCGGCAAGGTATTGCCGGTCTTGTGCCACATCGCATGCATGCCGCACTCTGACTGTATCTTGCGACGTGTCCATGCGCCCCTTTTGAATGCCCTGGAATTGCGCTGGAAGAAATGCTTCCTTAGGCCACTCAGTGTGATACCTGCAGTATTGTGGAATACAGGTTTTAGTGTACCTAGTTGGCATTTTAATAACATCTTTGGCATGTTGCAGTCACTTGTTTCACTTTTTATTAACTGTCAAATTGTAATTGCTTCACCAGGTCTGCGTGTAAAAAGAAAAATAGAGCTATAAACAAAGGAATATGTTTATGCAAGTAGATGGCCGGTCGGTGTCTTACCTGGAAGTTTCTCAGGTTGGGTGTAACATATGTCGTGCTCGCTGTCGATGGTTGGTATGAACAAATCGATGAGAGACTGAAATCTTGCGCTGTCAGCACTCACTTTGGCCTCAAGTTTCTCAGGTTGGGCCAATCCTTCTTCGACTTGCATCGGTAATTCCAGAATACCCGAAAACACCGCCGGGATTCTTGTGTCACCTCACGCGCATCGTTTTGTCACGTCAATTCAATGTGTGGACATGATGAATAATTGGACCGACGTATACTAGTACTGCTACTATACTACTTACTAGTCGTATTTAGTGTCACAATTAATACATAGGTTTAACTAACAAGTATGCACTTGAAGCCTAACTGATATATGTATATATATATATGGCTTCTGCACAGCATGTCCATCATCATTATCAGTACATCCTACACAGCTGAGTTAGGATGCACTTGAGCCCAGGAAGGTATCTATCCTTCAAACCAGAGGAGTGCTTCAAACTAAACAATACATAATATCCAACAAAAGAGGGTCGTGCTACAGCAGCAGAATACATGGCTCAGTCTAGATATCAGCATGAATCAAGTTGTGCATATTTGCTGTTGGCATGAACCACATCGCCGCATGTCAGGTTTGCAAAAGCCATCCATCGCATGGAAGCTTGATGTCTTTCACACACTGAAGTTTATCTGGCAACAAGCTGTGTCGACGAATCTCTGGATATGGTGATTCATGAAACCCATGGTATGATGTGTAAACACAGCCCCCCTTGCGAATGGAAGTTGCATAGCGCAGTAATCATCGCCGGTGATATGATCGATGATTGGTTGGATGATCTGATAATTGAGCCCGATGAACAAGGAGTGGTTGCCGAGGTTGTAAACCCACCTCCAGTTGAATACGCCTGGCCCAACGGAGCTGGGATCTTTCTCGAACACGAAGCATCCATAGCCATCAATGTCACAAACGCCCCACGCATTGTACTGCATGTGGTTTGATGTAATGGTTTGGTCAATTTGGTACGTGCAAATGAGCATCAAATGACCGTCGTCAGCTGAACGAGCGATAAACCACCACCCATCGGCTGATATGATTCCAGTTCCTAGAATCATGAAGGCCAGCGCATTTGGGTCTGCTGCAACAATTCAAATTGGAGACCAAAAGGACAAAAATAAACAATCATGTTCATAGTATGTGTGGAATTGAGATTATTATAACAGTGACACATATCGTAGACAGAGAATTGCAATGCCGTGGTCATAATCATACCCCAAGTTAAAAAAATAAGCCAATGGCTTCCATATTCTAGAAATATGTCATGGTTCAAACATCATGTAACAATGAGAGGAAAACAGCTATGACAGCGCCTACTCATATTCTACCATAGCACTTACTACTACTGTTCTCATATCAACTCTAAGCAATAACATGTCGAGAGGCACCACGACAACCTCCGTAGGATCGTCAAGTCGGTGTCTGGGCCACCTGCGAGGATCGGGCATCAGCAAGCAGGGTGTCTTGAAAAGAGCCGGCTGGTTGCAGATGAGTAGATGGTACAAAGACACCAAGCATGCTGCCAGACGGATGGTGCTGAGTAGGTCCATACGACTACAGATCTGCTCCAAGAGAACATCGGGGAGGGAATTCCAATCGCGGCTCTGCGTGTCAGTCGGTTCTGCCATTGGGGTTTTCGGTGCCTGCGAGCCAGCGGGGAAGTGGATTTGGGCGGGCGAGCGAAGAAGCTTCTCCTCGTGTGGCCGAGCAGTGAGCGGGGGGATATGGTACGCGCGAGCTACCAAGGAAGATGGCGCGGGCGGGCGAGCAGTGAGCGGGGGTAAATGGTGTGAGGCCGACGATGTGGAAGAGAGGAGGAAGAAGAAGAGAGGAGGAAGAAGAGTGGAAGACGGGGAAGAAAGTGCATTCAATCTCAATTCTACTAGTACTACTACCAGGATATACCGTCCTTTGGAGTGTAAATAGTTACACCGATGACATGTGGGTCTACCACAACAGGGCCCATATGTCAGTTAATGGAGGACAGAGGTGCGTAGGCGTATTTGCGGAAGCATGCTCTACTAGCAAACATGATGGTAGTACTGGGTAAGGCTGATTTAGTAACACCAACACGCTGGTTCAGCTTATTAATTACGTGTCCCATCTGCTGCAGCGTGTATTGTCACTTCACTGCGAAGACTAGTTGAATAGTTCTCTCTGATCGAGATGGGGAATAAATGGATCGCGAGGACTTCCTTTCTACAGTATCCCTCTGCGTCTACGCTCACTTCACTCATTTTTCTCCATACCTAGTCACTTGTTGAAATTTGTAGAAAGACAAATACTCCATATTTGAGAACAGAGGTAGGCTTTTACTCCGTACTACTCCCTCCGTTCCAAAATAGATGACTCAACTTTGTACTATATTTGGGAACAGAGGGAGTATCACCATTTGGAGGGAACAGAGGAAGCTTGAAATATGAACATGTCAATGGGAGGGAGTAAGCCCCATGCATGCATGCATGCAACATGCAACACTCACACGTACACATGGACGCACGCAACACTCATGCACCCATGCAGCACACATCACACGACGCAACACACACGCTCACGCTCAAGTGCTCAACCTACTCCCTACGTCCGTGAAAGACTGTACATTTAGATATTTACACATTGACCAGGGCATAATTAACGCCCAAAAGTAGCGGAATTATGTGTGCATGTGACCATTGAGATAAGAAGATTAAATGAAGGCCGTTGCATGCTGTAATTAAGGATAGACATGTAGCCTATACCTACAACACAAGTTGGTGTAGTCAATCAATATCGATTTAGTAGATTAAAGGCTAAATGCATTGGAAGTGTAGATGTACATCATGTAGTACACTCTTTGTTGGAAGACCGAGGGAGGACACGTGCATGCACTCACATACACAACCAGGGTGGTCCGCGTGCAAGGGTTGGACTCGTGTCGCGCCTGCGTAAATTTTTGTTTAACTGATTTCTTTGCTCTGCCAACTAATAGGTGGGACCCAGAAACCAAGTGAAAATTTAACCAGTCAACAAAGTGCCATGTCGACTATGTGGCCGGTCAGTAGGGTGCAATACGATGCTCTACGATGAGCTAGTGATCGCATAATCGCCGCAAAACTATATATAGTGACCATAAAGAGCATACTGTTACATACATTGACCGCCAGTGTATTTTTCTCGTTTCAAATTAAGACATATTAATTAGAAAGGACACAGTATGGACTACTACTACTAGTACTAGTATTGCTTTGATGTGTCCCGTCAACTCGCGGAACGAGGAGAAGCTTGCTTACTACGCGTCTCCCTCGCCCACGCGCGCGGTGGTTCGCAGGACAAGGAGAGAGTTTTGACTACAACGCCCTCTCCCTCTCCCTCGCCCTCGCCCTCGCGGTGGACGTGTAGCAGTTCAATCGGTGTCAGATTGCCAGAAGCATATTGTACTGTAGTATCATCATTGTTGGACCTTCCGAAAAGGCGAAGAGCCAAGTGCAAGGTTCACACGAGTACGAACTGTTGAACCTCCCGAAGAGGCAAAGTGCCAAGCGCAAGGTTTTATAGGAGTTGTCATCCTAGTAGGAGTGCACTAGTACAACAATAGCGAACGATGCTACTGTATGATGCCGCCATGTCACGTATATCCAAAGTTGTGCCACCTTTTTTCTCAAAGAGCATGTTGGAGCCCGTGCAACAACCACACAAGTTGCACGTAGACATAACACATTTACTAGTAATAAATTCTAAAGGACAAATGCAAGTATGCCACACAAGTTCATCTCCAACTCATGTGATAAATTTGTGCACGACTAGTCTACATATATTCACAGCGCTACCGTTCACAATTACCGTACTCCACTTACACGTTATAGATGGGCTACATGTCCTCCTCCAGGTTCCAGTCCCAGGTGTTCTTCATGGATGGCACGATCCATAGCGGTGGGCAACGGGAATCACTGTCGCAGCTTTCTAGTCCGGTTCCACACGATGGAGACTCATCCAAGCTGAAGCGGCATAAATCAGGGATAGCGTGTCCCAGCATGTCATTCATCTAGCGGTGCGCTCTGAAGACACAACCATGCTTCATGAACGGCAGGCCTTCCGTGTCATGCACGGAAGGTGGCATCCGCTTCACAATGGGGTAGTTGTCCCCGGTGAAAAGCGAGTACTCTCCAAGAGTGTTCCTCGGCACCCACATAGCATCACGGGGGTCGAACTCGACGCCGTTCATCTGGTACACGCGGCATCCCAAATCTGGACACATGGTGACGTACATAGTCAAGGTCCATGCATAATAATGTTGTGCTCAAATGTGGCGGTCAGTAATACTGTGCAGCAAATAGTACTACTCCGGTATAGAGGAAGTAAAATAACTGGCTTATTATATATAGCCACTCTTGGCTACATGGATGAGATAGTAAGACATGGAATAACAAAAATGGTGGCAGCTAGTGGGTTCAAGTCTTCAAGGGCCTAGCTAGCTATACGCGTCCTCCAAGGTAAAAAGTACTCCTACTAGTACTACAAAGTATACTACTAGTACAACAATGAAAGAGAAGGCGAGAGGGTTAAAAAATGGAATACCTGGGTAGATGGTGACGGTCCGATCGTGGTAGATTATGTGACCATGTTGCACATCAGTGGTACCATGGGTAATGACTGCTAAGATAGTTGATCCCAATATGCCAAAGTCAGCTACAAGGTTCCAGGTTAGACCAAATCGCGGATGCAAATGCACATCCAGGATCCGCGATCTTATTTTGATCGGGGGATGACTGGTCCCTGCAAAATAATGGAGTACCGTTAGGGATGCAAATGATGGTTTGTGCATTCCGTTTGTAATCTCCCGTACCGTAGGATGTCAACCAGATGAAACAAGTACCCTGGCTTATCACAGCGAAGATGCGGCCTAGATGGTGCACGACGTCTTCGAACGTGTAGGGGTACAAATCTGCCGCCGCCAACATGCGCCAGCCTCTGCCGTTACTGCCTCGTGCATTGATGGCAATCCTTATGTCGAACACCGCAATGAGATAGTAATCGTCGTAGCCGCGTCGCTTTGTCGGCGGGTCCACAATTGCTATCTTCTTCACTCTCATGTAGGCATCACCATACGTATTCTTGCCCAGCCAGTCCGGAAGGCTGATCCCAATGGTGGAGAAGGGGTCTACCGGAACGGCCGCACTGATGTGGATGTTGTGCAAAATCATGGTGGTATCCGGCCGGAGGTATGCAAGCCAATCTTTGTTGGCACCGACCCAGACCTATATATAAGACGGTGGGTAGCGGAGAAATTATGGGATGGAAATGGAATAACTAAGTACTACATGATCAAACTCCATTACTGACCTGCTCATCGGACAAAATCCGACTACCTCTCAACGTCATCAACTCTAGCGGAGTCAACGTGCAATCATGGCCAGGGAGTGGTGGACTGTTCGAAGAATTGTCCCATAGAAGAACCTTCTCCTCGAGGACGCATGGAAGACCAACAAGCATGGCCTTTTCCCAAGCCTGTTTAAGCAGCGTCTTGAAAAAGTTGGTGCAGGAAGCACCGAGTCTTGCGGCGGTGAGGACGTTGGAGCGGCGTGCGATTTCTCCCAGAGAATCGTCGTCCAAGGTCTCCCAGCCCCGACAAGGAGGAGAACCGCCTGGCGAATCCATGGGAGCAGCGGCGAACTGCCTTCTCTTCGGGGGGAGGGGAACTAGCGAGGAGGAGATAAGAACGTAGTAACCGCAGGGCCTCGTCCCTTCCAACTGTAGATCGTTCCTCAGCGAAGGGGTGAGGCTATTATTTACTACTCTAAATAATAGCACTAGTAAACAATAGCACTAGTAAGAAATTTTTGGCACTAGGTAGTAGTTTTTGGTACCATGGAGTACTAGTACTAGCATTATGGAACGTTATGGGATTGCATTATACTGTAAATAATAGCACTAGTAAGAAATTTTTGGCACTAGGTAGTAGTTTTTGGCGTGGATTAAGAAATTTTGGGTATGTTTTTGCCATTTTTTGTACACGCCAACTAGTGTCAAAAAACGTCGTACATTATGTGACGGAGGAGTACGTACTCGTACTGTAGCAGTACTAGTACTACTTTTCTCAACTACTCCTCAAAAAAGCACCCAATTAATGCTCTTGTTTTCCTCAAAAAAGTATGTTTACCAATGCATTAATTGCAATGCATGCATGCATAAATTACATTCATTGGTCAATTTTCTCTTAATACTTGCATGCAATGATTTAATGCACCTTGGAATCTGAACATGTGATGGGAAAACAACCAAATTAAGCCTTATAAAATGGAACAACTAAAATTTTGAGATGAGCCCTATAAACCGGAAAGGAGGGAGTACTGTACTTCTAGTCTAGTCTTTTATAGTGCACCAGTTTTGAACTCTTGAATCTCAGGGCCAAGGAGCCACAGTTGGAAGTGGAGGGTACTATTGTTCTCTAGAACCATCGCTGTACTATCAATGCAGGGGAAGTACACCTGCGTAGTGGCCTAGTGGGTACTCTTGGTGCTCTATTCAGCCGCTCCTCTCACGTAGCTGGCCTACTCAGCCGCTCCTCTCACGCACACACTAGCAGCCTGTTTATCAGCGACGGTTACTGCGGGGGCAGAACATTTGAGTTATTTGATACAGCGAGACTAGGCTTTTCGCTTCCATTTGTGGAGGTGTAATGGATCTCGTCGAACTTTGTTAGTAGTTCCTTCTTTATGAATGAGATGAAGCAAAGCTTTTGCCTCCATTTCAAAAAAAACACATCAAGAGGAATTTCTTTTATAATAGAGCCGATAATGGAGTGAAGTCCATGCATGCAACGCCACAAGCTACAGAGTAGTAGTAGAGAACTTTACATACAGAGCCATATTGCACAGTTCCTAATGCCTCACGAGGCTTTTTCGGCTCTTCGGGCTTAATTGGGAGGCGCTAGTTTAAATATGCTACTAGCTGGAAGCTGCAAGCGAGATGCGGCTAGGGCGAGCATGCGAGCCACGGGATGCTGGGAAGGAAAACCCGTTCACATAGCTAGGTTGTCCAGACTCCAGTGCACCCAGATTGTGGGGCCGCACGTCCGTTTGACTTCAAAACTCAAACTACACGTGTAAAATATTGGCCATGCTTGGATACTCTAACACAGTTAGAGTTAGAGTTATTTTCTAACCCAAATAAGCACCTCTCCACCGGGATAGTTGGGTTAGATGGAACTAACCCACTCTAACCCTCCCTGTTTGGATACTTTTGGGTTATTTGAGCCCCAAACTAACCCAAACTAGCTCTAACCCCATGATCCAAACAGGGCCATTGGCTCGCAGCGAAGTGTAGTACTCCCTCCGTTCCGAATTACTTGTCGCAGGTACGGATGTATCTAGATGTATTTTAGTTCTAGATACATCCATTTCTGCGATGTATCTAGATATTATACTATTTAAAAAAAGGCCGCCATGCGTTTGGCCGGGATCGAACCCACAAAACGAGGTATACACTCCCGCGACCACTAGTAGTACTCGTTGGAGTACAACGCAACCTAGAATCGCCTTTTGTCGCTAGTAGTACGTACATTGTTCCTTACAAGAAACCCCTAAGAGCATGGTTAATAGTATAGCGAGCTGCTGGCTATAAGCCAGTGCCATGTCATCTACAGCCCATCTTATAGCCAACATGTAGTAGTAGTTTATTTCTTATAGCCCACTGACTCAGCTCTATTGTACTTGCTCTAATAATGCAAGAAACCACTAAAATGCCAAGAAACTACTACCACTTGCATACATGGCAGACTTAAGATAAGACTACCTTATCAACCATTGTACTCCTCTTACCAACAAAAATCCTCGAGTGACCTCCTACCTCCGGCCCGTCCACCTAGTCATCCTCGGCCATGAGACGCAGCTACCGCCACCGGCAGAAGGCAAGGTCAAAACCGCCTGCGGTGCGGAGTACATGTTGCGGCAGCCCGGATGCCAGCTCTGTCCGGCGCTTGCGGCCGCTAGCTAGCCAAGATAGCCCTGTCCGGCTGCTTGTCTGCAAGGTTTGCTAGCTTGATTGGCACGGCAGCGCAGCGGCTTTCTCGCGCGCGCCGCGCTAAGGCCAGCCATCTAGCTCGAGCGAAGGCCAGCGCGGCGGCTTGCTTGCTCGTGAGTCATGCTCGGGCCAGCCTACCAACCAATGCGAAGGCCAACGCAGCGTCCGGCCTGTCCGGTGGAGCGGCGGCCAACTCGCTCATCACCGGCGCCACCGACGAACACGCATCAATACTGTTTGAAGTAATGTTCAGGAAAAATAATGATTTGGGGGGGAATAACAGGATAGAAGGTCAGTGTGGGTCCCTCGTGTCAACGGTCAAACAAAATGTGTTGGTTTAAGCTGCCTCGTCAGCACGGACATGTGGGCCAACCCTGTCATAAATGGGTTAAAACGAACCTAATCGTTAGGAGTACTAGGTAGTTTTTGGCGTGGATTAATAAATTTTGGGTATGTTTTTGCTATTTTTTGTACAACAGATTCCTCCTAGGGCTGGTTGAAAGTGGTAGTTTTTTGTTAAATACTTTACATATTGTAAGTAGGAGTGAAAGTTAAGCTTTGGAAGCCAATAAGCAAGGCTAGTTACATAGTGCATATGTGTACATGATTGAAAGTAAATATCAACCATGAGTGACTAATATCTTGATGGAAAACTTGAAACTATGGAATACTAGGAAAAGAAATGCATGGTTGGAAATACTAGCAATGTTCATGTCTGTTGCAACGAATCACAATTAGAAGAATACTTATTCACAAACTTGGTACAAAACACTCTAATTTTGATATACATATGTCACTAGAGATATATTATGTTTCAATTAGAATATATTCCTTGGGCTGTTTTGGTGAGGTTAGGGAGGGATGTAGTTGGTTTTAAGATACTAATTATGGGTTTTTCTGCAAATTGGTAGACAAGTGGGATGTTGGTGAGAAAAGGCAACAACTTACCTCACAATCGTTAGATGTAGATCTAATGGTCACAACCGACGGATGGCAAACACACCAGCATCACCAACTTAGTCTTGTGTAGGAGTACTAGCAAGATCCATGCATTGCACAGAACATCAAGATGCATTTTTTTATAAAACACTTGTTGTGATTGACCCTTGCGAGAGTAATCCCATGTGTAAAAACTAATGATATCTCGAGAAATATGAGATAAGGTGAAGAGGAATGGGGTGTGGTGGTGGTTGGTGGTCGGACTGAGCAGAGGCATGGGGATAAACGACGCCGGCAGCGGCCACCAGGCCAGTTTGTTCCAGAGGCTTCCTTTATTAATTGCTCAACAATGAGGTTTGTTGGAGATAAGGATGAACGAGGGAAGGCCTTGTCTGCAAATGTGGAGAGGGGTGTGGGTATCTTTTAGTTTAATTTCCATCCGTCAGATATAGATCAGACGGTCTATATTGCAAGATGGTACACGTACCATCATCACCAGCTCGGTTTTTATAAGAGAAGAAATATAAGTACGGAGATACAAACGTATTATCGATACTTGCTTTCGTAAACTAGCACCTACATTCTATTCAACGCCTCGACATGTGGGGCCTTAGCACAATGACTTCTTGACTGTGTAAAACGAAGATTTTCCTGTCGCTGACAAGGAGGGGGTGACGGCGGCGCGCTTTTTGGCTTGCTCTAGTCCTAGTAGTCATACTAGGTGGTCTAACCACGTGTAGATTTATTCTTTTTCATGTCTCGTGTTCGCTGTACTTCCACGACTGTTCATGAATAGACGGTAAGTTATTCATGGGGAAACCCTTGTTGAGCGTGTTTGTGAGAGAGAGAGAGAGAGAGAGAGAGAGCGTGTCTGATATGTTAGAGACTGAGGCAATGATAACATATTCTTTGTGTCCATGTGTGTGGAGGATAGAGAGAGACATGTACATGGGGATTTGTGTTTTGTAACGTGGAGACACATATACATAATTAGAGAGTGAGTGTGTGAGATACACATGCGGACATGAGGAGAGATGAGGATCCAGGTAAATGGGTGTTTGTGCGTGTTTGTGTGTGTTTGTGAACGCGTTTGTGTGTGAGAGGTAGAGAGTGTATGTGGAGTAGAGAGACCACTGATGATGTAAACCTAGTATAAGGGAAGGGGGATGGTGTGACATGTGTAGTAGCGAGATAGCACGGGTGCGGGCGGGGGGAGCAGACTATTTGGAAGAGACATCAAGTGTGTGTGTGGGAGAGGGGTGTGAGAGCGAGAGAAAGAGAGAGCTAGCGACGGAGAGGGAGAGAGTGAGAGGAAGAGAGGGGGGCGAGAGAGGTCGTTTGTGTCCATAAATGGCGTATAGATAGGGAGACAATGTTGATGTTGTCCAAAATTGTCCTATGAACGGAGACGCAAGGGAAGCAAGTCATCATGTGTGTGATAGGGACTTCATGAGGGATCTAGAATAGATGGTGTAGAGAACAATGTGCAAAATCAAGAACGATTATACATTAGGGAGCTAGGCAAAGAGTCACGACATATATGTATACGGGGAAAGAGCTGGGGCGGGTCTGGATGTGGGAGAGATAGAAAGAGGAGAGTGGTGCACAAGGAGACAAAGTGTGCTTGTTTGCAGTGGGGGTGGTGTGTGAGGTGAGTGCGCGAGAACCACATAACTAGGGAGATAGACGTTTGGGGGTGACGTTTTGTGTGTATGGGAAATATACACTCTACATAGTGCGTGTGCTTGGGTAAGAGAGATAGCGGGAGACCTAGAGAGTGAGGGAAGAGATGTGTGCATGCCCGAGAGACAAAGTGATAGAGACCTATGTTGGGGTCCGGACTTTACAAGAGAGAGGGGTGTTAATGTGCTCGTGTGTTGGTGTTTGGGGGAGAGAACGATTTCTCTCTCTCTCTCTCTCAATCTCTCTCTCTCTCTTTGTGTGTGTGTGTGTGTGCATGTGTGTGTGTGTGTGGTGGGGGGTTGACTTCAGATAGAGTGAGGTGTCTATATTTGAGGGACTTTAGCGTAATTGAGATATTGTGCACTCATGGTTGGTCAATTTGTTTCACAGTTTGTACTATGAGATAACGATACTTTTGAACATGCGTGATATACCTTGATGTACCAGAATTACAAACCTAAGATTGGAATTTTGGAATTCGACTCCATCATTAGCTTTTGTAATTCATTTAAACGGAGGTACACTTTTTAAGCCGGGATTTTGTGATTTCATATTCATATATCAAACCTAGAGATATACACATACGGGCATGTTCAAACTTTATAATCATCCACTTTATTCATACACATACACAGTTTTGCTTTTGTCATCATATTTAGGATAAACACATTTGGAATTTCATTTGAATTGGACCGTATGATGGTATTTGCTTGTAGTAGCTCAATGATCCATATTTGAATTGAATGGACAATCTAACTTTCGAGTTGGAGACATTGATTTTCAAAACTTGCACATTTTTTTGCGTGCAAAATAAACAAATTGTCGGCCATGATATCATAGTCGGCCGTACGAGAGCAGAATACTTATAATTTTAGGCGCCAAAAGCTTTCAAACTTCCCGCTCACATCGAAATATCACGCGCCTGAAAGTTTAGCCCTGCGATATTCCTGTTTTACCCCTGTCACACGAACGGAAAAGGGCTGCTTTGGTAACTCCATTGTTTTCCCCTCTTTGCCCCAACATTCTTCCCCAGAGCCCCTCCCCTTCCCCTCCCCGACCCCCCCAACCACGGCAAGCCGCCGAATCTAGTCCTCCGCCGCAGCGGTGGACCTCACACCCCACCGGATCTACCTTCCGCACCTTGGAACCCCCAACTGCCAACTCACCACTTCACCGGAGCCGCTTCAGCGACTGGCTTGTCCACCACTCCAGATCTCCTTGACCGCCATCATGGTCCACCGCACCGGATTTGCTTAACTGGCGCCCTCGTCCACCACAGCGTAGGCCCTTCACTGACTCCCTCGTCCTCCCCTTCGCTGGCCCTTCATACAAGCCCTCGTCCGCCGCAACAGATCCGCCTCACCGAAAGCACTGTACAACGCGCTCGCCAAAGCCTTCGTCCACTGCACCGGACCTTCTCCACGGACGCCATATTCAACTCCACCGGCCCTGCTTTACCGATGCCGCAGCCTCATCAGGTTATTTCGATTGTACTCCTTTCGGTTTTTCTCTTTATCGTGCAACTATTCACTTACCACAGATGAGCTTTCTTGTATGTCGACAGGCGCCGCAACCATAGCATCGGAGCCACTTCAGCGACGGCGACAGCCGGCCCAAACTCAACCGCAACACGAGCACCATCGATGATCGTTAGCTATCAAGTATGACAACGATACCCATACGCCGCCGAGAATCAGGTACTATTATCCAACGGTCGGCGCCTACGTTCACTTTTCTAGCATAAGCAGCGCACCTTTGAATTTCTTCAGGGCATCATTCAGTTTTTCATGAGACGCGTTATTCTGCTTGCACTTGTAGGGCCATACTTCTGGCAGTGAACATGTTACATGTGCTAAATTACATACCTGCACATATAGTTAATATGCTTTAGTTTTGTTCTGATGCCACATGTTGGTTCCATCAGACTGCTTAATGTTCTCTATGCTTAATTACACATCAGCAAACTAGCATGTGGTTCCGCTGCTTTTTGTTCGTTTTACCCTACATTTTCTGATGCTAGCTATTACATCACTGCTCCGAGCCTCTGTTCATTACTTGTTTGTGTGTTCTTGATCTTCCCAAGTTGCATGACTAATTTGATGCTTCTATTAATTATGGAGCTGCCAACCCCATCAAGCAAAATATTTGTTCTTTTGGGGCTGGCACCTCAAACAAGCATAAAAATATAGGGAAGCAGATATACTCCCTCCGATTCTATTTACTCTGTGCATAACTCTTGACCCGCATATGAAGGAGGGCACTGGTTTTATTTTTCTGGACTAATTTGCCAATTAATTAGGGTAGAGGCGGATGGGGCGGGGCACAAAAGGAAACCAGCGCTAGGAATCGGCAACGCGCAGACTAATACGAGAAAACTGAGAAAAAGTTATACGCAAAGTAAAAAGAATTGGATGGAGTATTGTCATGTATGCACACACCCTTCTTTCATTAGTTTAGATGAACCATTGATGATCAATTCGGACCAATGCATGCGATTAAAATTAATTTTACCTAAATAGATGGTGCAGAATAAACTACAACAACTAGATTTGCAACCACAGGATGCTGACGATATCTTCAAAGAACATTGCAACAGCAGCTAGGCTTCACAGCAACATATGGTAAGCCAGTGTGTTTTAGTACATGTGAAATGTAATGCGAGTGGGCTGCTTTCTTGGCTTGTGCCCTCAACGTGTAATCCTACCGAATTACAAATAGTTCAGTTGTCTGCTTTGCTGTATTGCTTGATTCGAATGCTTATTTGTTGTTACGCTATACCTGAGTTGGCCAATATGTCAGCAGTGCCTGTTGTACTATCGTAAAGAAATGCATGTCTATTTCATTTGAGTCCTTAACTTTTCCTCTCAACTTCATCACAAGACTGTCTTCGTAGTTTATATGAGGCCACACTATTAAGTGCTTTCTCAGATTATTTCAACTGCTTAGATGCCTTGGCTACTTAAATATAGCGGCTGTACACTCCCTTTCAACTAGGGATGTCAACTGGGTCCGGTTTAATCCCGATTAAAGTACACTAGTGGTATGATAGTTCAAAAGAGTTTTTGTTTTTTTGAGGAAAATGAACTAGGGAGGTAGAAAAAACTAACTAGATGGGACTGGCGGATTTAATTTATTTGCCACTTACATCCCTAGTTTCATCTTACCATTTTCATTTCTTTTCGGCTGATGTTGCTTCGAACCATTTAAATATAGTTTGCCATGCTTGGCAATAATTCGTCCGTCGTTTACCATGTAAGCTTACTGCCTGGATCATACGATAACTATCTCTTACTGATGTCCAGCGGAAACCTTTCAGGATGCCGTTCACACTAGGACACAATGTACAAGCCCAGAATCTATTTGTGGAAGCAGTGTGTCATCCATGTTACCATATGGTAGCAGTTCAGAGGCAACACCGCCGGAGAGCAGACTGAGCACAAATATTATAGTGCTTGAGGCTCTACTAGAGGCAGAAAGAGATGGTGTGGCTGCCATGAATGAGGTAATCTTAATCTTGAGGCTGGAAATTACGGAATTAGCGGCACACATTATGCAAGCAACCCAAGAATTGGAGGAAGTAAGAATGTTGCATTTGAAGACGGAGGAGGTCCTGCTGTTTCTGCTATCTGAAGCCCAAGATAATCCCGGTTCTTCTTTAGATACCAGTTGAAATTTTCATTAGATTATTGTACTTGCATGTTGTGTCATGTCTCTGAATGGATTAAGTTGCAAGACCCCCTACGTTGTCCATGTGTTGTAATGATCCGAATTTTTTAGGCGAGGTAATCCTCAGTACTTGTATGATTGACATAAGGTGAACTGTTTTTCGTGTGAGCATATTGTATTGGATGAAATAACTGTTTGACTCAGAGTGTATCCAACCTACTGAATTCGAAGATCACGACATTTCTAAATCATAATCATATATAAAGGTGGAATAAATCTTTGTTGTGGTTTTGAAGAAATAAATAACAAAGTATAATTATCTGTGGATATTCGTAATCGAATACAAATTGGATTTGAATTTAGTTTGCAAGAGCCCAGGGCAAACGTGAATGCTAATTCTCCCAAGTTTTGAACGAAGCGGCTAAACACCCACTATAATTTGTGGGCTGCCTGAAGCAAGTGTTTGCGAGATGGAAATTACTGTCTACCCCTGACACTTGACATCCTTATCGACAGGATTTACACTGCTGTCAATAGGGATAGACTAGTAACTTCAATCAGACGTGACACAACGGCCTCTGAGCCCATTCAGACACAGTGGGCGCCAAACGTGGGCGGCAAAACACATTTGATTCAAGCTCGTCCGAAAGACATGTGTCTCTTCCTCCATTTCCCCATTCATACACGGTGGGCGGCGAAACAAACTCTCCTCGTCCGAAATCGATGTAGGCTTATATTTTAAATAGGGGCAGATGTGTAACTTCCATCAGACGTGACACAACCGCCCTACCTGTCAGCCCCGTTCATACACCATGGGCGCCAACCGTGGGCGGCAAAACACCCTCTCCTCACCCGAAATAGTTACCGGCAAATATTTGGGAGATGCGAGATTACCGTCCTATCCCCAACCGATGCGATGTCCGAAATTTTAAACGGGGGATAAGTTCGTAACTTTCCCCATTTCAGAGAAGCGCGTCCCAAAGTTTGAGATCCCCCCCTCCCCTCCATTTCCCCATTCATACACCGTCGGCGGCACGACAACCTCCGCACTGCGGCCAGCCTCCTCCGTCCGCCACCCCATCCTCCACCTTGCCGGAGCCGCTACCCCTACCCCGTCGTCCACTGCAAGAGATGGACGTCTCTCATCCATGGTGCTGGACCAGGATCCTTTCATCGCCTCCTCTCGCTTCATCGGCGCCGTCGTCCACCTTGCCATTGCCGCTCCTACGACCGCCTCGTCCACGGCAACAGGATATATCCCCCGACCTGGCCATCTGCCGTCTAAAGTCTTCTTCCCCGCCGCCGACAGCCATTGCGCCCGCAGCACCCTCAACGTATCAGCATAGGCCTATACGGCGTCGCAAGAGAGCTGGTACTCTTCCATATGTGCTTAAGTTATTGATCTCACCCGGAAAATAGATTTTAATTTGTTTACTGTACTTTTCCTGTCCGTACCAAATCGTAGTGGCTAGTTGAAAGCAAACATTGGTTGAGAAGTAGCTTTGTCCGGTTTGCACCTTCAGATCCGCCATGGCACGGGCACTATACTCGTAAAGCTTATGGTTTCCCCCCTTCATATACACTACCATCATCGTAGGTGCTTCGTGTCGTGCTAGCACTGCTCCTCAAGACCTCAACCCAAAGCTTACGTGTTGAAATATGAATCTGATATGATGCTAATATCACTAAAACAGAGAACGTTTAATTGGTCACCTAATGTTCCTATATTCGTTTCGAAAAGCATGTGCGCCACCCACTGGTCCATCTAGTTCCACTTTCCTGATTTTTCTCTTGATGCTTAGGGTTTTCCCCTTTTATATACTCTACTATGATCTGCGTAGGTGCATTCTGTCGTACTAGCATTACTCCACCCTTGAAGCTAAACAACACAACACTCAGAATTTGAAAGCTTAGTTGTTCAAATATGATTTTGATATGATACTGATATTAGTTAACCGACACATTTAATTGGTTAGCTAGAGGTCCCACTTGAGTTCCAAATGCATGTCGCGACATATAGAGAGACATCATAATTGCATTTCTTTGTCACTTGTTGACCGTACTTTCTTGTCCACACCAAATCTTAGTTGTTATTTCAAAGCAAACATCGGTTGCTAACTACCCTTTGCACGGTTTGCAGCTTCAGATCTGCCATCCCACTGCCACGGTCAACACTGTACTCATCATTCTTATGTTTTCCCCATTTTATGATGACCACAATCAGCCTACGTGGTTCGTGTCATAATAGCACTGCTCCATCCATTGAGCTAAACAAGCTTAGTTGTACAAATGCATATCTGATATTATTGTTGATATTAGTAAAACTGAGAGATGTTTAATTGGTTAGCTAAATGTTCCTACTTTAGTTTCGAAATGCATGTGAGCCACATATGGAGAGACCGGAAAGAATAGTATTTCTCTGTGCGCTCTGGTTCATCATGGGTGGCCAACCGACATTGTATTAAAAGACTTGTAATATCTTCAATCTGCTTGCTCTTCTGCTCTTCTTTAAGATGATACTCTTCTCTTACGGTCGACTGGTCAGGTCGAGTTGTTCTCCCTTAGTATATTTTCTGTCAGGTCAGGTCGACTTGTTCTTCTTTACTATATGTTGAAGCTATCATCTGTGAAGTGTCATTACTTCTGGAGCTCTCATATTTTGAGTAGTAGGCCACATTATATTAGTGCACACAACAAATTACAGCATGCATGGCATCTTTTAAAAGAATTGCAGAGATAGCACAAAGGGTTTTACAGGGAGGCAGTATTGGATTAGAATCACTTCTGCATTACAAAGAAAATCTCACTTGTTTTTATGTTTTCATGCATGTCAGATATTGAACATTATCAAAATGAATATGAGAATGGGCGCACGAGAGGAATATTGCGGAACGATCCACTGGCTATCAAACTTGGCATGGTGGAGGATGGCCTATCTTATTCACCCATCAAGGTGCTTGCTCTAACCTTGCAAAGTTGTATTGGTCGCACATATTTGCATCTGACCTCTTGCATTACTTCTACTTTGTTACACCATCTGCTTAGTTTAAGCATCATATATGAGTATATGCCATACCTATCCATTTTTTGTACCTATTCCATGTGTCGTCACACTATGTTTTTCCAGTCAGATGTTGTTCTTTCGTAATAGGTGTCCAAAAGGAAGAGGGTGAGTGCAGGTCGTCAAGGAGTACAAACTAGGTATTTGGAAAAGGTAGTGATACCTGTTAAATCAGATAGATCAGCAGCCACAGAAAACACGGGCCCAACTGTACCACACTTTACCCCTACTCCAGTGGCCAAACCCCTATTAGAACTGCTGGGAGCCCAACGTCAGGTACTGTCTATGATATCAATTCAAAATTTCAACTCCTAAATTTCTTCTTGTGCCTTACCTTCTCTCTTGTATGAAAACTAATTTTAGATGAATCTCCTTGCTCAAAGGATCATACGATCTCAAAACAATAATGGGCTCTACATTGCTCTTGTCAGTACCTCTCCCCCTTTTGCCTTGTGACGTTGTACTTAATTAATTGCTATTTGATTATGTATCATCAGTCTGCACCTAAGCTTCATTATCCTCTGTTTCTTCCAATATTATTTGATCTATATTCACTCTTTGCAAAATGTAGAATAATGGCAATGCTTATAAAGAATTGTCTTTGGGGAATTTATTGAATTATCCTTCCATCAACATGGAGAAGGGCTTTGTCCAGCCTGTGTTAACATGTAATGTAAGTTCATCCTTCTCAAGCCTTCAAACTTTGTTCTAGTATAGATTAGGATAGGCATCATTTCCTCCACTGCTGTTTGCTTTGCTGCTTACATCTGATTGGATGTTTGCAACAACTACCAGTTTCAAATTGTAGTTGTAAAAACATGTTCCTTATGCAGAATAGATCCATTTATTTGCTTATATAATTGCGAAACCTGTTACGTGTCTCCTTGTTTCTCTTTCAGACTCGTATCTCTTACGCCAGGCAGAACTTTAGGGAAGATAGTGAGCCAAAACATTTTTAGGACAGCGAGATGACCCCAAGGTCCTGTCTTGATGAAGACAGTGAGTTGAAGCTACTCACCAGCAGATGTGAGACAACCTCTGTGCAGTCGCTGCCTCAATCAGTTCGACTTCTTCAGTCTCAACTTAAAGCGGAAAGGCTTGCTTCAGCTCAGCTCCGACTTGAAGTCAAAGATGCAATGAAGATGTCAGAGGATTGCCGTGCGCACCATCATGCCTTAAATCTAGTGTTGATGCATCTATCGTTGACACAACTGAGGTCTACTCAGCTTCTTCAGCTATTTGGGGGGGCCGACCTGGCCAGGCCTAGTGCCTTCTAAAGTGCTCTCAGTTTTGTATATTCTTTTGTCTGCGTGTTTATTTGCACTGGTGGCGAACTTTGATGCCCAGTGGATGTAATATGTGTGATAGCCGTGATAGCCTAGCGTAAGTTGCTTGCTTATTTATTTCCTTGTTGTCTTGTTTATTTGTTTGCTTCTAGTCATTGCAGTTCTTTTTCCGCGGTTTGCTAGTGGCTGCATTAACCTATTTTTTAAAACTAGGCCACAATAACCATGGGCTAATATTTACTATAGTGACACTGGGCCTCCTACGGGCCGTAGAAACTGTGGGCCTTCTACGGGCCGTAGAAACAATGGGCCTTCTATGGGCTGTAGAAACAATGGGCCTTCTACAGGCCGTATCATCAATGGGCCTTATATGGGCAATATGATCGATGGCCAAACATGGGCCAATAACAGGCCGCATTATGGCCATAAATGGGCTAGAGATGGAATCGTCAGTTCATGGGCCGACCATAATGGGCCATCGTTAATAGGCCGTATTTGATGACGCTATGAAAACGGCCCAACGTATTAACAGACCACAAACAGGCCGACTGTAACCACGGGTTGAATTTGGCCCACAAGCAGAAAATGACAGTAACGGGCCGTAAGTAAACGAATGCTGGAAATGAGCCCAAGAATAAATGGGCTCTGAGAAGGCCGAAAGATAACATGGGCTGGAAACGGCCCAACGGAATAACAGGCCGTTAATGGGTATAAAGTGATACACTGTTCATCACGGGCCCGTTTCACCACGGGCCGTTAATGGGTGTAAAGTGATACACTGTTCATTACGGGCCAGTTTCACCACGGGCCGTTAGTAGGCCAAGAGTTACATAGGGCCTCATATGGGCCGAAAGACGTCATGGGCCATACATGGGCCAGAAGTGAAAACAGGCTGGAATCATATTGGATGGCCCAGATGACGCAACTGGGCCTAATTCGGATAGGACGTAACAGGCCTTGGGTTAGCGAGCTGTAAATGGGCTATATTCAAACAGGTCGTTAACAGGCTTTCCATGGGCTGGCCCGCCAGCTTTTGACCAAGTCAAACGGGCCGACCTTTACACAGGAATGGGCCTCTGTTGGGTCGTGCCACGTGTCGACGTATCATTGGCGCCTATCTGACCCACTGACGAGCTAACACGTGTTTCGTCCGGCCAATAAGAATTTTACACGTGGAAATTTCCCATTGGTCGGGGCTGTTAACGGGTTATCGGATCCAAAACCCGACCCGATAGCTTAACGGTGTTCCGTTACGGTGGATGCCATGTGTTGGTCACCCTTGACGAAAGCACTTCTGTGACGCGCGATTTATCGTCATGGAAGTGGACACTTCCGTCATGATAATTTTGGTAATGTCATGGAACACTTCTACGACAGCACAGGTATGACTATCTTGATTCTGTCATAAATTTGTCATGGATGTACATGCATGACAAAAAAGTGACCTACTGTGACAAACACGTATCATCACGGAAGTGTATTTTTTTTGTAGTGACGCCTGCTCAGGTGGTCCAAGTGCGCTATTACCTTCAGCTCAGCAGACCAGCTCAAGTGCGCGGCCACCGCTGGCGCTCTCCCAATGCTTTGTTCACCCGTCATCAGCAACGTGCAAGTCACCAAGACCCTCATTGACGGCGGCGTAGGGCTCAACATCCTATCCATCGAGACGTTCGACAACCTTCAAGTGCCATATGATAAGCTTCTGCCTACCAAACCTTTCTCAGGAGTGACCGACGGCTCCACCACGCCGATAGGTCAGGTCCGCCTACCAGTCACCTTTGGAGAACGCAACAACTACCGCACCAAGCTCATCACTTCGACGTCGCCCACATTCGTCTGCCGTACAATGCCATCCTATGGTATCCGTTCCTGGCCAAGTTCATGGTGGTGACTATCACCTGCTTGATTGTCGCCCACCATGGGAGCCGCGCGCCGGTCGTCTTTCTTCAAGACCCTTCGTGTGAGAGGGTTAGGCACGGCGTCTATGCTCGGGTCCGTCCCTGCAGCGTCGATGAATCCAACGGCCGAGCTCTGTCTTGTGGGTTGGCCCCGTTCACATCACCTCCTGGGGCCGTTGGTGCTTGTCTTTCTCACGCGATAACCTCAAGAGATTCGTTCAGCGTAGGTTGTCTGACCACCTCACAGGACCAACACAGCGAACAAGAATCAAGACCAGGCGCAACCCGTCTTGAGGTAGGGCCTCGTGAGTCCCGCGCCGGCTCACGAATGCCCAGACACACCTCGTCTAGCCCTGCCGTGCAAGCCATGTGTCAGGGCGGGGTTGTACACGCCCCGGGGGCTCTCCGCAGCAGGGAGTCCCCTCCCACGTGCCAGAGGCGTACTGGCAATCACCATGGAGATTGGTGCCCTTCCTCGCGCTAACTTGCAGGAACTTCCTGAAGGCTACAGCTGGCGGTACCACGGACTCTCTCTCTTTTCCCATGCGATTCGCTTGCACGTTAAAAGGGGGGCACCTGAGCATCACGACAACTAAACACCCTGAAATTCTTTGACAACTAAACTACTGGCTATATGATGTTGGCCATATATATTGTATGTATATAATGTGAAGAAACGAGTGGTAGTACTATACCAACTAAAAGATGAACTGGAAGAAATACTAGTATGTACGTACTGAAGAGTTAAAGTAACGAGAGGGAACATAACATAGTTCTGTTGGGGGCTCAGCACAATGCACCCCTCAAATAAAACTAAGCACACCTGAAATTAAACTAAGCAACTGCATTAGAACAACCATGAGCAATGACACTTCCACCTTACTCGGACTCCTCGTCCACGTGCTCGACTTTGTCCTTGTCCCTCTTCCTCTTGGCCGACACTTCTTTGCTTGAACCGCACACTTGGCTCTTGCTCTTCATCCAACCCTTGTATATTGAAACAAAGGTAGCCATCCATTGCAACATAGTGTATGTGGTCTATATCTAGTACATTCCACTCCCATGCATGATGAAACTTGAACGGAGGTTTTTGTAGTGTACCGTACGAAGGATGAACCATGGATCCTGCCAGGGTCAGCATTGAAGGCTGAGCACGGGAGGGCACCAAACCTTTCTTCTGGAGGTCGAAGGGGTTGCCTACAACGAGGCCTATCCATCCAGGACTTCCCTGTTGTTCATAAAGTCTACAATAACAAATTTGACTTGGCCGCCCTTGAGGAAGTTCTTAAATTCCTCGCACTCAATGTCGGCATGGCATATGTGGTAGACCAAGCATAAGCCATGCACGTAAACCTGGATCACGGCGGGCTTCTTCTTCTCTGCCTCCTTTAGATTCTTCTTGCTTTGCAGGACTATGGTGTACTCAACATCTAGCCCAGCGACCCACTCATCCTTTGAGTTTTCGAACATGCTTCTGAAGAGAGCAAGACATCCTTTCACCGTTGCAGAAGAACGGGTGTAGATGATGTCGAACTCATCGTCGGTGATGGTTCTAATCTTGTACTCACCGCTGATCATGGATATTTGGGACGCCATGGATTTGGGAGGAGGGTTAGGATTAGTGGAACTGCCGTAATGTGAAAGGACGGGACGACTAGGAGCGAACTGCCGTAATGTTAAAGGACGTTCGGGGACGAGTAGGAGCGAACTGCCAGCGATTTTTGTAAAAATGTTGAGTCGTGCAAACGGCAGGGTAGTGGCTTTCCTGGTGGATAAATGGATTCACCCACAGTACTATGGGGGGCCAATTAGATGTCATGTCTACTCGACACCCAATTAAATGGCTTTCGATGTCATGTCAAGCGTTGGGAAAATGACAGGTGATATGAAGCTTTCCATTATCCCATGATACGGGCTTCCGAGAGCCCTTGGATCTGAGATCGAACAGTTGCATAGCGTGATTCTAGACCTATGGGTGAATATCCTATCCCGGAGGGTTATTCTGCAAATTTTCAGCAACTTAGCATGCGACCGTTCGATCTCAGATCCAAGGGCTGCCAGCAGCCCATATCATGGTCGCACCTACCACGACCGTCGCCTCGCTCATGCAGTCGTTCCCTTGGAGATTTAACATGGTGCGTTAGGCTATCTAATGTTGGCTTGTCATACATAATCATCACTTAGTCACTCATACAACAACATTAGCTATAAGGTTGGCTATAAGAGTATTTTTTACTTCTATATATCTCTTTCTTCGTAGTATTTATTGCATTTGCCAAGGAGTGACCTCTTCAAATGAAATGGTAGTCTCAAGGCATTAAAAGCATGCACACCCCACATATCTTATTGGTTGATATGTCAAGAAACAAGAAACAATGTACTACATCCTTTCCGGTTTATAGGGCTTATCTCAACTTTTTTGTTTTTCCAATTTATAGGGCTCATCTCCATCTCATTTTTAGTTTCCGAGACGCATTAAATCTTTGCATGTAAGAATTAAAAAGGAACACACCAATGCATGTAATGTTTCTACTTATCTAGTGGCCAAGCATGCATGCACTACAATTAATCCAATTTAATGCATGAGTTTAATTGGGGTAGTTTTGTAAAGTATGAGATACATTCCTACACTCACAAAATGTCTTGATTGATGAGATTTTAGATTTGAGCCTTATAAACCAGAAAAGAGGGAGTAGAAGTTAATGCACCGCGCCTAAGTGTTTTGGGATTATTTGGTTTTCATAAGATGACTTGCACACCTAGATGGAGGGAGTAATTAACTTTCCACATCAGACTTTATGCCTATGTGGCAGGCTTAGCACCTGTACGAGCAAGTACAATAGTGGGCTATAAGCCCGCTTACATGGCATTTTTGCATATGTGGAGGAAAGAGGCAAGGAAAAAGTGGAGGAGTGGGCTCTCATGCAAGAGCCAGCCTCTACATGGTGGAGCATTGGGAGAGGCACCTGTATACCATGGAGGTGGTCAGGAATTGGGAGACTCACGCCGATCGTAGCGCCACAGTTAAAATGATAAAATGGCAAGTCAAATCACGGGGCCCCACCTGTCCAGCAGTAACTTGCTGTCAAATCACACAGCCCTACGTTTGCAGCAGCCTACTCCCTCATCTTCTCGCGTCTCTATCAAACCGACTAGGCGGAACTGCCCTGCCTACTGCGTGGGAGAGGCCCCGTCCTCGACTTTTAAATAGTGCAGTATACTAATTGTGTGTCCATGGATTGCGCCATGGAGCAAAGCCTCAAGAAAATAGCAGTACACATGTACGGAGTATACAGCACGCCCGTCGCATTCGCGTCACACCCCAGACGGTCGATCGGTTTGGCATGCCGCTCTCCGAATGGAACGCACGTCATATTGCATTTGCACACACATGTGGGACCGCAATCAAGAACCGGCCATAGGAATACTCCTCGGCCCCGCAAGCCGGGTGAGTTAATAGAAGAGAGAGACGAGCGATAGTACTAGAGAAGTGTTGTACATACATTGGTGCCTGGACGATCCCTACATGACACGGAAGATCAGTTCATCCATGCATGTGACCAGACTCCAGCTGACACACATGGATTGGCTATCGTCTACATATCATGCATTGTGTTGTACAGGGCTGTAGTTCTGATGAGAAATCTAAAAAAGGATTCTTGCCATCTCGCAATATTAGGTGTCATGTGCTTTGAATCACTACGAGGGTTAAACAGCGACAACTGAGTTCCTCCAAGGTGCTGGTCATTGGGGGCACATGCACGAAGACTACTCGGCTGCCATCTAGGTCAAGCCGGCTATGTTAATTAGGACATCTATTGACGGACCCCTTTTCTATGATTTTATCTTTAATTTGAGCTTTGATCCTCGTCTAGTTTGTCCTTCGGGATTCATGTTGTCTCCTTTGGGCAGTGAGGTTATGGTTTCTTGTCATGTGTCATTTTTTTGTGTTATATGTTATAATCCGGTGCTTCAGATCAAAATGACGACAACTGCGCCTCCGGGGCACGTGCATGAAGACTTCTCGACAGTCATTGACGAGGTCAAGTCGGCTCTAGTAGACAAAAGAAAACTAGTACTCCACTATATAGACAGGAGCCTCCGCACTTGCTTGCTAGTGTTGCTCTCTTCACACTATCTCGTCCTCTCCAGATCTAACATGATAGCGGTGGCCACTCTCTCTCTCTCTCTCTCTCTCTCTCTCTCTTCTCACTGCTGGTCACAGATCTAGCCAGATCCTCCCCACTGGGGAAGGTGAGAAGGTGCAACATTCACGCGGTCGTCCTCGGCGATGGCTCTTACCCACTGCTGGCGCGTCCCGATCAGCGTGCCTTGTCGTTCTCTCCCAAGCACCGCTGTCTAGGGAGGGCCTCCGAACCGTTCTTCCTCGCTGACGTAGTGTGGGCAGATCTGGCCTCCCGCCGCCCACCTAGCGACATCCCGGCGACCCTCGGGTATAACTTCCTTCAAAACCGGCCTTGCTCTACTTCCCTACCTCCTGAAGTCGCTGCATTTGTATCTTTTACTATTTCCCAGGCCCCCCTCGTAGATAGGATCGATCGGCTGTTTGAAAGCCACCTAAATTTTGACTGTTAAGACGTAAAACTAGTTCATGCACTCGAATCTAGTACTACTTGGTTCAAACAAGGAAGAAAGGGGGTGGGGGTGGGGGAAGATCTGTTACCTGAATCTAGGACTTGGTCGAAAGAAGAAATAATGGGGGCGAAAAGTAGCAGAGACTGGCTCTCCAACTAGTATCTTGGTCTAATAGGGAAATAATGGGAAACGCGGTACAAAATCAATATAAACCCGATCTGTTGGTTGAAAAAGGAAAGAAAGTGGGGACTGGGGGACAAGTCAACGGAGTAAGTACATCACTAGATTTGCTCGCCTCACACAGTATAATGTGGCTATACCGAACAAAAATGGGACCAACCGAGATATCATGTTCTGATGTTTGTTGCCCCGAGCGACTCTTATGTAATGCCACTGGTAAAATGTACCATTTGCACTGTTAAAAGCAAGGACACGTTAAACAATGTTGTTTTCATGTCCTGCTAAATTTCCCATTAAGATAAGTTGCTTCTTTTCATTGGAAATGCAACTGTCCTGGTCCGCCTACTCTCCCGTGCCCAAATACCAACTCCGTAGCAGTTGTTAATGTAATGTTGCTGGTAAAATGAAGCAATGGCACCATTAAAGTAATGTTGTATTTAAAGGTTGTCATAGTTAATCCTAATGCACACACTAATATCTAGCAATGCTGCTGCTTTAGAAATTGCTACCGTCCTTGTAGGATTGCCATTCAAATAAGGAACATGCTTCTTTTCATTTGATGTATGTTTCATCACTTGTTAGTCACCCTGCTTTCCACCTTTTTTGTGCAAACAGATATATACATTTCATGCTTGATCTTAGTTGAACTGCACAAATGATATCCAAATTATAGTTGAACATTCTAGGAGCTTCACAACCAACCTTGATGTTGCTCAATTTTATTGCAACTAATGAAGAAGAAGCTCTGTGGGTTTCATTTTCTGATGGAAATGGAACCGGGGATGGAGCCCTTTTCTTAAAAAAATGAAGAAGAAGCTGCTAGCTCATGGGACATTGCTTCATTTTAGGTGAACTGCACCAAAAGGTCCCATGAATTGAATCATCCATGTTGGTGACTGGTGTCATCCCTTCTACGATGGTGTTGACTGCAGATATGGTTCCCATCATGAGGTATGTTCCTTTTTGGTCTGACCATTTGCCAAAGATCCTGCATGTTGAGTCTGCTCTTGTGCTACTGTTTTGGCACTGCCATGATAAAGCAGTAATGTTATTATTTGCACCTTAATCTAGTGCCACTATTAATTTGAGGCAGTGTTTTGGTACAGCTAGTGCCACTGATTTTTTTATATATTGAAAGAGGGGGTTTCCTCCGATTTCATTAAAGAAACCCTACCATAGAGAATCATTATCCGATAGCATCTTAGTGTAAACGGGCAGTTGTGCAACTACTAGTAGACCAGACTGAGTACTAGAAGGAGCCAAGTTCTCCACATAAGCTATGCATGTAGGGGGGTGCAGCACCAGCTCGACCAAGTTTGGATTACAACCCAAATGCTACAACATAAACATCAAGGGGGAAGATAGAGCCACCTTCAGCATCCCAGTCTAAGCACCCCCGGCCTCCATCCTTGCGACGCACGGTACACCTCGTTTGCCACCTGCTCGACCCTAGTGCCACTGATAAAAGAAGTAATAATACAGTTAAAATAGAGCAAGTGTCCTCTCTATCATTTCATTTCCAATGTAGATAACGAAAGTGCTTCTCTTTGTTAGTATATGTTTCATCAACTAGTCCCATTGTTAATGTTTAAGTGTTTCTGCAAACTGGGGTGCTTAATTTTAGTTGATATGCACAAAAATAGATATTAGAATGTCTCAAGGCCCCTCCTTGTACTACCGATGTACACTGATGTTCATCATTGACAGAAGTGTATTGGGGAGACTTGGGTCGATTTCCAGTATGAGGCGTCGCAGGGCCCATCTCGCCCTTGCAGCATGGCATACTATGATACTATCACAATATTTTCTTCTATTTATTAGTGTATGTTTCATCAACTAGTGCCACTATAATGTAATCACGCTTTTTCATTATATGTGCAAACAGGGTTATTCAGCTGCATTTTGGTGGAACTACATAAATGTACGGATGGAACCGTCATATATGCAGAGTGCGAGGTGTGCCAATTAAAATTAACCGACACCAACCATGCTCCATGCACGCATTGGCATCCACCACCACTAGTGGGATGTGTGGCGCTCTTTGTGGACGGATCTTTCTCGGCAGCAAATCCTCTAACCAAATACTAGTAGCTTATATTGGCAGTTTTCTAGGGAGTACTCTTTTCTGAAAGAAGCACCAATCTATTTTTATTTATTTGTACAGTGTCACAACTTTGACCCAAAGGTCCAAAGCTATTTTAGGGTGATTGGCGTAGTACTCAGAGACTGATTGTAAGCATGATTTTCATTAGCTGTCACACTGATTGTAAGCATGAGCAGATGGAAGATTAGGTTAGTGCGAAGCTTACCTTAAACCCTACCGCCGCCGTTGAAATTCGGTGAGCGTCGAGGGAACCATGGAGAACGGTGGGGAAGCGACATCGCGCCATCCGGCCTCCTCTTGCCATGGGAGAACGAATACTCATGTGGCTCCGGCTGGCTCTGCACCCTCTCGAACGGCACACCGTACTCGGTCGATTCGTTATCCTCTGGGTGCTCGACCTTCGACCTGTACGCCTGTTGGGGAATGCCGTAATTTCAAATATTTTCCTATGCACACGCAAGATCATGGTGATGCATAGCAATGAGAGGGGAGAGTATCGTCTACGTACCCTCGTAGACCGTAAGCGGAAGCGTTATGACAATGCGGTTGATGTAGTCGTACGTCTTCACGATCGACCGATCTAGTACCAAAGATAGGGCACCTCACGATCTGCACACGTTCAGCTCGGTGACGTCCCGCGAACTCACGATCTAGTAGAGCATCGAGGGAGAGTTTCGTCAGCACGACGGCGTGATGACGGTGATAATGTTGCTACCGGAACATAGTTTCGCCTAAGCACCGCTACGATATTACCGAGGTGGATTATGGTGGAGGGGGCACCGCACAACGGCTAAAAGATCAATGATCAACTTGTGTGTCTATGGGGTGCCCCCCTCCACCGTATATAAAGGAGTGGAGGAGGGGAGGGGCCGTCCCTCTCTATGGCGCGCCCTAGGGGAGTCCTACTCCCACCGGGAGTAGGATTCCCCCCTTCCATGTAGTAGGAGTAGGAGAGAAGGAAGGGGAGGAGAGGAGAAAGGAAAGGGGGGCCCTCCCAATTTGGATTGGGCTAGGGGGCACTCCTCCCAACATTTCCTTCCATCTCCTCTTTTCCACTAAGGCCCAATAAGGCCAATATACTCCCCGAGGGGTTCCCGTAACCTCCTGGTACTCTGGAAAATGCCCGAACTCACCAGAACCATTCCGATGTCCAAACTGAGGACCCACAAGTGTAGGGGATCGATCGTAGCCTTTTCAATAAGTAAGAGTGTCGAACCCAACTAGGAGCAGAAGGAAATGATAAGCGGTTTTCAGCAAGGTAATCTCTGCAAACACTGAAATTATCGGTAACTGATAGTTTTGTGATAAGGTAATTTTTAATGAGTAACAAATATTAAAAGTAAATAAGGTGCAGCAACATGGACTAATCATTTTTGTAGCAAAGGACAAGCCTGGATAAACTCTTATGTAAAGGAAAGCGCTCCCGAGGACACATGGGAGTTATCGTCAAGCTAGTTTTCATCATGTTCATATGATTTGCGTTCGGTACTTTGATAATTTGATATGTGGGTGGACCGATGCTTGGGTACTGTCCTTCCTTGGACAAGCATCCCACTTATCATTAACCCCTATTGCAAGCATCCGCAACTACAATAGAAGTATTAAGGTAAACCTAACCATAGCATGAAACATATGATTCCAAATCAGCCCCTTACGAAGCAACACATAAACTAGGGTTTAAGCTTCTATCACTCTTGCAACCCATCATCTACTTATTACTTCTCAATGCCTTCCTCTAGGCCCAAACAATGGTGAAGTGTCATGTAGTCGACGTTCTGTTGGCGAACGTAGTAATGTCAAAAAAATTCCTACGCACACGCAAGATCATGGTGATGCATAGCAACAAGAGGGGAGAGTGTTGTCCACGTACCATCGTAGACCGAAAGCAGAACCGTTAGCACAATGCGGTTGATGTAGTCATACGTCTTCACGGCCCGACCGATCAAGCACCGAAACTACGGCACCTCCGAGTTCAAGCACACGTTCAGCTCGATGACTATCCCCGGATTCCGATCCAGCAGAATGTCGGGGAAGAGTTCCATCAGCACGACGGTGTGGTGACGATCTTGATGTTATACTGTCGCAGGGCTTCGCCTAAGCACCACTACAATATTATCAAGGACTATGGTGGAGGGGGGCACCGCACACGGCTAAGAGATCAACGATCAACTGTTGTGTCTGGGGTGCCCCCTGCCCCTGTATATAAAGGAGCAAGAGGGAGGAGGTGCGGCCAGGCAAGGGGCCCGCCAGGATGAGTCCTACTCCTCCTGGGAGTAGGACTCCCCCCTTTCCATGTTGGACTAGGACTTGGGGGGGAAGGAGAGAGAGGGAAAAGGAAAAGGGGGGCGCCGACCCCCCTCCTTGTCCAATTCGGACTAGGTGGGGAAGGGGCGCGCGGCTGCCCCTTGGCCTCCTCTCCACTTCCTCCACTAGGCACATTACGGCCCATTAGGTTACCGGGGGGTTCCGGTAACCTCCCGGTACTCCGGTAAAATGCCAATTTCACCCGGAACACCTCTGATGTCCAAACATAGGCTTCCAATATATCAATCTTCATGTCTCGACCATTTCGAGACTCCTCGTTATGTCCGTCATCATATCCGGGACTCCGAACAACCTTCGGTACATCAAAATATATAAACTCATAATGAAATTGTCATCGTAACGTTAAGCGTGCGGACCCTACGGGTTCGAGAACAATGTAGACATGACCGAGACATGTCTCTGGTCAATAACCAATAGCGGGACCTGGATGCTCATATTGGCTCCTACATATTCTACGAAGATCTTTATCGGCCAGACAACATAACAACATACGTTGTTCCCTTTGTCATCGGTATTTTACTTGCCCGAGATTCGATCGTCGGTATCTCAATACCTAGTTCAATCTCGTTACCAGCAAGTCTCTTTACTCGTTTCATAATACATCATCCCGCAACTAACTCATTAGTTGCAATGCTTGCAAGGCTTAAGTGATGTGCATTACCGAGAGGGCCCAGAGATACCTCTTCGACAGTCGGAGTGACAAATCCTAATCTCAAAATACGCCAACCCAACAAGTACCTCGAGAGACACCTATAGAGCACCTTTATAATTACCCAGTTAGGTTGTGACGTTTGGTAGCACACAAAGTGTTCCTCCGGTAAACGGGAGTTGCATAATCTCATAGTCATAGGAACATGTATAAGTTATGAAGAAAGCAATAGCAACAAACTAAACAATCAAGTTCTAAGCTAATGGAATGGGTCAAGTCAATCACATCATTCTCCTAATGATGTGATCCCGTTAATCAAATGACAACTCATGTCTATGGCTAGGAAACATAACCATCTTTGATCAACGAGCTAGTCAAGTAGAGGCATGCTAGTGACACTCTGTTTGTCTGTGTATTCACACATGTATTATGTTTTCGGTTAATACAATTCTAGCATGAATAATAAACATTATCATGATATAAGGAAATAAATAATAACTTTATTATTGCCTCTAGGGCATACTTCCTACAGTCTCCCACTTGCACTAGAGTCAATAATCTAGATTACACAGTAATGATTCTAACACCCATGGAGCCTTGGTGCTGATCATGTTTTGCTCGTGGAAGAGGCTTAGTCAGCGGGTCTGCAACATTCAGATCCGTATGTATCTTGCAAATTTCTATGTCTCCCACTTGGACTAAATCCCAAATGAATTGAAGCGTCTCTTGATGTGCTTGGTTCTCTTGTGAAATCTGGATTCCTTTGCCAAGGCAATTGCACCAGTATT
The DNA here is from genome assembly GCF_002162155.2 of Triticum dicoccoides. Classification (NCBI taxonomy): domain Eukaryota; kingdom Viridiplantae; phylum Streptophyta; class Magnoliopsida; order Poales; family Poaceae; genus Triticum; species Triticum dicoccoides. The sequence continues at coordinate 140,210,668 of NC_041380.1, forward strand.
GTCACAAAAGATTTTCATTGGACCCGATGCACTAGGTATGACACATAGATCGGATATGAACTCCTTCATCCAGACTCCTTCATTTGCTGCTTCCAAAGCAGCTATGTACTCCGCTTCACATGTAGATCCCGCCACGACGCTTTCTTTAGAACTGCACCAACTGACAGCTCCACCGTTCAATATAAACACGTATCCGGTTTGCGACTTAGAATCGTTCGGATCAGTGTCAAAGCTTGCATCAACGTAACCATTGACGATGAGCTCTTTGTCACCTCCATATACGAGAAACATATCCTTAGTCCTTTTTAGGTACATTAGGATGTTCTTGACCGTTGTCCAGTTATCCACTCCAGGATTACTTTGGTACCTCCCTGCTAGACTTATAGCAAGGCACATCTGGTCTGGTACATAGCATTGCATACATGATAGAGCCTATGGCTGAAGCATAGGGAACATCTTTCATTTTCTCTCTATATTCTGCGGTGGTCGGACATTGAGTCTTAATCAACTTCACACCTTGTAACACAGGCAAGAACCCTTTCTTTGCCTGATCCATTTTGAACTTCTTCAAAACTTTGTCAAGGTATGTGCTTTGTGAAAGTCCAATTAAGCGCCTTGATCTATCTCTATAGATCTTAATGCCCAGTATGTAAGCAGCTTCACCGAGGTCTTTCATTGAAAAACTCTTATTCAAATATCCCTTTATGCTATCCAGAAATTCTATATCATTTCCAATCAATAATATGTCATCCACACATAATATCAGAAATGCTACAGAGCTCCCACTCACTTTCTTGTAAATACAGGCTTCTCCAAAAATCTGTACAAAACCAAATGCTTTGATCACACTATCAAAGCGTTTATTCCAACTCCGAGAGGCTTGCACCAGTCCATAAATGGATCGCTGGAGCTTGCACACTTTGTTATCTCCCTTTGGATCGACAAAACCTTCTGGCTGCATCATATACAACTCTTCTTCCAGAAATCCATTCAGGAATGCAGTTTTAACATCCACTTGCCAAATTTCATAATCATAAAATGCGGCAATTGCTAACATGATTCGGACAGACTTAAGCATCGCTACGGGTGAGAAGGTCTCATCGTAGTCAATCCCTTGAACTTGTCGAAAACCTTTTGCAACAAGTCAAGCTTTGTAGACAGTAACATTACCGTCAGCGTCAGTCTTCTTCTTGAAGATCCATTTATTCTCAATTGCTTGCCGATCAATGGGCAAGTCAACCAAAGTCCACACTTTGTTCTCATACATGGATCCCATCTCAGATTTCATGGCTTCTAGCCATTTTGTGGAATCTGGGCTCACCATCGCTTCTTCATAGTTTGTAGGTTCATCATGATCTAGTAGCATGATTTCCAGAACAGGATTACCGTACCACTCTGGTGCGGATCTTATTCTGGTTGATCTACGAGGTTCGGTAGTAACTTGATCTGAAGTTTCATGATAATTATCATTAGCTTCCTCACTAATTGGTGTAGGTGTCACAAAAACCGGTTTCTGTGATGTACTACTTTCCAACAAGGGAGCAGGTATAGTTACCTCATCAAGTTCTACTTTCCTCCCACTCACTTCTTTCGAGAGAAACTCTTTCTCTAGAAAGGATCCATTCTTAGCAATGAAAGTCTTGCCTTCGGATTTGTGATAGAAGGTGTAGCCAACAGTTTCCTTTGGGTATCCTATGAAGACACATTTCTCCGATTTGGGTTCGAGCTTATCAGGTTGAAGCTTTTTCACATAAGCATCGCAGCCCCAAACTTTTAGAAACGACAACTTTGGTTTCTTGCCAAACCACAGTTCATAAGCCGACGTCTCAACGGATTTCGATGGTGCCCTATTTAATGTGAATGCAGCCGTCTCTAAAGCATAACCCCAAAATGATAGCGGTAAATCTGTACAAGACATCATAGATCGCACCATATCTAGTAAAGTACGATTATGACGTTCGGACACACCATTACGCTGTGGTGTTCCGGGTGGTGTGAGTTGCGAAACTATTCCGCATTGTTTCAAGTGTAGACCAAACTCGTAACTCAAATATTCTCCTCCATGATCAGATCGTAGAAACTTTATTTTCTTGTTACGATGATTTTCAACTTCACTCTGAAATTCTTTGAACTTTTCAAATGTTTCAGACTTATGTTTCATTAAGTAGATATACCCATATCTACTTAAATCATCTGTGAAGGTGAGAAAATAACAATATCCGCCACGAGCCTCAATATTCATCGGACCACATACATCTGTATGTATGATTTCCAACAAATCCGTTGCTCTCTCCATAGTACCGGAGAACGGTGTTTTAGTCATCTTGCCATGAGGCACGGTTCGCAAGTACCAAGTGATTCATAATCAAGTGATTCCAAAAGTCCATCAGTATGGAGTTTCTTCATGCGCTTTATACCGATATGACCTAAACGGCAGTGCCACAAATAAGTTGCACTATCATTATCAACTCTGCATCTTTTGGCTTCAACATTATGAATATGTGTATCACTACTTTCGAGATTCATCAAAAATAGACCACTCTTCAAGGGTGCATGACCATAAAATATATTACTCATGTAAATAGAACAACCATTATTCTCTGATTTAAATGAATAACTGTCTCGCATCAAACAAGATCCAGATATAATGTTCATGCTTAACGTTGGCACCAAATAACAATTATTTAGGTCTAAAACTAATCCCGAAGGTAGATGTAGAGGTAGCGTGCCGACCGCGATCGCATCGACTTTGGAACCATTTCCGCGCGCATCGTCACCTCGTCCTTTGCCAGTGTTTGCTTAATCCGTAGTCCCTGTTTCGAGTTGCAAATGTTAGCAACAGAACCAGTATCAAATACCCAGGTGCTACTGCAAGCTGTAGTAAGGTACACATCAATAACATGTATATCACATATACCTTTGTTCACCTTGCCATCCTTCTTATCAGCCAAATACTTGGGGCAATTCCGCTTCCAATGTCCAGTCTGCTTGGAGTAAAAGGACTCAGTTTCAGGCTTAGGTCCAGATTTGGGTTTCTTCTCCTGAGCAGTAACTTGCTTACTGTTCTTCTTGAAGTTCCCCTTCTTCTTCCCTTTTCCCTTTTTCTTGAAACTGGCGGTCTTGTTGACCATCAACACTTGATGCCCCTTCTTGATTTCTACCTCTGTAGCCTTTAGCATTGCGAAGATCTCGGGAATTGTCTTATCCATCCCTTGCATGTTATAGTTCATCACGAAGCTCTTGTATCTTGGTGGCAGTGATTGAAGAACTCTGTCAGTGACACTATCAACAGGAAGATTAACTCCCAGTTGAGTCAAGTGATTATGATACCTAGACATTTTGAGTATATGTTCACTGACAAAACTATTCTCCTCCATCTTGCAGCTATAGAATTTATTGGATTCATATCTCTCAATCCGGGCATTTGCTTGAAATATTAACTTCAACTCCTGGAACATCTCATATGCTCCATGACATTCAAAACATCATTGAAGTCCCGATTCTAAGCCGTAAAGCATGGCACACTGAACTATCGAGTAGTCATCACCTTTGCTCTGCCAGACGTTCATAACATCTGGTGTTGCTCTAGCAGCAGGCCTAGCACCTAGCGGTGCTTCCAGGACGTAATTCTTCTGTGCAGCAATGAGGATAATCCTCAAGTTACGGACCCAGTCTATGTAATTGCTACCATCATCTTTCAACTCTGCTTTCTCAAGGAACACATTAAAATTCAATGGAATAAAAGCACGGGCCATCTATCTACAATCAAACATAGACAAGCAAGATACTATCAGGTACTAAGTTCATGATAAATTTAAGTTCAATTAATCATATTACTTAAGAACTCCCACTTAGAAAGACATCCCTCTAATCTTCTAAGTGATCACGTGATCTAAATCAACTAAACCATAACCGATCATCACGTGAAATGGAGTAGCTTTCAATGGTGAACATCAATATGTTGATCATATCTACTATATGATTCACGCTCGACCTTTCGGTCTCAGTGTTCCGAGGCCATATCTGCATATGCTAGGCTCGTCAAGTTTAACCTGAGTATTCTGCGTGTGCAAAACTGGCTTGCACCCGTTGTAGATGGACGTAGAGCTTATCACACCCGATCATCACGTGGTGTCTAGGCACGATGAACTTTGGCAACGGTGCATACTCAGGGAGAACACTTTTATCTTGAAATTTAGTGAGAGATCATCTTATAATGCTACCGTCAATCAAAGCAAGATAAGATGCATAAAAGATAAACATCACATGCAATCAATATAAGTGATATGGCCATTATCATCTTGTGCTTATGATCTCCATCTCCGAAGCACCGTCATGATCACCATCGTCACCGGCGCGACACCTTGATCACCATCGTAGCATCGTTGTCGTCTCGCCAATCTTGTGCTTCCACGACTATCGCTACTGCTTAGTGATAAAGTAAAGCATTACAACGCAATTGCATTGCATTCAATAAAGCGACAACCGTATGGCTCCTGCCAGTTGCCGATAACTCGGTTACAAAACATGATCATCTCATACGATAAAATTTAGCATCATGTCTTGACCATATCACATCACAACATGCCCTGCAAAAACAAGTTAGACGTCCTCTACTTTGTTGTTGCAAGTTTTCATGGCTGCTACGGGCTTTAGCAAGAACCGTTCTTACCTATGCATCAAAACCACAATGATAGTTTGTCAAGTTGGTGCTGTTTTAACCTTCGCAAGGACCGGGCGTAGCCACACTCGGTTCAACTAAAGTTGGAGAAACTGACACCCGCCAGCCTCCTGTGTGCAAAGCACGTCGGTAGAACCAGTCTCGCGTAAGCGTACGCGTAATGTCGGTCCGGGCCGCTTCATCCAACAATACCGCCGAACCAAAGTATGACATGCTGGTAAGCAGTATGACTTATATCGCCCACACCTCACTTGTATTCTTCTCATGAACAACATCAACGCATAAAACCTGGCTCTGATACCACTGTTGGGGAACGTAGTAATTTCGAAAAATTTCCTACGCACACGCAAGATCATGGTGATGCATAGCAACGAGAGGGGAGAGTGTTGTCCACGTACCCTCGTTGACCGAAAGCGGAAGCGTTAGCACAACGTGGTTGATGTAGTTGTACATCTTCATGGCCCGACCGATCAAGCACTGAAACTACGACACCTCCGAGTTCTAGCACACGTTTAGCTCGATGACGATCCTCGGATTCCGATCCAGCAGAATGTCGGGGAAGAGTTCCATCACCACGACGGCGTGGTGACGATCTTGATGTTCTACTGTCGCAGGGCTTCGCCTAAGCACCACTACAATATTATCGAGGACTATGTTGGAGGGGGGCACCGCACACGGCTAAGAGATCAATGATCAACTGTTGTGTCTGGGGTGCCCCCTGCCCCTGTATATAAAGAAGCAAGGGGGAGGAGGTGCGGCCAGGCAAGGGGCGCGCTAGGAGGAGTCCTACTCCTCCTGGGAGTAGGACTCCCCCCTTTCCATGTTGGACTAGGACTTGGGGGGAAGGAGAGAGAGGGAAAAGGAAAAGGGGGGCGCCGACCCCCCTCCTTGTCCAATTCGGACTGGGGGGGAAGGGGCGCGTGGTTGCCCCTTGCCCTCCTCTCCACTTCCTCCACTAGGCCCATTAAGGCCCATTAGGTTACCGGGGGGTTTCGGTAACCTCCCGGTACTCCGGTAAAATGCCGATATCACCCGGAACACTTCCGATGTCCAAACATAGGCTTCCAATATATCAATCTTCATGTCTCAACCATTTCAAGACTCCTCGTTATGTCTGTGATCATATTAGGGACTCCGAACAACCTTCGGTACATCAAAATATATAAACTCATAATGAAACTGTCATCGTAACGCTAAGCGTGCGGACCCTACGGGTTCGAGAACAATGTAGACATGACCGAGACATGTCTCTGGTCAATAACCAATAGCGGGACCTGGATGCTCATATTGGCTCCTACATATTCTACGAAGATCTTTATCGGCCAGACCGCATAACAACATATGTTGTTCCCTTTGTCATCGGTATTTTACTTGCCCGAGATTCGATCGTCGGTATCTCAATACCTAGTTCAATCTCGTTACCAGCAAGTCTCTTTACTCGTTTCATAATACATCATCCCGAAACTAACTCATTAGTTGCAATGCTTTCAAGGCTTAAGTGATGTGCATTACCGAGAGGGCCCAGAGATACCTCTTCGACAGTCGGAGTGACAAATCCTAATCTCAAAATACGCCAACCCAACAAGTACCTCGAGAGACACCTATAGAGCACCTTTATAATCACCCAGTTAGGTTGTGACGTTTGGTAGCACACAAAGTGTTCCTCCGGTAAACGGGAGTTGCATAATCTCATAGTCATAGGAACATGTATAAGTTATGAAGAAAGCAATAGCAACAAACTAAACAATCATGTTCTAAGCTAATGGAATGGGTCAAGTCAATCACATCATTCTCCTAATGATTTGATCCCGTTAATCAAATGACAACTCATGTCTATGGCTAGGAAACATAACCATCTTTGATCAACGAGCTAGTCAAGTAGAGGCATGCTAGTGACACTCTGTTTGTCTGTGTATTCACACATGTATTATGTTTCCGGTTAATACAATTCTAGCATGAATAATAAACATTATCATGATATAAGGAAATAAATAATAACTTTATTATTGCCTCTAGGGCATACTTCCTACAGTCTCCCACTTGCACTAGAGTCAATAATCTAGATTACACAGTAATGATTCTAACACCCATGGAGCCTTGGTGCTGATCATGTTTTGCTCGTGGAAGAGGCTTAGTCAGCGGGTCTGCAACATTCAGATCCGTATGTATCTTGAAAATTTCTATGTCTCCCACTTGGACTAAATCCCGAATGGAATTGAAGCGTTTCTTGATGTGCTTGGTTCTCTTGTGAAATCTGGATTCCTTTGCCGAGGCAATTGCACCAGTATTGTCACAAAAGATTTTCATTGGACCCGATGCACTAGGTATGACACCTAGATTGGATATGAACTCCTTCATCCAGACTCCTTCATTTGCTGCTTCCAAAGCAGCTATGTACTCCGCTTCACATGTAGATCCCGCCACGACGCTTTCTTTAGAACTGCACCAACTGACAGCTCCACCGTTCAATATAAACACGTATCCGGTTTGCGACTTAGAATCGTTCGGATCAGTGTCAAAGCTTGCATCAACGTAACCATTGACGATGAGCTCTTTGTCACCTCCATATACGAGAAACATATCCTTAGTCCTTTTTAGGTACATTAGGATGTTCTTGACCGTTGTCCAGTTATCCACTCCAGGATTACTTTGGTACCTCCCTGCTAGACTTATAGCAAGGCACATCTGGTCTGGTACACAACATTGCATACATGATAGAGCCTATGGCTGAAGCATAGGGAACATCTTTCATTTTCTCTCTATCTTCTGCGATGGTCGGACATTGAGTCTTACCCAACTTCACACCTTGTAACACAGGCAAGAACCCTTTCTTTGCCTGATCCATTTTGAACTTCTTCAAAACTTTGTCAAGGTATGTGCTTTGTGAAAGTCCAATTAAGCGTCTTGATCTATCTCTATAGATCTTAATGCCCAATATGTAAGCAGCTTCACCGAGGTCTTTCATTGAAAAACTCTTATTCAAATATCCCTTTATGCTATCCAGAAATTCTATATCATTTCCAATCAATAATATGTCATCCACACATAATACCAGAAATGCTACAGAGCTCCCACTCACTTTCTTGTAAATACAGGCTTCTCCAAAAATCTGTACAAAACCAAATGCTTTGATCACACTATCAAAGCGTTTATTCCAACTCCGAGAGGCTTGCACCAGTCCATAAATGGATCGCTGGAGCTTGCACACTTTGTTATCTCCCTTTGGATCGACAAAACCTTCTGGCTGCATCATATACAACTCTTCTTCCAGAAATCCATTCAGGAATGCAGTTTTAACATCCACTTGCCAAATTTCATAATCATAAAATGCGGCAATTGCTAACATGATTCGGACAGACTTAAGAATCGCTACGGGTGAGAAGGTCTCATTGTAGTCAATCCCTTGAACTTGTCGAAAACCTTTTGCAACAAGTCAAGCTTTGTAGATAGTAACATTACCGTCAGCGTCAGTCTTCTTCTTGAAGATCCATTTATTCTCAATTGCTTGCCGATCAACGAGCAAGTCAACCAAAGTCCACACTTTGTTCTCATACATGGATCCCATCTCAGATTTCATGGCTTCTAGCCATTTTGTGGAATCTGGGCTCACCATCGCTTCTTCATAGTTTGTAGGTTCATCATGATCTAGTAGCATGATTTCCAGAACAGGATTACCGTACCACTCTGGTGCGGATCTTATTCTGGTTGATCTACGAGGTTCGGTAGTAACTTGATCTGAAGTTTCATGATAATTATCATTAGCTTCCTCACTAATTGGTGTAGGTGTCACAAAAACCGGTTTCTGTGATGTACTACTTTCCAACAAGGGAGCAGGTACAGTTACCTCATCAAGTTCTACTTTCCTCCCACTCACTTCTTTCGAGAGAAACTCTTTCTCTAGAAAGGATCCATTCTTAGCAATGAAAGTCTTGCCTTCGGATTTGTGATAGAAGGTGTACCCAACAGTTTCCTTTGGGTATCCTATGAAGACACATTTCTCCGATTTGGGTTCGAGCTTATCAGGTTGAAGCTTTTTCACATAAGCATCGCAGCCCCAAACTTTTAGAAACGACAACTTTGGTTTCTTGCCAAACCACAGTTCATAAGCCGACATCTCAACGGATTTCGATGGTGCCCTGTTTAATGTGAATGCAGCCGTCTCTAAAGCATAACCCCAAAATGATAGTGGTAAATCTGTACAAGACATCATAGATCGCACCATATCTAGTAAAGTACGATTATGACATTCGGACACACCATTACGCTGTGGTGTTCCGGGTGGTGTGAGTTGCGAAACTATTCCGCATTGTTTCAAGTGTAGACCAAACTCGTAACTCAAATATTCTCCTCCATGATCAGATCGTAGAAACTTTATTTTCTTGTTACGGTGATTTTCAACTTCACTCTGAAATTCTTTGAACTTTTCAAATGTTTCAGATTTATGTTTCATTAAGTAGATATACCCATATCTACTTAAATCATCTGTGAAGGTGAGAAAATAATGATATCCGCCACGAGCCTCAATATTCATCGGACCACATACATCTGTATGTATGATTTCCAACAAATCCGTTGCTCTCTCCATAGTACCGGAGAACGGTGTTTTAGTCATCTTGCCATGAGGCACGGTTCGCAAGTACCAAGTGATTCATAATCAAGTGATTCCAAAAGTCCATCAGTATGGAGTTTCTTCATGCGCTTTATACCGATATGACCTAAACGGCAGTGCCACAAATAAGTTGCACTATCATTATCAACTCTGCATCTTTTGGCTTCAACATTATGAATATGTGTATCACTACTTTCGAGATTCATCAAAAATAGACCACTCTTCAAGGGTGCATGACCATAAAATATATTACTCATGTAAATAGAACAACCATTATTCTCTGATTTAAATGAATAACTGTCTCGCATCAAACAAGATCCAGATATAATGTTCATGCTTAACGTTGGCACCAAATAACAATTATTTAGGTCTAAAACTAATCCCGAAGGTAGATGTAGAGGTAGCGTGCCGACCGCGATCGCATCGACTTTGGAACCATTTCCGCGCGCATCGTCACCTCGTCCTTTGCCAGTGTTCGCTTAATCCGTAGTCCCCGTTTCGAGTTGAAAATGTTAGCAACAGAACCAGTATCAAATACCCAGGTGCTACTGCGAGCTGTAGTAAGGTACACATCAATAACATGTATATCACATATACCTTTGTCCACCTTGCCATCCTTCTTATCAGCCAAATACTTGGGGCAATTCCGCTTCCAATGTCCAGTCTGCTTGGAGTAAAAGGACTCAGTTTCAGGCTTAGGTCCAGATTTTGGTTTCTTCTCCTGAGCAGTAACTTGCTTACTGTTCTTCTTGAAGTTCCCCTTCTTCTTCCCTTTTCCCTTTTTCTTGAAACTGGCGGTCTTGTTGACCATCAACACTTGATGCCCCTTCTTGATTTCTACCTCCGTAGCCTTTAGCATTGCAAAGATCTCGGGAATTGTCTTATCCATCCCTTGCATGTTATAGTTCATCACGAAGCTCTTGTATCTTGGTGGCAGTGATTGAAGAACTCTATCAATGACACTATCAACAGGAAGATTAACTCCTAGTTGAGTCAAGTGATTATGATACCTAGACATTTTGAGTATATGTTCACTGACAAAACTATTCTCCTCCATCTTGCAGCTATAGAATTTATTGGATTCATATCTCTCAATCCGGGCATTTGCTTGAAATATTAACTTCAACTCCTGGAACATCTCATATGCTCCATGACATTCAAAACGTCATTGAAGTCCCGATTCTAAGCCGTAAAGCATGGCACACTGAACTATCGAGTAGTCATCACCTTTGCTCTGCCAGACGTTCATAACATCTGGTGTTGCTCCAGCAGCAGGCCTGGCACCTAGCGGTGCTTCCAGGGCGTAATTCTTCTGTGCAGCAATGAGGATAATCCTCAAGTTACGGACCCAGTCTATGTAATTGCTACCATCATCTTTCAACTCTGCTTTCTCAAGGAACACATTAAAATTCAATGGAATAACAGCACGGGCCATCTATCTAGAATCAAACATAGACAAGCAAGATACTATCAGGTACTAAGTTCATGACTAATTTAAGTTCAATTAATCATATTACTTAAGAACTCCCACTTAGAAAGACATCCCTCTAATCTTCTAAGTGATCATGTGATCTAAATCAACTAAACCATAACTGATCATCACGTGAAATGGAGTAGCTTTTAATGGTGAACATCAATATGTTGATCATATCTACTATATGATTCATGCTCGACCTTTCGGTCTTAGTGCTCCGAGGCCATATCTGCATATGCTAGGCTCGTCAAGTTTAACCTGAGTATTCTGCGTGTGCAAAACTGGCTTGCACCCGTTGTAGATGGACGTAGAGCTTATCACACCCGATCATCACGTGGTGTCTAGGCACGATGAACTTTGGCAACGGTGCATACTCAGGGAGAACACTTTTATCTTGAAATTTAGTGAGAGATCATCTTATAATGCTACCGTCAATCAAAGCAAGATAAGATGCATAAAAGATAAACATCACATGCAATCAATATAAGTGATATGGCCATTATCATCTTGTGCTTATGATCTCCATCTCCGAAGCACCGTCATGATCACCATCGTCACCGGCGCGACACCTTGATCACCATCGTAGCATCGTTGTCGTCTCGCCAATCTTGTGCTTCCACGACTATCGCTACTGCTTAGTGATAAAGTAAAGCATTACAACGCAATTGCATTGCATTCAATAAAGCGACAACCGTATGGCTCCTGCCAGTTGCCGATAACTCGGTTACAAAACATGATCATCTCATACGATAAAATTTAGCATCATGTCTTGACCATATCACATCACAACATGCCCTGCAAAAACAAGTTAGACGTCCTCTACTTTGTTGTTGCAAGTTTTCATGGCTGCTACGGGCTTTAGCAAGAACCGTTCTTACCTATGCATCAAAACCACAATGATAGTTTGTCAAGTTGGTGCTATTTTAACCTTCGCAAGGACCGGGCGTAGCCACACTCGGTTCAACTAAAGTTGGAGAAACTGACACCCGCCAGCCACCTGTGTGCAAAGCACGTCGGTAGAACCAGTCTCGCGTAAGCGTACGCGTAATGTCGGTCCGGGCCGCTTCATCCAACAATACCGCCGAACCAAAGTATGACATGCTAGTAAGCAGTATGACTTATATCGCCCACAACTCACTTGTATTCTACTCATGAACAACATCAACGCATAAAACCTGGCTCTGATACCACTGTTGGGGAACGTAGTAATTTCGAAAAATTTCCTATGCACACGCAAGATCATGGTGATGCATAGCAACGAGAGGGGAGAGTGTTGTCCACGTACCCTTGTTGACCGAAAGCGGAAGCGTTAGCACAACGTGGTTGATGTAGTCGTACATCTTCATGGCCCGACCGATCAAGCACCGAAACTACGACACCTCCGAGTTCTAGCACACGTTTAGCTCGATGACGATCCCCGGATTCCGATCCAGCAGAATGTCGGGGAAGAGTTCCGTCAGCACGACGGCGTGGTGACGATCTTGATGTTCTACTGTCGCAGGGCTTCGCCTAAGCACTGTTGGGGAACATAGCAGAAATTCAAAAATTTTCCTACGCATCACCAAGATCTATCTATGGAGAGACCAGCAACGAGTAGAAAGGAGGAGAGTTTGCATCTACATACCCTTGTAGATCGCTAAGCGGAAGCATTCAAGTGAACGGGGTTGATGGAGTCGTACTCGTCGTGATTCAGATCACCGATGATCAAGTGCCGAACGGACGGCACCTCCGCGTTCAACACACGTACAGCCCGGTGACGTCTCCCACGCCTTGATCCAGCAAGGAGAGAGGGAGAGGTTGAGGAAGACTCCATCCAACAGCAGCACAACGGCGTGGTGGTGGTGGAGGAGCGTGGCAATCCTGCAGGGCTTCGCCAAGCACCTACGGGAGAGGAGGAGAAGAACTTGGGAGAGAGGGAGGGGCTGCACCAAAGGCATAAGGTATGTTTGGGAGGCCCTCCTACCCCACTATATATAGGGATCCCAAGGGGGGGGTGCGCCAGCCCCTAGGAGATCCAATCTCCAAGGGGGCGGCGGCCAGGGGAGGAGTCCTCCCCCCCCCAAGGCACCTAGGAGGTGCCTTCCCCTGCTGGGACTCTTCCTTTAGGGTTTCCCCAGGCGCATGGGCCTCTTGGGGCTGGTTCCCTTGGCCCATGTAGGCCAAGGCACACCCCCTACAGCCCATGTGGCCCCCCGGGGCAGGTGGCCCCACCCGGTGGGCCCCCGGGACCCTTCCGGTGGTCCCGGTACAATACCGATGACCCCGAAACTTGTCCCGATGCCCGAAACAGGACTTCCTATATATATAAATCTTTACCTCCGGACCATTCCGGAACTCCTCGTGACGTCCGGGATCTCATCCGGGACTCCGAACAACATTCGGTTACCACATACAAGCTTCCTTTATAACCCTAGCGTCATCGAACCTTAAGTGTGTAGACCCTACGGGTTCGGGAGACATGCAGACATGACCGAGACGTTCTCCGGTCAATAACCAACAGCGGGATCTGGATAGCCATGTTGGCTCCCACATGTTCCACGATGATCTCATCGGATGAACCACGATGTCAAGGACTCAATCGATCCCGTATACAATTCCCTTTGTCTATCGGTATGTTACTTGCCCGAGATTCGATCGTCGGTATACCGATACCTTGTTCAATCTCGTTACCGGCAAGTCACTTTACTCGTTCCGTAACACATCATCCCGTGATCAACTCCTTGGTCACATTGCGCATATGATGATGTCCTACCGAGTGGGCCCAGAGATACCTCTCCGTTTACACGGAGTGACAAATCCCAGTCTCGATCCGCATAAAACAATAGATACTTTCGGAGATACCTGTAGTGCACCTTTATAGTCACCCAGTTACGTTGTGACGTTTGATACACCCAAAGCACTCCTACGGTATCCAGGAGTTACACGATCTCATGGTCAAAGGAAGAGATACTTGACATTGGCAAAGCTCTAGCAAACGAACTACACGATCTTTGTGCTATGCTTAGGATTGGGTCTTGTCCATCACATCATTCTCCTAATGATGTGATCCCGTTATCAACGACATCCAATGTCCATAGTCAGGAAACCATGACTATCTGTTGATCACAACGAGATAGTCAACTAGAGGCTCACTAGGGACATATTGTGGTCTATGTATTCACACGTGTATTACGATTTCCGGATAATACAGTTATAGCATGAATAAAAGACAATTATCATGAACAAGGAAATATAATAATAATACTTTTATTATTGCCTCTAGGGCATATTTCCAACAGTCTCCCACTTGCACTAGAGTCAATAATCTAGTTCACATCGCCATGTGATTAACACTCACAGGTCACATCGCCATGTGACTAATACCCAAGAGTTTACTAGAGTCAGTAGTCTAGTTCACATCACTATGTGATTGACACTCAATGAGTTTTTATGTTTGATCATGTTGCTTGTGAGAGAGGTTTTAGTCAACGGGTCTGAACCTTTCAGATCCGTGTGTGCTTTACAAATCTCTATGTCATCTCCTAGATGCAGCTACCACGCTCTATTTGGAGCTATTCCAAACAACTGTTCTACTTGGAGCTATTCTAAATTATTGCTCCATTATATGTATCCGGTCTCTCTACTCAGAGCTATCCGGATAGGTGTCAAGCTTGCATCGACATAACCCTTTACGACGAACTCTTTTACCACCTCCATAATTGAGAAAAATTCCTTAGTCCACTAGTTACTAAGGATAACTTTGACCGCTGTCCTGTGAGCCATTCTTGGATCACTCTTGTACCCCTTGACTGACTCATGGCAAGGCACACTTCAGGTGCGGTACACAGCATAGCATACTGAAGAGCCTACGTCTTAAGCATAGGGGACGACCTTCGTCCTTTCTCTCTATTCTGCCGTGGTCGAGCTTTAAGTCTTAACTTCGTACCTTACAACTCAGGCAAGAACTCCTTCTTTGACTGGTCCATCTTAAACACCTTCAAGATCATGTCAAGGTATGTGCTCATTTGAAAGTACCATTAAGCGTTTTGATCTATCCTTATAGATCTTGATGCTCAATGCTCAAGTAGCTTAATCCAGGTTTTCTATTGAAAAACACATTTCAAATAACCCTATATGCTTTCCAGAAATTCTACATCATTTCTGATCATCAATATGTCAACAACATATACTCATCAGAAATTCTATAGTGCTCCCACTCATTTCTTTGGAAATACAAGTTTCTTATAAACTTTGTATAAATCCAAAATCTTTGATCATCTCATCAAAGCGTACATTCCAACTCCGAGATGCTTACTCCAGTCCTGAAAAGGATCGCCGGAGCTAGCATACCTTTTAGCATCCTTAGGATCGACAAAACTTTTCTGATTGTATTGCATACAACCTTTCCTTACGAAAACTGGTAAGGAAACTTGTCTTGACATCCATCTGCCAGATTTCATAAATGCAGCTAATGCTAACATGATTCCGACGGACTTTAAGCATCGCTACGAGTGAGAAAATCTCATCGTAGTCAACTCCTTGAACTTGTCGGAAAACACTTCACCACAAGTCGAGCTTCATAGATGGTGACATTACCATCCACGTCCGTCTTCTTCTTAAAAGATCCATTTATCTCAATGGATTGCCGATCATCGGGCAAGTCCATCAAAGTTCATGCTTTGTTCTGATATATGGATACTATCTCGGATTTCATGGCTTCTAACCATTTGTCGGAATTCGGGCCCACCATCGCTTCTCCATAGCTCGTAGGTTCATTGTTGTCCAGCAACATGACTTTCAAGACAGGATTACCGTACCACTCTGAAGTAGTACGTATCCTTGT
The DNA here is from genome assembly GCF_002162155.2 of Triticum dicoccoides. Lineage (NCBI taxonomy): Eukaryota > Viridiplantae > Streptophyta > Magnoliopsida > Poales > Poaceae > Triticum > Triticum dicoccoides. The sequence goes on from NC_041380.1 coordinate 140,226,254, forward strand.
CACCCTACGAGGTACGGCAGTGATTTGATCCGAAACTTCATGATCAATATCATAAGCTTCCACTTCAATTGGTGTAGGTGCCACGGGAACAACTTCCTGTGCCCTGCTACACACTGGTTGAAGTGATGGTTCAATAACCTCATCAAGTCTCCACCATCCTCCCACTCAACTCTTTCGAGAGAAACCTTTCCTCGAGAAAGGACCCGATTCTAGAAACAATCCCTTATTGCTTTCGGATCTGAATTAGGAGGTATACCCAACTGTTTTGGGTGTCCTATGAAGATGTATTTTATCCGCTTTGGGTTCGAGCTTAATCCTGAAACTTTTTCACATAAGCGTCGCAGCCCCAAACCTTTAAGAAACGACAACTTAGGTTTCTCTAAACCATAATTCATACGGTGTCATCTCAACGGAATTACGTGGTGCCCTATTTAAAGTGAGTGTGGTTGTCTCTAATGCCTAACCCATGAACAATAGTGGTAATTCGATAAGAGACATCATGGTACGCACCATATCCAATAGGGTGCAACTATGATGTTCGGACACACCATCACACTATGGTGTTCCAGGCGGTATTAATTGCGAAACAATTTCCACAATGTCTTAATTGTGTGCCAAAACTCGTAACTCGGATATTCATCTCTATGATCATATCATAGACATTTTATCCTCTTGTCACAATGATCTTCTACTTCACTCTGAACTTACTTGAACCATTCAATAACTCAGACTTGTGTTTCATCAAGTAAATATTCTCAACATCTACTCGAATCATCTGTGAAGTAAGATCATAATGATATTCACTGCATGCCTCAGCACTCATTGGATTGGACACATTAAAATGTGTTACTTCCAACAAGTTGCTATCTTGTTCCATCTTACTGAAAACGAGGCTTTTCAGTCATCTTGCCCATGTGGTATGATTTGCATATCTCAAGTGATTCAAAATCAAGTGAGTCCAAACGATCCATTTGCATGGAGTTTCTTCATGCATATACACCAATAGACATGGTTCGCATGCCTCAAACTTTTCAGAAATGAGTGAGTCCAAAGATCCATCAACATGGAGCTTCTTCATGCGTTTTACACCAATATGACTTTCATGGCAGTGCCACAAGTAGGTGGTACTATCATTACTATCTTATATCTTTTGGCATGAAAATGTGTATCACTACGATCGAGATTCAATAAACCATTCATTTTAGGTGCAAGACCATTGAAGGTATTATTCAAATAAATAGAGTAACCATTATTCTCTTTAAATGAATAACCGTATTGCGATAGACATAATCCAATCATGTCTATGCTCAACGCAAACACCAAATCTCGATGGTAGAGGGAGCGTGCGATGCTTGATCAAATCAACATTGGAAACACTTCCAACACATATCGTCAGCTCACCTTTAGCTAGTCTCCGTTTATGCCGTAGCTTTTATTTCGAGTTACTAACACTTAGCAACCGAACCGGTATCTTATACCCTGGTGCTACTAGGAGTACTAGTAAAGTACACATTAACATAATGTATATCCAATATACTTCTATCGACCTTGCCAGCCTTCTCATCTACCAAGTATCTAGGGTAATTCTGCTCCAGTGGCTGTTCCCCTTATTACAGAAGCACTCAGTCTCGGGTTTGGGTTCAACCTTGGGTTTCTTCACTAGAGCAGCAGCTGAATTGCCGTTTCATGAAGTATCCCTTCTTGCCCTTGCCCTTCTTGAAACTAGTGGTCTCACTGACCATCAACGATTGATGCTCCTTCTTGATTTCTACTTTCGCGGTGTCAAACATCGTGAATACCTCAAGGATCATCTTATTTATCCCTGATATGTTATAGTTCATCATGAAGCTCTAGCAGCTCGGTGGCAATGACTTTGGGGAAACATCACTATCTCATCTGGAAGATTAACTCCCACTTGATTCAAGTGATTGTTGCACTCAGACAATCTGAGCACAAGCTCAACGATTGAGCTTTTCTCCCTTAGTTTGCAGGCTAAGAATATCGCCGGAGGTCTCATACCTCTTGACGTGGGCACGAGCCTGAAATCCCAATTTCAGCCCTCGAAACATCTCATATGTTCCGCGACGTTTCGAAAACGTCTTTGGTGCCTCTACTTAAACCATTTAACTGAACTATCACGTAGTTATCAAAACGTGTATGTTCGATGTTCGAAACATCCACAAACGACGTTTGGGGTTCAGCACACTAAGCAGTGCATTAAGGACATAAGCGTTCTAGTGTCCGCATAATCGCTACTGTCAACTTTCAACTATATTTTCTCTAGGAACATATCTAAAACAGTAGAACTATAGCGTGAGCTACGACATAATTTGCAAAAGGTCTTTTGACTATGTTCAAGATAATTAAGTTCATCTTATGAACTCCCACTTAGATAGACATCCCTCTGGTCATCTAAGTGATCACATGATCCGAGTCAACTAGGCCGTGTCCGATCATCACGTGAGACGGACTAGTTAACGTCGGTGAACATCTTCATGTTGATCGTATCTACTATACGACTCATGCTCGACCTTTCGGTCTCCGTGTTCCGAGGCCATGTCTGCACATGCTAGGCTCGTCAAGTTAACCCTAAGTGTTTTCGCTGTGTAAAACTGTCTTACACCCGTTGTATGTGAACGTAAGAATCCATCACACCCGATCATCACGTGGTGCTTAGAAGCGACGAACTGTAGCAACGGTGCACAGTTAGGGGAGAACACTTCTTGAAATTTTTGTAAGGGATCATCTTATTTACTACCGTCGTCCTAAGTAAACAAGATGCATAAACATGATAAACATCACATGCAATCAAATAGTGACATGATATGGCCAATATCATTTTGCTCCTTTTGATCTTCATCTTCGGGGCTCCATGATCATCATCGTCACCGGCATGACACCATGATCTCCATCATCATGATCTCCATCATCGTGTCTTCATGAAGTTGTCACGCCAACGACTACTTCTACTTCTATGACTAACATTTAGCAATAAAGTAAAGTAAGTTACATGGCGTTCTTTAATGACACGCAGGTCATACAAAAAATAAAGACAACTCCTATGGCTCCTGCCGGTTGTCATACTCATCGACATGCAAGTCGTGAATCCTATTACAAGAACATGATCAATCTCATACATCACATATATCATTCATCACATCCTTTTGGCCATATCACATCACATAGCATACCCTGCAAAAACAAGTTAGACGTCCTCTAATTGTTGTTGCATGTTTTACGTGGCTGCTATGGGTTTCTAGCAAGAACGTTTCTTACCTACGCAAAACCACAACGTGATATGCCAATTGCTATTTACCCTTCATAAGGACCCTTTTCATCGAATCCGTTCCGACTAAAGTGGGAGAGACTGGCACCCGCTAGCCACCTTATGCACCAAGTGCATGTCAATCGGTGGAACCTGTCTCACGTAAGAGTACGTGTAAGGTCGGTCCGGGCCGCTTCATCCCACAATACCGTCGAAACAAGATTGGACTAGTGACGGTAAGCATATTGAACAACATCAACGCCCACAACTACTTTGTGTTCTACTCGTGCAAAGAATCTACGCAATAGACCTAGCTCATGATGCCACTGTTGGGGAACGTAGCAGAAATTCAAAAAATTTCCTACGCATCACCAAGATCTATCTATGGAGAGACCAGCACCGAGTAGAAAGGAGGAGAGTTTGCATCTACATACCCTTGTAGATCGCTAAGCGGAAGCGTTCAAGTGAACGGGGTTGATGGAGTCGTACTCGTCGTGATTCAGATCACCGATGATCAAGTGCCGAACGGACGGCACCTCCGCGTTCAACACACGTACAGCCCGGTGACGTCTCCCACGCCTTGATCCAGCAAGGAGAGAGGGAGAGGTTGAGGAAGACTCCATCCAACAGCAGCACAACGGCGTGGTGGTGGTGGAGGAGCGTGGCAATCCTACAGGGCTTCGCCAAGCACCTACGGGAGAGGAGGAGAAGAACTTGGGAGAGAGGGAGGGGCTGCACCAAAGGCATAAGGTATGTTTGGGAGGCCCTCCTACCCCACTATATATAGGGATCCCAAGGGGGGGTGCGCCAGCCCCTAGGAGATCCAATCTCCAAGGGGGCGGCG
>NC_041380.1:140231387-140267253 GCF_002162155.2 Triticum dicoccoides
CTTTATAGTCACCCAGTTACGTTGTGACGTTTGATACACCCAAAGCACTCCTACGGTATCCAGGAGTTACACGATCTCATGGTCAAAGGAAGAGATACTTGACATTGGCAAAGCTCTAGCAAACGAACTACACGATCTTTGTGCTATGCTTAGGATTGGGTCTTGTCCATCACATCATTCTCCTAATGATGTGATCCCGTTATCAACGACATCCAATGTCCATAGTCAGGAAACCATGACTATCTGTTGATCACAACGAGCTAGTCAACTAGAGGCTCACTAGGGACATATTGTGGTCTATGTATTCACACGTGTATTACGATTTCCGGATAATACAGTTATAGCATGAATAAAAGACAATTATCATGAACAAGGAAATATAATAATAATACTTTTATTATTGCCTCTAGGGCATATTTCCAACAAGCACCACTACAATATTATCGAGGACTATGTTGGAGGGGGGCACCGCAAACGGCTAAGAGATCAATGATCAACTGTTGTGTCTGGGGTGCCCCCTGCCCCTGTATATAAAGGAGCAAGGGGGAGGAGGTGCGGCCAGGCAAGGGGAGCGCTAGGAGGAGTCCTACTCCTCCTGGGAGTAGGACTCCCCCCTTTCCATGTTGGACTAGGACTTGGGGGGAAGGAGAGAGAGGGATAAGGAAAAGGGGGGCGCCGACCCCCCTCCTTGTCCAATTCGGACTGGGGGGGAAGGGGCGCGTGGCTTCCCCTTGCCCTCCTCTCCACTTCCTCCACTAGGCCCATTAAGGCCCATTAGGTTACCGGGGGGTTTCGGTAACCTCCCGCTACTCCGGTAAAATGCCGATTTCACCCGGAACACTTCCGATGTCCAAACATAGGCTTCCAATATATCAATCTTCATGTCTCAACCATTTCAAGACTCCTCGTTATGTCCGTGATCATATTAGGGACTCCGAACAACCTTCGGTACATCAAAATATATAAACTCATAATGAAACTGTCATCGTAACGCTAAGCGTGCGGACCCTACGGGTTCGAGAACAATGTAGACATGACCGAGACATGTCCCTGGTCAATAACCAATAGCGGAACCTGGATGCTCATATTGGATCCAACATATTCTATGAAGATCTTTATCGGTCAGACCGCATAACAACATACGTTGTTCCCTTTGTCATCGGTATTTTACTTGCCCGAGACTCGATCGCCGGTATATCAATACCTAGTTCAATCTCGTTACCGCCAAGTCTCTTTACTCGTTCCGTAATACATCATCCCACAACTAACTCATTAGTTGCAATGCTTGCAAGGCTTAAGTGATGTGCATTACCGAGAGGGTCCAGAGATACCCCTTCAACAGTCAGAGTGACAAATCCTAATCTCGAAATACGCCAACACAACAAGTACCTTCGGAGACACCTGTGGAGCACCTTTATAATCACCCAGTTACGTTGTGATGTTTGGTAGCACACAAAGTGTTCCTTCAGTAAATGGGAGTTGCATAATCTCATAGTCATAGGAGCATGTATAAGTTATGAAGAAAGCAATAGTAACAAACTAAACGATCAAGTGCTAAGCTAATGGAATGTGTCAAGTCAATCACATCATTCTCCTAATGATGTGATCTTGTTAATCAAATGACAACTCATGTCTATGGCTAGGAAACATAACCATCTTTGATCAACGAGCTAGTCAAGTAGAGGCATACTAGCGACACTCTGTTTGTCTATGTATTCACACATGTATTATGTTTCCGGTTAATACAATTCTAGCATGAATAATAAACATTTATCATGATATAAGGAAATAAATAATAACTTTATTATTTCCTCTAGGGCATATTTCCTACACGTTCACATGACACCACTAGAGGAAAGACAACATACATCTCATCAAAATATGGAACGAATACCAAATTCACATGACTACACATAGCAAGACTTCTCCCATGTCCTCAGGAACAAACGTAACTACTCCAAAATCATATTCATGTTCATAATTATAGGGGTATTACTATGCATATTGCTGAGCATATGATCTTCCACCAAGTAAACTAACTAGCATCAACTACAAGGAGTAATCAACACTACTAGCAACCCACAGGTACCAATCTGAGGTTTTGGGACAAAGATTGGATACAAGAGATGAACTAGGGTTTGAGATGAGATGGTGTTGGTGAAGATGTTGATGGAGATTGACCCCCTCCCTATGAGAGGATCGTTGTTGATGACGATGGTGACGATTTTCCCCTCCCGGAGGGAAGTTTCCCCGGCAGAAAAGCTCCGCCGGAGCCCTAGATTGGTACCGCCAAGGTTCCGCCTCGTGGCGGCGGAGTTTCGTCCCGTGAGCTAGATTATGATTTTTTTTCTCGACAAAAGACTCCATATAGCCAAAGATGGGCATAAGAGGGCTGCCAGGGGCCCACGAGGCAAGGGGACGCGCCCAGGGGGTTAGGGCGCGCCCCCCACCCTCGTGGATGGTGGGTGGCCCCCCTCTAGTACTTCTTTCACCCAATATTTTTTATATATTCTGAAACTTGCTCCCGTGAATTTTCAGGACTTCTGGAGTTGTGCAGAATAGGTCTTTAATATTTGCTCCTTTTCCAGCCCAGAATTCCAGCTACCGGCATTCTCCCTCTTCATGTAAACCTTGTAAAATAAGAGAGAATAGGCATAAGTATTGTGACATAATGTGTAATAACAGGCCATAATGTAATAAACATCGACATAAAAGCATGATACAAAATGGACGTATCAACTCCCCCAAGCTTAGGCCTCGCTTGTCCTCAAGCGAAAGCCGATATCGATAAATATGTCCACATGTTTAGAGATAGAGGTGTTGATAAAAATAAAATACGGACATGAGGGCATCATGATCATTCTTATAACAACAACATATATAAATATTGTCATATGATTTATTATGCTAAAGTAACAATTCATTCATGATTTCAAGTATGAATCATAAACTTCATTGAGAACCAACAAACTATAATCTCAGTCATTGAAGCAATTGCAATTTATCATAACATCAGAAAGAGTCAATATAAGAGCTTTTCAGCAAGTCCACATACTCAACTATCATTTAGTCTATCACAATTGCTAACACTCACGCAATATTTATGGTTATGAAGTTTTAATCGGACATAGAGAAAGATAGGGGCTTATAGTTTTGCCTCCCAACCTTTTACCTCAAGGGTAATGTCAACAATAATAGTTCATGAAAACTCACATCCAATTAGCTATGTATATCAGGATCTTTCCAACACATTGTGCTTGCCAAAGGATAAAATGTAAAAAGGAAAGGTGAATATCACCATGACTCTTGCATGAAGTATAAGACAAGAATAAAAGATAGGCCCTTTGCAGAGGGAAGCAGAGGTTGTCATGTGCTTTTATGGGTGGATGCACAAAATCTTAATGCAAAAGAACGTCACTTTATATTTCCACTTGTGATATGGAGCTTTATTATGCAGTCCGTCGCTTTTATTTCTTCCACATCACAAGATCGTATAAAGCTTATTTTCTCCGCACTAATAAATCATCATATTTATAGAGCAATTTTTATTGCTTGCAACGATGACAACTTACTTGAAGGATCTTACTCAATCCATAGTAGATATGGTGGACTCTCATGAAAAAATGGGTTTAAGGATATTTGGAATCACAAGTAGTATCTCTACTTGGTGCAAAGAATTTGGCTAGCAAGAGAGGGAAAGGCAAGCTCAACATGTTGGATGATCCATGACAATATAATTTATCTCAGATGTAAGAAAACATAACCCATTATGGTGTCTTCCTTGTCCAACATCAACTCTTTAGCATGTCATACTTTAATGAGTGCTCACAATCATAAAAGATGTCCAAGATAGTGTGTTTATATGTGAAAACCGCTCTTTCTCTATTACTTCCTATTAATTGCAAAGATGACCAAAACTATGTTTGTCAACTCTCAACAACTTTTATTCATCATACTCTGTATATGTGAAGTCATTACTCTTCATAAGATCAATATGATCTCTTTATTTCTTTTTATTCTTTCTCTTTATTTTATTCCCTCAAGATCATAGCAAAATAATCAAGCCCTTGACTCAACACTAATCTTTATTACATATAGCTCACGGACTCGATTACATAGAATGATCACAAAGCAAAAATCAAAACTAGATCATACTAAAACTTTATTCTACTAGATCATGATATTACCAAAAGGATCGAACTAAGAAAATGATAAAGATAAAAGTGTGATGGTGATACGATACCGGGGCACTCCCCCAAGCTTGGCAGTTGCCAAGGGGAGTGCCCATACCCATGTGTTTATGTCTCCTTCCTCGGAGGTGGTGATGATGGAGTTGTTGATGATGTGGGCTTGTCGTCCATCTTCCAAGGCATAGGCTCACCATCATAGAAGGATGATCGAGTCTCCGGGATCCTCAAATCTGCAGCCAAACTCATCCTCTTGAATCTATATTCATACTCATAGTTTTGGTTCTGCAGGTCATATATCTGGGCTTGGAGGCGCTCAATTTTCTCGTGGAGGTTGAAGATGGCCTCCCCAATGTTCTTGTCATCCAGTTTGTGGTTGTTGGTGAACTCCGTGATCATTATATGATTGGATTCGAGTCCATGTTCCACCATCTCCTGGAACTTGAAAACTTGTTGCTCCATTGCCTCGATCCTTGTCTCCACGCTTCCGGTCCTCCTAGGTCCCTCAACATCGAGGATGTTCAGCAACCCCTCACGCATCTCAATGGTTTGAGGGTGTTCCAGCACCTCCATGAGGTAGGGGTTGATGATCTTCTCGAAGAACTTGTCCTTGGGGGCACTTGAAGACCCCATGGCGATCTAGATCTGTCAGAAAAATAGCTCAAAACAAAGACAAAAGATATTTGCATGATACAGTGGTCAAAACCTTTGGGATATTATATAATGAATTTTTACCGACCAAAAGAAGTATCGTGCAAAAAAACAGAGTACGAAGAGCACACGAGGTGCCCACGAGGCAGGGGTGCACCCAGGGGGTAGGGCGCGCCCTCCACCCTCGTGGATGCCTCATGTCCTTTCCGGACTGCTTATTATTTTCCTATTTTATTAAATATTCCAAAACGGAGAAAAATTTCTATTAGAACTGTTTTGGAGTCGGTTTACTTACAGTACCTCATACCTCTTCCTTTTCGGAGTCTGAAATGTTCTGGTAAGTGTCCCTTATGTATTCCTCCAGGGTTACAGTTTCAACAACATTAGTTTCAACATTTATAGGATTACCTGAGATATAATGTTTGATTCTTTGACCGTTCACCACCCTCGGATTTGTGCCTTTGAAGTTGTTGATTTTTATGGCACCAGAACGATAGACCTCCTCGATGACGTAAGGACCTTCCCATTTAGAGAGGAGTTTTCCTGCAAAAAATCATAAACGGGAGTTGTATAATAATACATAATCACCTATATTAAACTCACGCTTTTGTATCCTTTTATCGTGCCATCTTTTAACTTTTTCTTTAAACAGTTTGGCATTCTCGTAAGCCTGGGTCCTCCATTCATCAAGTGAGCTAATGTCAAAAAGCCTGTTCTCACTGGCAAGTTTGAAATCATAATTGAGCTCTTTAATGGCCCAATATGCCTTATGTTCTAGTTTGAGAGGTAAATGACATGCTTTTCCATAAACCATCTTATATGGAGACATACCCATAGGATTTTTGTATGCAGTTCTATAAGCCCATAATGCATCATCAAGTTTCTTGGACCAATTCTTTCTAGATCTATTAACAGTCTTTTGCAAAATTAATTTAAGCTCTCCATTACTTAATTCTACTTGACCACTAGACTATGGATGATATGGAGATGCAATTCTATGATTAACATCATACTTAGCAAGCATTTTATGGAAAGCACCATGAATAAAGTGTGAACCACCATCAGTCATTAAATATCTAGGGACTCCAAACCTCGGAAAAATAACTTCTTTAAGCGTCTTAATAGAGGAGTTATGATCAGGACTACTAGTTGGAATAGCTTCTACCCACTTAGTAACGTAATCAACAACAACTAAAATATGTGTATACCCATTAGAGGAAGGAAATAATCCCATATAATCAAAGCCCCTGACATCAAATGGTTCAATAACAAGTGAATAATTCATAGGCATTTCTTGACGTCTACTAATATTACCAATTCTTTGACAGTCATCACAAGACAAGACAAACTTACTGGCATCCTTGAAGAGAGTGGGCGAATAAAAACCGGATTGCAATACCTTATGTGCAGTTCTATCTCCAGCATGGTGTCCTCCATAAGCCTCAAAGTGACACTTGTGTAGGATCTGTTCCTGTTCATGCTCAGGTACACAACGTCTAATGACACCATCTACTCCTTCTTTATAAAGGTGTGGGTCATCCCAAAAGTAATGTCTTAAATCATGGAAGAACCTTTTCTTTTGCTGGAATGTGAAACTAGGTGGTATAAATTTAGCAACAATATAATTAGCATAATCAGCATACTATGGAGCAGTACGAGAAGCGTTTATGACAGCTAATTGTTCATCAGGAAAGCTATGATCAATAGGTAGTCGGTCATCAAGAACATTCTCTAACCTAGACAAGTTGTCTGCAATGGGGTTCTCAGCTCCCTTTCTATCAATAATATGCAAATCAAATTCTTGAAGCAAGAGAACCCATCTAATAAGTCTAGGTTTAGCATCTTTCTTTTCCATAAGATATTTAATAGCAGCATGATCAGTGTGAACAGTTACCTTAGAATCAACAATATAAGGTCTGAACTAATCACAAGCAAATACAACCGCTAAAAACTCCTTTTTAGTAGTAGCATAATTTATTTGAGCACTATCTAGAGTTTTACTAGCATATTGAATAACATTTAATTTCTTATCAACTCTTTGTCCTAGAAAAGCCCCTACAGCATAATCACTAGCATCACACATAATTTTAAATGGTAAATTCCAATCAAGGGGCTAAACAATAGGTGCAGAAATCAAAGCTTTCTTAAATATTTCAAATGCTTCTACACAATCATCATCAAAAACAAAAGGAACATCTTTTTGTAAGAGATTAGTCAGAGGCCGAGAAATTTTAGAGAAGTCCTTAATGAACCTCCTATAAAAACCAACATGACCAAGGAAGCTTCGTATACCTTTAATGTCCTTAGGACACGGCATCTTTTCAATAGCATCAACTTTAGCTTTATCAACTTCAATACCTCTTTCAGAAATTTTATGCCCCAAGACAATACCTTCATTAACCATAAAGTGGCACTTCTCCCAATTCAAGACAAGATTAGTTTCTTCACATCTCTACAAAACTCAATCGAGGTTGCTTAAGCAATCATCAAAAGAAGTTCCATATACGGAGAAATCATCCATGAAAACCTCAACAATCTTTTCACAAAAGTCAGAGAATATAGCAGTCATACATCTTTGAAAGGTAGCAGGTGCATTGCATAAACCAAAAGGCATATGTCTATAAGCAAAGGTACTGAAAGGGCAAGTAAAAGTTGTCTTTTCTTGATCCTCTTTTGACACGGGTATTTGAGAGAAACCAGAATAACCATCTAGAAAGCAAAAATGTGTATGTTTGGATAATCTTTCTAGCATTTGATCAATAAAAGGTAGAGGGTAATGATCCTTTTTAGTAGTTTTATTTAATTTGCGGAAATCAATTACCATTCTATAACCTGTAACAATTCTTTATGGGATCAATTCATCTTTATCATTAGGAACAGCAGTAATACCTCCCTTCTTAGGGACACAATGGACATGGCTTACCCATTGACTATCAGCAACGGGATAAATTATACCTGCCTCCAGAAGCTTTAGTATTTCTTTTCTTACCACTTCTTTGATCTTAGGATTTAACCGTCGTTGGTGATCAACAACCGGTTTCGTGTCTTTATCCAATTTTATTGTGTGCTGGCATAGAGTGGGACTAATGCCCTTAAGATCATCAAGAGTATATCCAATAGCAGCACGATGCTTCTTTAGAGTTTTCAATAATTTCTTTTCTTCATGCTCTGAAAGGTTTGCACTAATAATAATAGGATATATCTCTTTCTCATCAAGATAACCATATTTAAGAGTATCAGGTAAAGGTTTACGCTCAAAGACGGGATCACCCTTGGGTGGAGGAGGATCCCCGAGGATTTCAACAGGCAAGTTGTGTTTCAAAATAGGTCCTTGATTAAAGAATACTTCATCTATTTCCCTTCTTTCATTCATAAACATATCATTTTCATGGTCTAGCAAATATTGCTCTAAAGGATCATTTGGAGGAACGGCAATAGAAGCGAGGCCAATAATTTCATGTTTACTAGGAAATTCTTTATCATGGGGTTGTCTATGAAATTTAGCACAATTAAATTCATGAGACATCCCCTAGACCAACACATACAATATCCTTATTGCAGTCTATCTTAGCATTAACGGTATTCAAGAAGGGTCTACCAAATATAATGGGACTTATCTTGTGGGGAACCAAGAACAAGAAAATCAGCAGGATATTTAACTTTCCCACACAAAACTTCAACATCTGTAACAATCCCAACTGGGGAAATAGTGTCTCTATTGGCAATCTTAATTGTAACATCAATTTCTTCTATCTCAGCAGGTGCAATATCATGCATAATTTTTTGCATAAGGAATGAGGTATTGCACTTGCACTAGCACCCATATCACATAAGCCATGATAGCAATGATCTCCTATTTTAACATAAATAACAAGCATTCCAACAACAGGTCTATGTTTATTTTTAGTATCAGGTCTAGTGATTCTAGCAGCTTCATCACAGAAGTAAATAACATGCCCATCAATATTATTAGCCAAGAGATCTTTAACCATAGCAATACTAGGTTCAACTTTAATTTGCTCAGAGGGAGTAGGTGTTCTAGTATTACTCTTACGAACTACAGTTGAAGCTTTAGCGTGATCCTTTATTCTAACAGGGAAAGGTGGTTTCTCAATATAAGTAGTATGAACAACAGGATCATTATAAGTGATAGTCTTTTCTTCAACTTTAATAGGTGAAACTACTTTTACTTCAATGGGAGGATTATATTTAAACCACTTCTCCTTAGGGAGATCAACATGAGTAGCAAAGGATTCATAGAAATAAGCTACTATCTCAGAGTCAAGTCCATATTTAGTGCTAAATTCATGGAAAGCATCGGTATCCATAAAAGATTTAACACAATCAAACTTAGGTGTTATACCTGACTCCTTACCTTCGTCGAGATCCCAATCTTCAGAGTTGCATTTAATTCTTTCCAATAAATCCCATTTGAATTCAATAGTCTTCATCATAAAAGAACCAGTACAAGAAGTATCGAGCATGGAGCGACTATCGAGAGAAAGCCGAGCATAAAAATTTTGAATAATAATTTCTCTTGAGAGATCATGATTGGGGCATGAATATAACATTTACTTAAGCCTCACCCAAGCTTGAGCAATGCTTTCTCCTTCGCGAGGCCAAAAATTATATATATAATTACGATCACGATGAACAAGATGCACAGGATAAAACTTCTGATAAAATTCCAATTTCAATCGGTTGTAGTTCCATGATCCCATATCATCACATAGCCTAAACCATGTCAATGCCTTTCCCTTCAAAGATAAAGGTAAGACCTTCTTCTTGATAACATCCTCGGGCATACCTGCAAGCTTAAATAATCCACAAACTTCATCCACATAGATTAGGTGCAAATCGGGATGCAATGTTCCATCTCGTGTAAAAGGATTAGCTAGCAGTTTCTCTATCATACCCCGAAGGAATTTCAAAGTAAACATTTTCAATAGGTTCAGTAAGTTGAGGAGCAACTCTTTTCTCTACTGGTCGGGGTGAAGATACCCCGAACAAGCCCCTCAAAGGATTATGTTCCATAGTAACAAGTGACAGTAAATTTCAGCACACTATATAAATTTTCCCTTACCAAATTCCACCTACCAAAGGCGCTTCACTCCTCGGTAACAGCGCCAGAAAAGAGTCTTGATGACCCACAAGTGTAGGGGATCGATCGTAGCCTTTTCGATAATAAGAGTGTCGAACCCAACGAGGAGCGGAGGGAAATGATAAGTGGTTTTTAGCAAGGTATTCTCTGCAAGCACTGAAATTATCAGTAACAGGTAGTTTTGTGATAAGGTAATTTGTAACGAGTAACAAGTAACAAAAGTAAATAAGGTGCAGCAAGATGGCCCAATCCATTTTGTAGCAAAGGACAGGCCTGGATAAACTCATATATAAAGGAAAGCGCTCCCGAGGACACATGTGAATTATCGTCAAGCTAGTTTTCATCACATTCATATGATTCGCGTTCGGTACTTTGATAATTTGGTATGTGGGTGGACCGGTGCTTGGGTACTGTCCTTCCTTGGACAAGCATCCCACTTATGATTAACCCCTATTGCAAGCATCTGCAACTACAACAAAATTATTAAGGTAAACCTAACCATAGCATGAAACATATGGATCCAAATCAGCCCTTACGAAGCAGCGCATAAACTAGGGTTTAAGCTTCTGTCACTCTAGCAACCCATCATCTACTTATTACTTCCCAATGCCTTCCTCTAGGCCCAAACAATGGTGAAGTGTCATGTAGTTGACGTTCACATGACACCACTAGAGGAAAGACAACATACATCTCATCAAAATATCGAACGAATACCAAATTCACATGACTACTTATAGCAAGACTTCTCCCATGTCCTCAGGAACAAACGTAACTACTCACAAATCATATTCATGTTCATAATCAGAGGGGTATTAATATGCATAATGGATCTGAACATATGATCTTCCACCAAGTAAACCAACTAGCATCAACTACAAGGAGTAATCAACACTACTAGCAACCCACAGGTACCAATCTGAGGTTTTGGGACAAAGATTGGATACAAGAGATGAACTAGGGTTTGACATGAGATGGTCCTGGTGAAGATGTTGATGGAGATTGACCCCCTCCTGATGAGAGGATCATTGGTGATGACGATGGTGATGATTTCCCCCTCCCGAAGGGAAGTTTCCTCGGCAGAACAGCTCCGCCGGAGCCCTAGATTGGTTCCGCCAAGGTTCTGCCTCGTGGTGGTGGAGTTTTGTCCTGTGAGCTAGCTTATGATTTTTTTTCTTGACGAAAGACTCCATATAGCCAAAGATGGGCATCAGAGGGCTGCTCGTGGATGGTGGGTGGCCCCCTCTGGTACTTCTTTCGCCCAATAGTTTTTATATATTCTGAAACTTGCTCCTGTGAAGTTTCAACACTTTTGGAGTTGTGCAGAATAGGTCTATAATATTTGCTGCTTTTCCAGCCCAGAATTTCAGCTGTCGGCATTCTCCCTCTTCATGTTAAACCTTGTAAAATAAGAGAGAATAGGCATACGTATTGTGACATAATGTGTAATAACAGCCCATAATGCAATAAATATCGATAAAAAAACATGATGCAAAATGGACGTATCACAAACATAGGCTTCTAATATATCGATCTTTATGTCTCGACCATTTCGAGACTCCTCATCATGTCCGTGATCAAATCCGGGACTCCGAACTACCTTCGGTACATCAAAACATATAAACTCGTAATACCAATTGTCACCGAATGTTAAGTGTGCGGACCCTACGGGTTCGAGAACTATGTACACATGACCGAACATATCACGGGTCAATAACCAATAGCGGAACCTACATATTCTACGAAGATCTTTATCGGTCAAACTGCATAATAGTATATGTTGTTCCCTTTGTCATCGGTATGTTACTTGCCCGAGATTCGATCATCGGTATCTCAATACCTAGTTCAATCTCGTTACCGGCAAGTCTCTTTACTCGTTCCATAATGCTACATCCCATAACTAACTCATTAGCTACATTTCTTGCAAGGCTTATTGTGATGTATATTACCGAGAGGGCCAGAGATACCTCTCCGGCAATCGGAGTGACAAATCCTCATATTGATCCATGCCGAGTAAACAAACACCATCGGAGACACCTATAGAGAACCTTTATAATCACCCAGTTATGTTGTGACGTTTGGTAGCACACAAAGTGTTCCTCCGGTATTCGGGAGTTGCATGATCTCATAGTCATAGGAACATGTATAGTTATGGAGAAAGCAATAACAACAAACTAAACGATCATCGTGCTAAGCTAACGGATGGGTCAAGTCAATCACATCATTCTCTAATGATGTGATCCCTTTAATCAAATGACAACTCATGTCTATGGTTAGGAAACATAACCATCATTGATTCAACGAGCTAGTAAAGTAGAGGCAAACTAGTGACACTCTATTTGTCTATGTATTGACACTTGTACTAAGTTTTCGGTTAATACAATTCTATCATGAATAATAAACATTTATCATGATATAAGGAAATATAAATAACAACTTTATTACTGCCTCTAGGGCATATTTCCTTCAGTCTCCCACTTGCACTAGAGTCAATAATCTAGATTACATTGTAATGATTCTAACACCCATGGAGTCTTGGTGTTGATCATGTTTTGCTCATGAGAGAGGCTTAGTCAACGGGTCTGCAACATTCAGATCCGTATGTATCTTGCAAATCTCTATGTCTCCCTCCTTGACTTGATCGCGGATGGAATTGAAGCGTCTCTTGATGTGCTTGGTTCTCTTGTGAAATCTGGATTCCTTTGCCATGGCAATTGCACCAGTATTGTCACAAAAGATTTTCATTGGACCCGATGCACTAGGTATGACACCTAGATTAGATATGAACTCCTTCGTCTAGACTCCTTCATTTGCTGCTTCCGAAGTAGCTATGTATTCCGCTTCACATGTAGATCCCGCCACGATGCTCTGCTTGGAACTGCACCAACTGACAGCTCCACCATATAATAAAAACACGTATCCTGTTTGTGACTTAGAGTCATCTAGATCAGTGTCACAGCTTGCATCGACGTAAACGTTTACGACGAGCTCTTTGTCACCTCCATATACGAGAAACATATCCTTAGTCCTTTTCAGGTATTTCAGGATGTTCTTGACCGCTGTCCAGTGATCCACTCCTGGATTACTTTGGTATCTCCCTGCTAAACTTATAGCAAGGCACATATCAGGTCTCGTACACAGCATTACATACATGATAGAGCCTATGGCTGAAGCATAGGGAACACCTTTCATTTTCTCTCTATCTTCTGCAGTGGTCGGGCATTGGTCTGACTCAACTTCACACCTTGTAATACAGGCAAGAACCCTTTCTTTGCCTGATCCATTTTGAGCTTCTTCAAAACTTTATCAAGGTATGTGTTTTGTGAAAGTCCAACCAAGTGTCTTGATCTATCTCTATAGATCTTGTTGCCCAATATATAAGCAGCTTCACCGAGGTTTTTCATTGAAAAAATCTTATTAAAGTATCCTTTTATGCTATTCAGAAATTCAGTATCATTTCCGATCAACAATATGTCATCTACATATAATATAAAAAATGCTACTGAGCTCCAACTCACTTTCTTGTAAATACAGGCTTCTCCAAAAGTCTGTATAAAACCATATGCTTTGATCACAGTATCAAAGCATATATTCCAACTCCGAGAGGCTTGCACCAGTCCATAAATGGATCACTGGAGCTTGCACACTTTGTTAGCACCTTTTGGATCGACAAATCCTTCTGGTTCCATCATGTACAACTCTTCTTTAAGGTATCCATTAAGGAATGCAGTTTTGACATCCATTTGCCAAATTTTATAATCATAAAATTCGGCAATTGCTAACATGATTCGGACAGACTTAAGCATAGCTACGGGTGAGAAGGTCTCATCGTAGTCAACTCCTTGAACTTGTCGAAAACCTTTCGCAACAAGTCGAGCTTTGTAGACAATAACATTACCGTCAGTGTCAGTCTTCTTCTTGAAGAACCATTTATTCTCTATGGCCTGCCGATCATCGGGTAAGTCAACCAAAGTCCACACTTTGTTCTCATACATGGATCCCATCTCAGATTTCATGGCTTCAAGCCATTTTGCGGAATCTGGGCTCATCATCGCTTCCTCATAGTTCATAGGTTCGTCATGGTCAAGTAACATGACTTCCAGAACAGGATTACCGTACCACTCTGGAGCGGATCTTACTCTGATTGACCTACGAGGTTCGGTAATAACTTGATCAGAAGTTTCATGATCATCATCATTAGCTTCCTCACTTACTGGTGTAGGAATCACTGGAACTGATTTCAGTGATGAACTAGTTTCCAATAAGGGAGGAGGTACAATTACCTCGTCCAGTTCTACTTTACTCCCACTCACTTCTTTCAAGAGAGAAACTCCTTCTCTAGAAAGGATCCATTCTTAGCAACGAATATCTTGCCTTCGGATCTGTGATAGAAGGTGTACCCAACAGTTTCCTTTGGGTATCCTATGAAGACACATTTCTTCGGTTTGGGTTCGAGCTTATCATGTTGAAGCTTTTTAACATAAGCATCGCAACCCCAAATTTTAAGAAATGACAACTTGGGTTTCTTGCCAAACCACAATTCACAAGGTGTCATCTCGATGGATTTAGATGGTGCCCTATTTAATGTAAATGCAGTTGTCTCTAAAGCGTAACCCCAAAATGATGGCGGTAAATCAGTGAGAGACATCATAGATCGCACCATATCTAGTAAAGTACGATTATGGCGTTCGGACACACCATTACGCTATGGTGTTCCAGGTGGCGTGAGCTGCGAAACTATTCCGCATTGTTTCAAATGAAGTCCAAACTCATAACTCAAATATTCACCTCCACGATCAGATCGTAGAAACTTGATTTCCTTATTACGATGATTTTCCACTTCACTCTGAAATTCTTTGAACTTTTCAAATGTTTCGGACTTATGTTTCATCAAGTAGTTATACCCATATCTGCTCAAATCATCTGTGAAGGTGAGAAAATAACAATATCCGCCGTGAGTTTCAATGTTCATTGGACCACATACATCAGTATGCATGATTTCCAAAAACTCTGTTGCTCGCTCCATTGTTCCGGAGAACGGAGTTTTAGTCATCTTGCCCATGAGGGATGGTTCGCAAGTACCGAGTGATTCATAATCAAGTGATTCCAGAAGTCCATCAAAATGGAGTTTCTTCATGCGCTTTACACCAATATGACCTAAACGACAATGCCACAAATAAGTTGCATTATCATTATCAACTATGCATCTTTTGGCTTCAATACTATGAACATGTGTATCACTACTATCAAGATTTAGTAAAAATAGACCACTCATTAGGGGTGAATGACCATAAAAGATATTACTCATATAAATAGAACAACCATTATTCTCTGATTTAAATGGATAACCGTCTCGCATCAAACAAGATCCAGATATAATGTTCATGCTCAACACTGGCACCAAATAACAATTATTTAGGTCTAATACTAATCCCGAAGGTAGATGTAGAGGTAGCGTGCCGACCGCGATCACATCGACTTTGGAACCATTTCCCACGCGCATCGTCACCTCGTCCTTAGCCAATCTTCGCTTAATCTATAGCCCCTGTTTCGAGTTGTAAATGTTAGCAACTAAACCATTATCAAATACCCAGGCACTACTACGAGCATTAGTAAGGTACACATCAATAACATGTATATCAAATATACCTTTCACTTTGCCATCCTTCTTCTCTGCCAAATAATTGGGGCAGTTCCGCTTCCAGTGACCAGTTCCTTTGCAGTAGAAGCACTCAGTCTCAGGCTTAGGTCCAGAGTTTCTTCACTTGAGCAGCAACTGGCTTGTTGTTCTTCTTGAAGTTCCCCTTCTTCCCTTTACCCTTTTTCTTGAAACTGGTGGTCTTGTTGACGATCAACACTTGATGCTCCTTCTTGATTTCTACCTTCGTAGCTTTTAGCATTGCAAAGAGCTCAGGAATCGTCTTATCCATCCCTTGCATATTATAGTTCATCATGAAGCTCTTGTAGCTTGGTGGCAGTGATTGAAGAACTCTGTTGATGACACTATCATCAGGAAGATTAACTCCCAGTTGAGTCAAGTGGTTGTGGTACCCAGACATTCTAAGTATATGTTCACTCACATAACTATTCTCCTCCATCTTGCAGTTGTAGAACTTATTGGAGACTTCATATCTCTCAATCCAGGCATTTGCTTGAAATATTTGTCGGTGTTCTAGGAACGGGGGTCCCCACAATTGCCTGCCTGCGGCCTGCGGCGTGGTTTAAGTGGGGGCCCAGTGCGGCCCATCTTCATCAGCTCAAGCTCAAGACCCTCGCAAGGGGCCAAGCCTCGCGGAGCGGACAAGAGGAAGCTTCCTCAAAGGCAGCCTCATCAGGCAGGCTTGCGAGGAGGTGGAGAGATCAAGGCAGGGGTACCTCGCGAGGAACCCGTGACGCAAGCCATGACAATCAAGACCAGGCGGGCGCCAGGCGGGCGCCGGCCTGCGCAGTGTCTTGTTTCCCCTTTGGTGCAAAGGGGGCAAGCACAGGCCAAGGAATCAAGCAAAGGTTGCCATTTCGGTGCAACGAGACCAAGACCAGCAGAGCGGCAGGACGGAGGTCATCGTGGAGCCCAAGACGGCGTCATCACCAGTATTTTTGGCAGCCGAAGACCACCTTTGGTCAGGATAACTTGTACTACACATTCCCCTTCAAAATGGCCAATTATTGGTGCTCTTCCCGCTCATTATCTAGGAAGAGGCCTAGGGCCTCTATAAATATAGCTAGCCACCACAGAGTAGAGGAGCGGCTAGAAATCTGGTAGAACCCTAGCTGAGAGAGAGAGAGAGAGGGGCGACTGAACTCACCCTAGCAGTTCATCGCACCAGCTCAAGAACACCTCTCGCGAGGCTGTTCTTCCTTTGTACTGATCCGCATTAGCCCCTGAGGCAATTCACCACACCACACACTAGAGTAGGGTATTACACCACAACGGTGGCCGAACCAGTATAAACCTTGCATCCCTTGTGTTGTTCGCTGTTTCCAGCTCAAATCACGCGAGGAGATTGGACGTAGATCGGTAGGGGAGAGATCTCCGCGTGCACCCCAGTGCTCGAACCTCAAGGGTCTGCCGGAACCCGAAATCCGACACTTGGCGCGCCAGGTAGGGTGTGCCGGAATCTTTCTTCCGCCGTTCGCGTGTGACCTTCCACCGTGTCCATGGCTAACTCTCGTCGGGCTCGCACCGAGCGCCGGGCTGCTCTCGCCACCCGCGTTGCCCAGACGGCGCCCGTCGGTGGACGTCCTCGCCATTCCCCGTTGCCTGCCGCCAACGCCACCAACGGCCTGGCGGGAACGAGCAGCAAGCCTCCACCCAGCATCCTTTGGTGCAGCGGGAGGGCCGCACCACCACACCATCGCTGACTCTAGCCGCTCTGTCGTCCCACGCCCGTCGCGCCCCCACGGACGCGCACGCCGCGCTGCTCCTGGCAAGAGAACTCTTGCACTACCGCCCCGTCGACGACCTCTACATAGACTGGATCGCCCGCATCACCGAGCTCGTCAGCGCCGCAGGGGGCTCCCCCTTGTCGTCCCTCTCGCTACCTCGCCCTCCATTGCGCACAGGAGGCGAGGATCAGGAGGTGCCTCCACCACCTCCTCCCCAAGGAGGCGCCCTGGCGCCAAGGCGCGCAGCCCCGGGGTGAGACCCTCCACGTCCGGCGCCTGCGCAGCAAGAAAGGAGCTGCCAAGAGATTCCTCGTCCCCAAGAAGGTGCTCGCGCGCTCCCAGCACCGCGCGCCAAGATCGCGTCCCTGCACCTCCACACCAAGACCCCACGCTGCTCCGAGCGGCGGCGCGCGGTAATCCCCATGAGCAAGCCCAGTACCAGCAAACGGCACTGGTGGCCACAGCAGGCTGCCGTGCTCTCACCCTCGAGCTACGCGGCGTCGCATGGCCAGGCAAGTTCAAGCCTGACCTGCCCCCTCGCTACGATGGCACGGCGGACCCTGCGGAGTTCCTGCAACTCTACGAGCTATGCATCGAAGCCGCCAATGGAGACGAAAGGGTCATGGCTAACTGGTTTCCCATGGCACTCAAGGACGGGGCCCGCACCTGGCTCCTGAACCTGGCTCCTGGCACAATCTCCTCCTGGGAAAAGATGCGCACTCGCTTCATCGCCAACTTCAAGCGGCAGCAAGGGGAAACCCTACAGAAATACATCCAGCGCTTCAACAACGCTCGCCTCAAGATCCCCAAGGTGACTGAAGAAGCCATCATCTCTCCCTTCTCCAATGGCGTACGCGACGTCAAGATGAAAGAGGAGCTAGCAATCCATGAAGACCTGTGCACATCCCTGGAGCTGTTCAACTTGGCGACCAAGTACGCCAGGGATGAGGAAGGGCGCCTTTCCCTCCTCGAACTCCCGGTTGCCGACCCAGAAGAGAAGAAGCCCGAGGCCAAGGACGTGAAGTGCAAGGGGGCTGCCGTGCTTGCAGCGGAGCCAGACACCAAGTGAGGCATGGATCAGCCCGAGTCATCCAAGGGCAACTGGTACTGCGTGTACCACGACCTCCACACCCACAACATCAATGAATGTCAAGAGCTCAGGGCCGTGAGAGATGGACATGTCGGCCGACGCCCCGAGCGCAACGACAGGGGCTATGTCCGAGGAGGAGGAAGAGATGGCGGACGATGGGAAGACCGTGGCCCTCGCCAAGGGTGGCGAGACCGACCTTGCAAGGTTCACTGGCAGGACCAGCCTCGCAAGGGAGGCTCGAGAGATCAGCCTCGTGAGGATTGCCCGCGCGGCAACGTAGGCCTTCCTCCTCTGTCGCCACCGCCAAGGAGGAACAAAGACCAACATCAGGACGAGGGGGCTGGGGGCTTCCAGGAGCCGCGCGTGATCGCTTGCATCTTGGGTGGCGCACAGGCCCCAGCCTCACAACGCATCTTCAAGAAGCTTGCTCGTGAGGTGAATGCAGTCCTCCCCAAGCTTGAGGCCTCGCGCCCTCTCAGGTGGTCCGCGTGCGCTATCACGTTCAGCTCAGCGAATTAGCTCAAGTGTGCGGCAATGGCCGGAGTCCTCCCGATGCTTTGCTCCCTAGTCATCAGCCACGTGCAGGTCACCAGGACCCTCATTGATGGCGGAGCAGGACTCAACGTCCTGTCCGTCGAGACGTTCGACAATCTCCAAGTGTCGTACGATCAGCTTCTGCCAACCAAGCCCTTCTTAGGAGTCACTGATGGTTCCACCGTTCCGATAGGGCGGGTTCGCCTTCTAGTCACCTTCGGGCAGCGCAACAACTACCGCACCGAGCTCATCGACTTCAATGTTGCCCACATCCGTCTGCCATACAACGCCATCCTCGGGTACCCAGCCCTGGCCAAGTTTATGGCAGTGACTCACCATGGATACAATGTCCACAAGATGCCAGGAAGTAGTGGAGTCATCACCGTATCCTGTGAAGAAAGGGACGCAGTGTGTTCGCTTGAGCGCGCGTTCCAAGCCGCAGCAATCGAAGACCCGGGCCGCGGAAACGGAAGACTTCCCGAGGTGACCCCCAAGAAGAAGAAGGCTTCGCCTGGCCCAAGCCATCAGGAGGCAGGCGCCTCGGAGGTGTTGGGTCAGGATCTGCACCCAATCAGGGAGCGCCACCCTTTCTCGCATTGGAAAGCCCGCCCAGCGCCCTCCTCAGGCAGGGCTCGGGGGCTCTTTCTTGGAGAGCCACCGACTTTGCCAAGGTCGCGAGGGAGGCGCTCGGGCACCACTTGGAGGGGTGCTTCCAGGCATGTTTCCCTCAGGAAGGTACAAGGCAAGGAAGACAAAGCCCTTAGGAGTTCATCGCAAGCAACACTCAGGAGCTATAGGAGTCGAGAGTCATGCGCGGCAGCCGCCGCTTGCCCGCCATGGCCCCACATCCATGTGAGGATGGTGGGCTGCGCGTCTGCGTCGACGTGCCAGAGCTCAACCAAGCCGCGTCTCAGGAGCGCCTCTGGCCTTTACACGTGGGGCGCTGCGAGGGTCCACCTCACAGCTACGTTCGCATGCCTTTCGGCCTGCCGAACGCGGCCGCCACTCATCGGCGCTTGTTGAGGAGCATTCATGAGGCTCAGGAGGTTAGGCATTGTGCGGTCCTGGCGGAGATGGAGATGGCTCTCGGAGACCCACCTATGCCCCCGGAGCCTCCCGGTGACATCTTTCTAAGGGGTGACATTGTGAGGGTCGACGCCTTCATCGCGCATCGCTCACTTCTTCAACACCACTTCATCTTCAACAGCACCAGGTGACATCTTTCTAAGTTCCGCTTTTAGCTGGGAGTGCCCAGAGGGCCGCATCATTCCCAGGTCGTGTGGGTCCGTCCCTGCGGCATGTATCCATTTTGCTTATGCTCTTTACTTACCTTGTCGGGGGCGCCCCTCGGGCTGCATCATCCCCGAGCTGCTCGGGCCTGTCCCAGGAGCGTTTGCTTTTCCTGCATCTACTTAAAATGAATTTGCTCTTTCGCGCTCAATTATCGCTTGCTGCTTATCGCGGACTTCTCCGCTTTCATGCAAAGTGCTTGCACGTGAAAAGGGGGGTACCTGAGCATAGCGACTCATGGGCTCCTACTGGCTCTCCAGCCCTCACCCCCTGGCCTTGACCCACGGCATCGCGACCTGTCATGCCAGCGGCGGTTGAGATAGCTCGAGAGCCGGGACCTGAGGACGTAGAGCATTTGCATTCTAACCAACCTACAGGAACACACTTGTCGGCGTATTGGGAACGGGGGTCCCCAGACTTGCCTGCCTGCGGCCTGCGGCGTGGCTCAAGCGGGGGCCTCGCGAGGGGCCAAGCCTCGCGGGGCGGACGATGGGAAGCTTCCTCAGAGGCAGCCTCATCAGGCAAGCTCGCGAGGAGGCGGAGAGATCAAGGCAGGGGTACCTCACGAGGAACCCGTGACGCAAGCCATGACGATCGAGACCAGGCGGGCACCGGGCGGGCGCCGGCCTGCGCAGTGTCCTTGTTTCCTCTTTGGTGCAAAGGGGGCAAGCACAGGCCAAGGCATCAGGCAAAGGTTACCATTCCGGTGCAACGAGACCAAGAACAGCCAGACGGCAGGACGAAGGTCACCGTGGAGCCCAAGACGGCGTCATCGCCAGTGCTTTTGGCAGCCGAAGACCACCTTTGGTCAGGATAACTTGTACTAGATGTTCCCCTTCGAAATGGCCAATTGTTGGCGCCCTTCCCGCTCATTATTTGGGGAGAGGCCCAGGGCCTCTATAAATAGAGCTAGCCACCACAAAGTAGAGAGATCCAGACACCACAAGAACATCGAGAGATCTGGTAGAACCCTAGCAGAGAGAGAGAGGCGATGAACTCACCCTAGCAGTTCATTGCACCAGCTCAAGAACACCTCTCGCGAGGCTGTTCTTCCCTTGTACAGTCCATCATCAGCACCAGAGGCAATCCACCACACCACACACTGGAGTAGGGTATTACACCACAACGATGGCCCGGACCAGTATAAACCTCGTGTCTCTTGTGTTGTTCATCATTTTCATCTTAGTTCGCATGAGAGGATCGGACATAGATCGGAAGGGGAGAGATCTCCGCGCGCACCCTAGTGTTCGAACCTCAAGGGTCTGCCGGAACCCGAAACCCGACATTTGGCGCGCCAGGTAGGGGTGCGCCGGAATCTTCCTTCCGCTGTCCGTGTGTGATCTTCCGTCATGTCCATGGCTGACGCTCGTCGGGCTCGCGCCGAGCGCCGGGCTGCTCATGCCGCTCGCGTCGCCCAGACGGTGCCCGTCGGCGGCCCCCCTCGTCGTTCCCCGTCGCCCGCTGCCACCGGCCCGGCGGGGAACGAGCAGCAGGCCTCGTCCCAGCACCCCTCGGTGCGGCGGGACGGCCACACCGCCACCATGTCGCTGACTCCAGCTGGCTCATCGTCCCACGCCCGTCGCGCACCCATGGATGCGCACGCCTCACTGCTCTTGGCGCTCCTGCACTATCGCCCCGTCGACGACCTCTACGAGGACTGGCTCGCCCGCATCACCGAGCTCGTCAGTGCCACAGGGGGCTCCCCCTTCCGGTCCCTCTCGCTGCCTCGCCCTCCGTCCCATGCAGGGGGGCGAGGATCAGGAGGCGCCTCCGCCGCCTCCTGCCCAAGAAGGTACCTTGGCTCCAAGGCGCGTAGCCCCAGGGCGAGACCCTCCATGTCCGGCGCCTGCGCAGCAAGAAGGGAGCTGCCAAGAGATCACACGTCCCCGTGAAGGTGCTCGCGCGCTCCCAGCGCCGGCGCACCAAGATCACGCCCCAGCGCTTCCACGACAAAACCCCGCGCTGCTCCCAGTGGCGGCGCGTGGTGACCCGCAAGAACGAGTCCAGCACCAGCAAAGGGCACCGGTGGCCACGGCGGGCTTCCTCGCCTTCACCACCGAGCTGCGCAGCGTCACATGGCCAGGCAAGTTCAAATCTGACCTCCTTCCCCGCTACGATGGCACAGCGGACCCCGCGGAGTTCCTGCAGCTCTACGAGCTGGGCATCGTAGCCGCTAACGGAGACGAGAAGGTCATGGCGAATTGGTTCCCCATGGCGCTCGAGGACGGTGCCCGCACCTGGCTCCTGAACCTGGCGCCCGGCAAGATCTCCTCCTGGAGTGAGATGCGCACCCGCTTCATCGCCAACTTCCAGGGCACTCACGACCGGCCCCCGCCGTGAGCGAGCTGCGCCGCATCAAGCAACATCCAGGAGAAACCCTGCAGAAGTACATCCAGCGCTTCAACTACGCTCGCCTCAAGATCCCCAAGGTGACTGAAGAAGCCATCATCTCAGCCTTCTCCGACGGCGTGCGCGACGTCCAGATGAAGGAAGAGCTGGCAATCCATGAAGACCTGTGCACATCCCTAGAGCTGTTCAACTTGGCGACCAAGTGCGCCAGGGTTGAGGAAGGGCGTCTCTCCCTTCTCGAGCTCCCGGCAGCCGACTCGGAAGAAAAGAAGCTCAAGGCCAAGGACGTGAAGCACAAGGGGGCTGCCGTGCTAGCAGCGGAACCGGACACCAAGCGAGGCAGGGATCAGCCTGAGTCATCTAAGGGCGGACGGTACTGCGTGTACCATGACCTCCACACCCACAACACCAATGAATGTCAAGAGCTCAGAGCTGTGCGAGATGGGCGAATCAGCCGATGCCCAGAGCGCAACGACAGGGGCTATGGCCGAGGAGGAGGAAGAGGCGGTGGATGATGGGAAGATCGTGACCTTCGCCAGGGATGGCGTGACCGCCCTCGCGAGGACCACTAGCAGGACCAGCCTCGCGAGGGAGGCTGGAGGGACCAGCCTCGTGAGGACCGTCCCCACGGCAACGTAGGCCTCCCTCCTCTGCCGCCTCCACCAAGAAGGAACGAACACCAACACCAAGACGATGGGGCTGGGGGCTTCCAACAGCCGCGTGCAATTTCTTGCATCCTGGGCGGCGCCCAGGCCCCAGCCTCACAGTGCATCTTCAAGCAGTTTGCTCACGAGGTGAATGCAGTCCTTCCCAAGCTTGAGGCCACGCGTCCTCTCAGGTGGTCTTCGTGCGCGATCACATTCAGTTCCACAGACTAGCTCAAGTGTGCGGCAACGGCCGGAGTCCTCCCGATGCTTTGCTTCCCAGTCATCAGCAACATGCAGGTCACCAGGACCCTCATCGATGGCGGGGCAGGACTCAACGTCTTGTCCGTAGAGATGTTCGACAATCTCCAAGTGCCATACGACTAGCTTCAGCCAACCAAGCCTTTCTCAGGAGTCATCGATGGTTCCACTATTCCAATTGGGCAGGTTCGCCTTCTGGTCACCTTCGGGCAACGCAACAACTACCGCACCGAGCTCATCGACTTCGACGTCACTCACATCCGCCTGCCGTACAATGCCATCCTCGGGTACCCAGCCCTAGCCAAGTTTATGGCAGTGACTCACCATGGTTACAACGTCCTCAAGATGCCAGGAAGCGGTGGAGTCATCACCATACCCTGTGAAGAAAGGGACGCAGTGTGCTCGCTCCAGCGTGCGTTCCAAGCCGCAGCAATCGAAGACCCAGATCGCAGGAGCGGGAGGCCTCCCGAGGCGACCCTCAAGAAGAAGCAGACCTCACATGTCCAGAGCCACAAGAAAGCAGGCACCTCCGGAGGTATTGCGTCAGGATTCGCGCCTGATCAGGGAGCGCCGCCCTCTCGTGCATAGGAAGGCGCGCCCGGCACCCTCCTCAGGCAGGGCTGGGGGGCTCTCTCTTGGAGAGCCAGCGACCTTGCCAAGGTCGCGGGGGAGGCGCTCGGGCACCACTTGGAGGGGTGCTTTCAAGCATGCTTCCCTCAGAAAGGTCCAAGTCAAAGGAGACCAAACCCTCAGGAGTTCATCGCAAGGAACACCCAAGAGCAACAAGAGTCCAGAGTCATGCGTGGCAGCCGCCGCTTACCTGTCATGGACCCACATCCAGGCGAGGATGGAGGACTGCACATCCGCGTCGACGTACCAGGGCTCAACCGAGCTGCGTCCTAGGAGCGCCTATGGCTTCGGTCGTAGGCGCTGCGTGGGACCACCCCACAGCTACGTTTGCATGCCCTTCGGCCTACCGAGCACGGTCGCCACACATCAGCGCCTATTAAGGAGCATTCTTGAGGCTCAGGAGGTCAGGCATCGCGTGGTCCTGGCAGAGGTGGCGACGGTCCCCGAAGACCTGCACGTACCACCAGAGCCTCCTGAGGCCCCTGGGCCTGGGGGCTCATGAGGGCCGACATCTTCACCGCGCATCGCTCACTTCCTCAGCATCACTTCACCTTCAACAGCACCAGGTGACATCTTTCAGAGTTTTACTTTCAGCTGGGAGTGCCCACAGGGCTGCACCATTCCCAGGCTGTGTGGGTCCGTCCCTGCGGCATGTATCCATTTTGCTTATGCTCTTTACTTAGCCTGTTGGGGGCGCCCCTCGGGCTGCATCATCCCCACGCCGCTCGGGCCCGACCCAGCGGCGGTTGCTTTTACCTACGCTTGCTTGAAATTGGATTTCCTCCTATGTGCTTAACATACCTGACCTAATCACCTGCTCGATCGACGCCTATTTGAAGAGCAGCTCGCTCTGGCACGGCACGTGCTCACGGGTCCGTCCCTGCAGCGTTGATAAACCTGAGTGGTCGAGCTCTGGCCGCGGTAGCCCCGCACGGCGCCACCTCACCAGGCCCTCAGTGCCCTGGCCGCTCCCTCGGAGTGACCATAGGTTGGCCGGCGACCATAACGACAGGCCTTGTTTCTCCTCATGATTGGTGTGCAGGACCTACTCCAGGAGCAACGTTGGGGGCATCGTGAGCTCTCTCTCCCTCTCTTCGGCACGGACCGCTTGCACGTTAAAAGGGGGGTACCTGAGCATCGCGACTCATGGGCTCCTACTAGCTCTCCAGCCCTCACCCCCTGGCCTTGACCCACGGCATCGCGACCTGTCATACCAGCGGCGGCTGAGCTTGCTCGAGGGCCGGGACCTAAGGACGTAGAGCGTTAAGGAAAGTGCGAGGGAGTGGGAGGAAGCTCGCGAGGGCCTAACCCAGCAGTGCCTCGACCACCGCCTCTCGGGCCAGGCGCCTCTTCGAGGAACTATGTCAGACACACAAGATAAGTCGTGCCGTCGCAAAAGCTAGACCAACGCAGCGCTAAATCCCCGCCCAGTGCAACCTTGTCACGGCGATGCTACCTTCCTTTCTCCCCCAGCAAGGATTGCTTGAGCGCTAAAGGGGACCTCCCGAGCAACGTGACTCAGGGGCTCTTACCGGATCTCGGGCCGCTCACCTCCTGGCCTTGACCACGGCATCGCGACGGCTGAAGCTTGCCTGGGGACTGGGACCTGTCAGCGTAGAGCGCCAAGTCCTCGTGAGGATAGAAAGGGGGAGCTTAGCCGGAACAGAACGGACACCTCACGCCAATTCATATTAAGGATATAGTAATTACAAAAGCACGGCAGACGCCTTACATATCCCTGCGGGGTGTTGCTTTAATTCCTTGCAGGGAACAAAAGGTGCTAACCCTAAGGAACGCTACTTGCTAGCACCTCCCCAGGTGACGCCATCATCAACAGTTGGCTGCCTAGTGCCGGCGCCAATCCCATCCAGATCAGTGGCGTCGGCGGCCCGATGCAGCTGCCTCACTTTGAGCGCAGCGCGAGCTCGGAGGCTCGTAGCTGTCGTCGCTCGTCTCCAGGGTCGTGAGGAGTTCGGGGGAGCTGCTGAAGCCCGCAGTCCCTCCGTTGCTGCCTGAGGAGCTGCAGGAGGGCCAACGGGCGGGGCTGGTCCTCGCCGGTTCGTCACCACTGCCGCTTCCCTTAGGGCAGCATTCCAGCCGGCGTCCTTCTGCATCAAGGACCTTGAAGAACATCAAGGAGGCGCCGTCGTATTCAAGATGGATCACCAAGGTGCCGTCCGCACAACAGACCCGGGTAATCTCACCCCAGCCCCGGGTCATGAAGACCTTGCCCGAAGCGACGACCGCGACCTCCGCTCCGGTTGCAGGGGTGCCACAGTCAGCGTGCTGCAGCCAGAGCTCCAGGGCCCCGCTCGGCGGCATCTTGAAGGCGAACGAGGGAGGAAGGCGGATCCACGAAGTTGGAGACATGGCGGCGTGAAGCACAAGCTCGCGAGAGGAGCGCTCCGCGTGGACTCCAGGGGGGACGACGCGCACCACTGTGACTCGCCGGCGTCGGCAGCGACATTGTCGGTGTTGCTCGGCTCCCTCCCCCTGGGGCCTACAACGCAGGCATGCAAGGGCAGCGGAAACCCAAGCGGCAGCCACTCGTACCAGGGCCTGGACACCACCTGCCAGGCGCCTTCGTCCCGCTGACAAAGGATTGGCCGCTTCTTCGGCGGGAGGGGGTCAGGACCCTCTCTGGGGGCCTTTCCCTTCTCCTTAGCTGAAAACCGGCGGATCGGTGCCATTGGAGCAAGAGGAAGCAAGGATGAGGAAGAAGAAGAGGAGGAGTGACGGAAAGGGGTGAACCGGCGAAGCTCACGCGGCCCCGTACTTATAGCCGGGGAAGGCCAACTGCCGAGCACCATGACCTCAGGTAATGATGACCCATATCTTTGCATGCAGGGACTTATCAAGTCATGCAGTTGTCAAGGCGTCGTGGGAAGTGCAGACGCCCACTCCCACGCCCAATCAACCGCCATGCGGCACCCAAGGCTGCAGGCTGTTAGGGCCCACGGCGCTTCGCGCTTGCCCTTTCGCTTCTCTGCGAAGCAAAGCCCGCACGCGCCTTGGGCCCGGGGGCTACTGTCGGTGTTCTAGGAACGGGGGTCCCCAGACTTGCCTGCCTGCGGCCTGCGGCGTGGCTCAAGCGGGGGCCTAGCGCGGCCCATCTTCATCAGCTCAAGCTCAAAGACCCTCGCGAGGGGCCAAGCCTCGCGGTGAAGACGACAAGAAGCTTCCTCAGAGGCAGCCTCATCAGGTAGGCTCGCGAGGAGGCGGAGAGATCAAGGCAGGGGTACCTCGCGAGGAACCCATGATGCAAGCCATGACGATCGAGACCAGGCGGGCGTCAGGCAGGCTTCGGCCTATGCAGTGTGCTTGTTTCCCCTTTGGTGCAAAGGGGGCAAGCACAGGCCAAGGCATCATGCAAAGGTTACCATTCCGATGCAACAAGACCATGACCAGCCAGACGGCAGAACGGAGGTCACCGTGGAGCCCAAGACAGCGTCATCGCCGGCGCTTTTGGCAGCCGAAGACCACCTTTGGTCAGGATAACTTGTACTAGATGTTCCCCTTCGAAATGGCCAATTGTCGGCGCCCTTCCCGCTCATTATTTGGGGAGAGGCCCAGGGCCTCTATAAATAGAGCTAGCCACCACAGAGTAGAGAGATCCAGAC
The DNA here is from genome assembly GCF_002162155.2 of Triticum dicoccoides. Taxonomy (NCBI): domain Eukaryota; kingdom Viridiplantae; phylum Streptophyta; class Magnoliopsida; order Poales; family Poaceae; genus Triticum; species Triticum dicoccoides. The sequence continues at coordinate 140,259,128 of NC_041380.1, forward strand.
ACCCCAAGAACATCGAGAGATCTGGTAGAACCCTAGGAGAGAGAGAGAGAGAGGCGATGAACTCACCCTAGCAGTTCATCGCACCAGCTCAAGAACACCTCTCACGAGGCTGTTCTTCCCTTGTACTATCCATCATCAACCCCAGAGGCAATCAACCACACCACACACTGGAGTAGGGTATTACACCACAACGGTGGCCCAAACCAGTATAAACCTCGTGTCTCTTGTGTTGTTCATCATTTTCATCTTAGTTCGCACGAGATGATCGGACGTAGATCGGTAGGGGAGAGATCTCCGCGTGCACCCCAGTGTTCGAACCTCAAGGGTCTGCCGGAACCCGAAACCAGACAACACCATTGATAAAGGCCCAGAGCCAGGCGCAACCCGCCTCAAGGTAGGGCCTCGTGAGTCCCGCACTGGCTCACGAGTGCCCAGATACACCTCTCCTAGCCCTACCGTGTCGTCCACGTGTCAGGGCGGGGCTGTACACGCCCCGAGGGCTCCTCCCGGAGGGGAGCCCCCTCCCACGTACCAGTGGAAGCACCATGCTCCGTGCTGGCTGACGACACTGCCGAGGAGCGGCTATGCCCGTACACATACGGAAGCGCTATGCACCGTGCTGGTGATAAACAACTGAGGGCAGCCCACGGCCGTACCAACCTCAGGGAGCCCAGAGCTCAGTGTCCGGCACCATCGCAACGCCTCCCCTCGGGAGCGTCGCGCGAGGGGGCTAGACACGGGGGCTACGCCCGGGCCTCGCCCGAGCGCACGCCACCCAGCTAGGTCCCCTGGACCTGGTCGTCATGCGCCCCTCCCCGAGCGGAGCCAAGGTATGGAAACTCATTTGAACGTCAAGGGGGACTCCTGAGCATCGCGACTCAGGAGCCTAACTTGCCTCGTAGCCCCTCACTCTTTAGTCCCGCCCTGGTTTCCAGTCGGGGCTAACGCTGGGTGAGGTACGCGCGGGGCCAGGCCCTGCCGATGCAGAACGATCAATCCACTCCTCGTTCCCCCTTTCCTACTTGTTGCTTGTGCATCATGGGGGACTCCTGAGCATCGCGACTCAGGAGCCTAACTTGCTACGTAGCCCCTCACTCCTTAGTCGCGTCCTGGTTTCCGGTTGGGGCTAATGCTGGGTGAGGTATGAGCGGGGCCGGGCCCTGCCGACATAGAGCGCGAGCAAGTAGGGGAGAAAAATGCAAATTCCCGGAAATTCAAAGCAAATATTACAAGCTATAGATTGTTTTATGACGCCAAACACAAGTTTAAATGCCTCCGCGAGGCATGGTGCATGCTGCAGGAATAAAAATAGCACAGAAGCTGTGAAGGGATCACTCTCCGGTGGCGCTCCTCCTGGGGCCGCGGAGCTGGCGGCACCACGCCCGGGCAAGATGCTGAAGGCGCGGAACCTTCCCAGCAAAGCTTTGGCTCGGCCTTCCACGGCCTCAGCGGCAGCGGCGGCAAGGTCGCCGCTCATGGGCTCCAGCAGGCTGTCGAGGTCGACGTTGGGGTCGTGCAGGTAGACGTGGCTGAGGACACGCGTCAGCGCTGCCGAAGACAGGGCGCACGCATCGGCCTCGGCCATGGGGACAAGGCCGTCTACGACATCTTCAAGTGCGTGGACCAGGAAGGGAAGCAGCTTGGCGGGGCCGTCCTCCGCGCCGGCCAGCGGCTCCTCTTCTCCATCTTCGCTAAGGCCACCCGATCCTCTGCCAGGACCTTCGTTCTGGCGTCCAGCTCGGCCCTCTCCGCCTGTAGCGACCGCTCCAGCATCTCCAGTTTGCTGTGGCGGTCATCGAGCTTGGCGTCCCGGTCCTTTATGGCAGCCTCCCGAGCCTTCATCTCCTTCTCTTTCTCCTAGCGGCCGTGGACCTCCTTGGCAAGCTCGTCGCGCGGGCCTTGCAACTCGGTCTCCAGCGCTTCGCGGCGAGCCTTGGCACCCTCAGCATCGCCCAGGGCAGCGTCGCGAGCGGCCTTGGCTCGGTTGGCGGCCTGCTTCTCCTCCTCGGAGGTCACCACGGCCTGGCTCAGCGCTGCTCGGACGGAGGGAGCGGAACGGGCCCAGCCAGAAGCTAACTCCAGGCGCCTGGCCACTAGGCGAGGGTCTGCGCTCAGAAGATTCTCCCGCAACCGGCTCAGTTCGCTGGCAACCTGGTCCAAGACGGCGGCAGAAGAAGCGGGAACCAGCGGAGCAGGCGAAGAAGACGGCAGCGTGATCACGGCTTGGCAGGAAGGATCCCCCTGGGCCTTGGTCGCCCCGGCTGCAGCATCAAGCGCAGTCGACTCCAGGGTCAGCGGGGCCACGGGGGCTGACTCCTCGCCAAGGCGTCCTAGTCGGCCTCGCGAGGACGATCGGACCAGGGAGGCGCGAGCCGCGCCATCTTCCTCCCCAGCGGACGAAGGCACTGCCCCGGCAGATGGACTCGCCCCAAGCGGAGCCGCAGAAGCCCCTCTCAACCTCTTTGCCGCAGGCGCCGGCCTGACAAAAGAACATGGACATCAAGCCTCGGCGGCAGAAACCAAGCAAAGCGGGAATCAAGCACTTACTGGTCGTCGCCCGCAGATCCAAGCAACCTCCGGCCGAACTTGAAGCCCGAGAGCCTGCAGCTGGGATCAGCCCCGGGAGGCCCGGAGGCAGGAGGCACATCAGGAGGACTGGAGCTGGCCTCGAATCTCTCAGGGACAAGAGCAGACCCTGGGAGAACCAGCCCCGAGCTTCTCTTCCTCGCGACCAAGGGAGAGTCCTCCCCACCTCGCCTGGCGCCGGCCTCGTCGTCGTCCGGCATGGAGCGGAGGGCCCGGGACCTGAGCTGAGGGAAGGACTCCCGCGACTGCTCGCCAGTCGCCTCGAAGACGGACACTTCCTCCTCTGCCTCTTCTTCCTCTTCACTCTCGCTGGAGCTGCCGGAGGACACGTCCACCATCGCCAGCGCCGCAAGATCCTCGGGAGCTACCGTGGGCACCAGCCCCTCTCCATTGAAGGTGGGCATGGCGTTCACCACCTGCTCCCAGTAGTCGCGAAGGAACAGGGGGACGGGGGCGCCCACCGGCTTCGCCACGTCTCGCCCAACCAAGGAATGGAGGGCCGCGACCAGATTCTCGTCGGTCAGAGCCTCCGTGCCCAGGCGCAAGGCGGCGTCCGCTTCCCCAAGCCTCCACAACGGGAGCGAGTGCTCCTGGAGTGGAGCCACCCGGTGCTCCAAGAACTCCCTCAGGAGCGTGGCTCCAGTCAGCTTCGCCGCCCCCAAGTTGCTTGGCCTTAGGTCCGCGTCCATCCTCTTCAGCACCGCCCTCGCACGGGGGTCGACAAGCTCCGCGCGGGACCACGCGTCGACGGCCTTGGGCTGCCCCGTAGGCAGCACCAGACGGGGGGTGGAGACGCCCGACATCCACCATGACCCACTTGCTCCGGAAGCCTTCGATCCTCTTCCCAGGCTTCGAGATGTCATTGGAATTGGAGTACGCGATGAAGCTCGCACATGCGGAGACATGGACACCAGAAACCCGAAGGGAGAAGTAGTGGCGCAGCAAGGCCACCGAGGGCTTTACCCCGACATGAGCCTCACAGTAGTAGGCAAAGATCGTCAGGAGAAGAACAGAGTTGGGGTGGAGGTGCAGAGCCTGCAAATTGTACTGGCGGAGAACAGCAAAGAAGAACTCAGAGAAAGGAGGCACCAGACCGGCGACAATGGCGCTCACAAAGAGCGGACAGAAGGTGCTCCCCTTGGCTTCAGGCTGGTCGGAGCCGGCCTTGAGCACAGTCGCCCCCTTGCTTCCCTGCGCCATCGTCATCAGGCGCGTAATGGTGAGGTTCTTCTCCGATGGGTTCGGGGAATCCAGGGCCAGCAAGTACCAGGCCTCGGTCGGGGACTTGCGAGGCGCCATGGTGTGCCGGATGAGAAGGATTGAGATAGATAGGATTTCAGAAGCAAGAAGGAGGAGAGCGAGAAAGGGGATCTGGAGCGAGGCGAAGGAGAACAAAGTAAGTAAGTCTGGCCCGTGCACCTCTTTTGTCACATGGGCAGTTGTCGAGGCATCATGGGGAAGCGCAGTCGCCCACATCCAATAAATCGCCACGCGGCGCCCAAGGCCGCAGGCTTTTGGGGCCCACGGCGCTTCGTGCTTGCCCCTTCGCTTTCCTACCAGGCCAAGCCCGGGGGCGTCATGGGCCCGGGGGCTACTGTCGGCGTTCTGGGAACGGGGGTCCCCAGACTTGTCTGACTGCGGCCTGCGGCGTGGTTCAAGTGGGGGCCCAGTGCGGCCCATCTTCATCAGCTCAAGCTCAAGACCCTCGCAAGGGGCCAAGCCTCGCGGGGCGGACGACAGGAAGCTTCCTCAGAGGCAGCCTCATCAGGCAGGCTCGCGAGGAGGCAGAGAGATCAAGGCAGGGGTACCTCGCGAGGAACCCGTGATGCAAGCCATGACGATCGAGACCAGGCGGGCGCTAGGCGGGCGCTGGCCTGCGCAGTGTCCTTGTTTCCCCTTTGGTGCAAAGGTGGCAAGCACAGGCCAAGGCATCAGGCAAAGGTTGCCATTCCAGTGCAACGAGACCAAGACCAGCAGAGCGGCAGGACGGAGGTCACTGTGGAGCCCAAGACAGCATCATCACCAGTACTTTTGGCAGCCGAAGACCACCTTTGGTCAGGATAACTTGTACTACATGTTCCCCTTCAAAATGGCCAATTGTTGGCGCCCTTCCCGCTCATTATTTGGGGAGAGGCCTAGGGCCTCTATAAATATAGCTAGCCACCACAGAGTAGCGGGGCGGCTGGAAATCTGGTAGAACCCTAGCTGAGAGAGAGAGAGGCGACTGAACTCACCCTAGCAGTTCATCGCACCAGCTCAAGAACACCTCTCGCGAGGCTGTTCTTCCTTTGTACTGATCCGCATCAGCCCCTGAGGTAATCCACCACACCACACACTAGAGTAGGGTATTACACCACAACGGTGGCCCGAACCAGTATAAACCTTGCGTCCCTTGTGTTGTTCATTGTTTCCAGCTCAAATCACGCGAGGAGATTGGACGTAGATCGGTAGGGGAGAGATCTCCGCGCGCACCCCAGTGTTCGAACCTCAAGGGTCTGCCGGAACCCATAATTCGACAATATTAACTTCAACTCCTGGAACATCTCATATGTTCCATGACGTTCAAAACATCGTTGAAGTCCCGGTTCTAAGCCGTAAAGCATGGCACACCGAACTATCGAGTAGTCATCAGCTTTCTTCTGCCAGGTGTTCATAACATCTGGCATTGCTCCTGTAGCGGGTTGGTCACCAAGCGGTGCTTCCAGGACGTAATTCTTCTGTGCAACAATGAGGATAATCCTCAAGTTACGGACCCAATCCGTGTAGTTGCTACCATCATCTTTCAACTTAGCTTTCTCTAGGAACGCATTAAAATTCAATGCAACAACAGCACGGGCCATCTATCTAAAACAACATAGACATGCAAAATACTATCAGGTACTAAGTTCATGATAAATTAAAGTTCAATTAATCAAATTACTTAAGAACTCCCACTTAGACAGACATCTCTCTAATCATCTAAGCGATCACGTGATCCATATCAACTAAATCATGTCTGATCATCACGTGAGATGGAGTAGTTTTCAATGGTGAACATCACTATGTTGATCATATCTACTATATGACTCACGCTCGACCTTTCGGTGTTAGTATTCCGAGGCCATATCTGCATATGCTAGGCTCGTCAAGTTTAACCTGAGTATTTCGCGTGTGCAAAACTGGCTTGCACCCGTTGTTTGTGAACGTAGAGCTTATCACACCCGATCATCACGTAGTGTCTCGACACGACAAACTGTAGCAACGGTGCATACTCAGGGAGAACACTTATACCTTGAAATTTAGTGAGAGATCATCTTATAATGCTATCGCCGAACTAAGAAAAATAAGATGCATAAAGGATAAACATCACATGCAATCAATATAAGTGATATGATATGGCCATCATCATCTTCTGCCTTTGATCTCCATCTCCGAAGCACCGTAATGATCACCATCATCACCGGCTTGACACCTTGATCTCCATCGAGGCATCATTGTCGTCTCGCCAACTATTGCTTCTACGACTATCGCTACCGCTTAGTGATAAAGTAAAGCAATTACATGGCGATTGCATTTCATACAATAAAGCGACAACCATATGGCTCCTGCCAGTTGCCGATAATTGTGTTACAAAACATGATTAGCTCATACAATAAGATTTAGCATCATGTCTTGACCATATCACATCACAACATGCCCTGCAAAAACAAGTTAGACGTCCTCTACTTTGTTGTTGCAAGTTTTACGTGGCTGCTATGGGCTGAGCAAGAACCGTTCTTACCTACGCATCAAAAACCACAACGCGGTATAGTGATTGCTTTTTGATCTTCAGAAAGAACCATGTTCATTGAATCCGATTCAACTAAAGCTGGAGAAACAGACACCCACTAGCCACCTTTGTGCAAAGCACGTCGGTAGAATCAGTCTCGCGTAAGCATACGCGTAATGTCGGTCTGGGCCGCTTCATCCAACAATGCCGCTGAATCAAGAATCAACTAGAGTGACGGCAAGAAATATGTATATACCCAGTCCCACAACTCATTTGTGTTCTACTCGTGCATATAGCATCTACACATAAACCTGGCTTGGATGCCACTGTTGGGGAACGCAGTAATTTCAAAAAAATCCTACGCACACGCAAGATCATGGTGATGCATAGCAACGAGAGGGGAGAGTACGGTCCACATACCATCGTAGACCGTAAGCAGAAGAGTTATGACAACGCGGTTGATGTAGTTGTACGTCTTCACGATCGACCGATCTAGTACCGAAGATACGGCACCTCCGCGATCTGCACACGTTCAGCTCGGTGACGTCCCACGAACTCACGATCTAGTAGAGCTTCGAGGGAGAGTTTCGTCAGCACGACGGCGTGATGACGGTGATGATGTTGCTACCGGAACAGGGCTTCGCCTAAGCACCGCTATGATATTACGGAGGTGGATTATGGTGGAGGGAGCACCGCACATGGCTAAAAGATCAATGATCAACTTGTGTGTCTATGGGGTGCCGCCCTCCCTCGTATATAAAGGAGTGGAGGAGGGAAGGGGCCGACCCTCTCTATGGCGCGCCCTACGGGAGTCCTACTCCCATTGGGAGTAGGATTCCCCCCTTCTGTGTAGTAGGAGTAGGGGATAAGGAAGGGGAGGAGAGGAGAAAGGAAAGGGGGGGCGGCCCCCTCCCAATTCATCAAATCCGGAACTCCGAACTACCTTCGGTACATCAAAACATATAAACTCATAATACTGATCGTCACGACGTTAAGCGTGCGGACCCTACGGGTTCGAGAACTATGTAGACATGTCCGAGACATATCTCCGGTCAATAACCAATAGCGGAACGTGGATTCTCATATTGGCTCCTACCTATCCTACGAAGATCTTTATCGGTCAAACCGCATAACGGTATACGTTGTTCCCTTTCTCATCGTTATGTTACTTGCCCAATATTCGATCGTCGGTATCTCAATACCTAGTTCAATCTCATTACCGGCAAGTCTCTTTACTCGTTCTGTAATGCTACATCACGTAACTAACTCATTAGCTACATTGCTTGCAAGGCTTATTGTGATGTATATTACCGAGAGGGCCCAGAGATACCTCTCCGACAATCGGAGTGACAAATCCTAATCTTGATCCATGCCAACTCAACAAACACCATTGGAGACACCTGTAGAGCACCTTTATAATCACCCAGTTATGTTGTGACGTTTGGTAGCACACAAAGTGTTCCTTCAGTATTCGGGAGTTGCATGATCTCTGATACATCTCCAACATATCTATAATTTTTGATTGCTCCATGATATATTATCTACTGTCTTGGACATTATTGGGCTTTATTATCCACTTCTATATTATTTTTGGGACTAACCTACTAACTGGACGCCCAGCCCAGAATTGTTGTTTTTTTGCCTATTTTAGGGCTTCGAAGAAAAGGAATATAAAACGAAGTCCAAACAGAATGAAACCTTCGGGAATGTGATTTTCTCAATGAACAAGACCCGGGAGACTTGGACCCTACGTCAAGAAACAAGAGAGGAGGCCACGAGGTAGGGGGCGCAC